>NW_027361910.1:5907500-6295000 GCF_039654945.1 Dendrobates tinctorius
AACAAAATAAAACAAAAAAATTCCAGAGAGATCTGAACGATTACCAATCTAACAAAGTATATAGTTGGAACTCCAGGTCAAATAGACTAAGAAATCGTTCGATTTCCATATCTAGTCTCTCTATTAATTCTGAAGGAGAATGTGGCGGTCGTTTTTTTGGAAAACGCATAAGATCTGGGGAAGAAGAACCCCCAGAGAATGTCAACACAAACCTACACTCTGTAACCCCAATGATAAAAAGGAATCGAATTTACAACTTCAGAGACAAGAAGTCACAGCAGAAAAAGAAACACTAAAGGTAATAAATCTTTCAGATCATGTTTTGACTAAACCACAATTTGAAGTTTTATCTAGAGGACTGTCTTTTTCCCCTACTGGTAAATTTGATTACTTCACAGTGATCAAAGATTTAGAACTTTTTGCCAGAAAATTACTTTTCAAGAAAAATGTTAGTGTTGATATTTCTCATTGTACCTCGGATGCTGAGATTCAGGCTCTTTATGATCTTGAGTCACTAGCTAGCACAATGAAGATGCCTCCTCTGACTGTTCCTCTATGCCCACACATTTATATCGACCTTCAAGGGTCTTTCCACCCTTGTCTGCCTGCCCACAAGTTGAAATATTTGTAAAATCAGTCAAAGAGGATTTAAGACATCTTGATGATAAAATACTGAATGACAACCTGACTTATGCCCAAAGGAAGGCTATTAAGGAATTAAAATCTCTAAAAAACCTAGTGATTATGCGGGCAGACAAGGATGGGAATATTGTCCTTTGGCCCACTCATCTATATGAATTGGAAGCCTTTAGGCAACTTAATTCTTCTGTCAGTAATAAACGTTTGGATTGTAATCCAATGAATAAATTTAAGAATGAATTAGAGGACATTCTAGATGAGGGATTTGAAAAGGGGATTATTACAATCAAATTAAGAGATTCACAAGAATGCCCCATAACACCAACCTTTTACCTACTTCTGAAGGTTCACAAGGACCCCCTCAACCCACCAGGCAGACCTATTGTCTCAGGGATCGGGGGTCTTTGTGAACCTATATGTAGATATGTGGATTTCTATCTTCAGAAATGTGTAGAAACCTTGCCCTCATATATCAGGGATACAACTGATATGCTCAGAAAATTAGATGGGGTGCATTTAGAGGATGACATGATAATGGTCACATGTGACGTGGAGTCCCTGTACACCTCGATAGACCATGACCACGGGATGAGAGCTGCCAGATTTTTTCTTGAGATGATTAATCTTGACTATGAACTGATGGAATTTGTCATTACCTTACTACATTTTGTTCAGAGCACATAACTTTTTTGTGTTTAAAGACCGCCCCTTCCTACAGCTCTAGGGAACAGCTATGGGGGCGACTTGTGCACCCTCGTATGCCAATCTTTTCCTGGGGCTGTGGGAGAGGGAGGTGGTCCTTGACACACCTGGTTATGGCAGCCTCATCTCGTGGTCTTGTTATATTGATGACATATTCTTTATCTGGCAGGGCTCCACGACATGTCTTGACACCTTTCTTAATGACCTTAATACTAATGACCTAAATATTAACCTTACTTGGAAATATAGTGAGAACAGGATGGAATTCCTGGATATCCTGATTTCCAAAGGACTAGATGGTGCGGTAACAACTGATATCTATCGTAAAATCACGCTGACTAATGCACTACTGCATGCAGAGTCATCCCATCCCCCCCAGCTAATGTGATCTATACCAATAGGGCAATTCCTGAGGACCCGTCGCATTTGTTCTGACAGTCATACATACCACTAACAAGCCAAAAACCTTTCACATAGGTTCCAAGAAAGGGGATACAAACTTAGGGATATCAAGAAAGGTTATAACAGGACCACCAAAACGGATAGACAATCCCTTCTATCATACAAGTCCACTCATAATAGACCAGAAAATCTAGATATGAAACCCCGTTTTATATCTACTTTTAACTCCAATTGGAAGCAAATTAAAAATATCCTTTCTAAAAACTGGTCCATCCTTTTGACTGACAGGGATTTAAAACATCATTTGGCCCCTACTCCATCCATCATGTGGAGGAGATCGCGTAATTTGAGCGATATGTTGACTAAAAGTCATTATGTTCCACCTAGAGCAAGTCCTTTCCTTTTTGGTAGTAAGGGACCACCATGGGGATCTTTTCCCTGAGGCTCTTGCTCCATATGCAAATTAATTCCAAGAAGCACACAATTTTTGAATGACAAGGGAGATAGGACTTATAATATTGTTCATCACATTACCTGTAATACAGAGTCTGTTATATATCACCTTACGTGCCCCTATAGTCTGATATATATTGGCATGATGAACAGAGCCTTAAAGGTCAGAATTCCAGAGCATGTGAGGGATATAATCAATGCTAAAAAAGAACAATACCTTGATAAACTCAAGAATGTCTCTAGACATTTTTATGAGTACAATGATTGTACCCTCAAAGGGCTCAAGGTGTGTGGGATCGGCCATGTCTACATGGGTATAAGAGGAGGTGATCTTAAGTGTAAACTGTTGCAATTAGAAACAAAGTGGATGGTCACACTTAATACAGTTAGCCCATATGGGCTTAATGAATTTATTAGCTTCAAGTCTTTTCTATAACTCAGCCTGATGTGACAAAAATTTTTCCGTACACATCTAGTGCCTTTTAATTTTTTTAGGGTTCTTTGTATTTAAGTGTATACTAATGATCATTGTAATATATATCTTTTCAGTTTAAATTCCCGTCATGATACTATATATATACAGTATATATACACAACTTTATGGTCGTAATGATGGATGATATGGCTGCTATCTATTAAAACCTGTATCTAAAAACAAGATTGGAGGAGTTCTGCTAGTCATGCTTTCTTTCCCGAATACATCACTATCTGGACATAAATGTTAATCGACACATATAAAAAATTTTATTATTTTCTTCTGTTATATGCCATATTCTTTTCTGTTATATGAAATTTTTTTTTTATGTTTTGTTTGGTATTATTTAAAAAGTGCCCACTATAAAGGATTACTGCAATTGTGTGTACTGATGCTTGCTGTGGTGCCCATTACCTAAGCATAATTGGGCTAGAACCTGTGCACATTGGGTCTTATTTTTATGAGCGCTGCTATTAGCCGGTAGCTCCATCCAGATTTACATGCTATAGCAAACTCCTTTACTTTTTATCTAAGATAACTAATCATATAGCTTTGCATAAATGTGTATCGAGACATATGTAATTTTTTATACGTTGATTTCTTATGTCTTGTTTTGGATTAAGCTAATAAGTGCCCATTGTAAGAAATGACCAAAATTGTAATATATACGGTTATTTGTTGTGGCGCTTGTTATCTAGGCTTATTTGGGCTAGAACCTGTACACATTGTGTTTTATTTTCAAGAGTGTTGCTTTTAGCTGGCAGGTCCATGCCAGTGCGCTGCTGCGGTCCGGTATCTAGACTGGGCGCCTTGGTTGCCTCGGTGACCCGGGGGATGATGACACGTCCTCCTCCTGATCACATGGGTTGCCGACTGCCTATGTCAGCAGCGGGGGCGTGGCATCACGGCTACACTCGCCGACTGATGTACCCAGCGCTCATATGCTATAGTAAGCTCCTCTAACTTTCATCTAAGATAATTATATAGTTGTGCATAAATGTGAATCGAGACATATGTAATTTCTTATATGTTGATTTCTTATATGTCTTGTTTTGTATTAAGCTAATAAGTGCCCATTGTAAGAAATGACCAAAATTGTAATATATACCGATGTTTGTTGTGGTGCTTGTTATCTAGGCTTATTTGGGCTAGAACCTCTTCACCTTGTGTTCTATTTTCAAGAGCGCTGCTTTTAGCTGGTTGATCCATCCGGACACGTTATGCCAGTGTGCTGCTGCGGTCCATTATCTAGACTGGGCATCTTGGTTACCTCGGAAACCCGGAGGATGTCGTCACATCTTCCCCCTGGTCACATGGAGTGCCGACTGCCTATGTCAGCGTCGGGGCATGGCATCATGGCTGCACACGCCGACTGATGTACCCAGCATTCATATGCTACAGCAAGCTCCTTCACCTTTCATCTAAGGTAATTAATTATACATCTGTGCAGCTGTACAGGACTGCATGTTGATTGCAGTCTATGACAACACCCTAAGGCTAACACATACCGGCTGCACTTTTTCTCAGCTGTTCCATATCGTCCTATCCATATTTGCTATATAAGACACCCATGTTATCATCAAGCCACGCCTCCTGACAAAGCTGCTTTTGGCGAAACGTATGTTGAGGCTGCTGAGTAGGGGCACCTACCTTCACCTGCTAACACCATGACTTCAGGTATACCTTTTCCCCTTTTCTAAAAGGGTTTTTTTTGCATTATAGCATAGGTTATCACTTATTAAATGAGAGTAGACTAATTGTTTCACATAACATTTTTTGTGGTAACCATATTACCATTTAACCTGACTATCCATCTGATATGCTGTATTTTTCTGGCATCATAAAAAAAAATTTGGGATAGCATTGGTGTCTGGGGGATTTGATCTTGTTGTTTTATTATATGGAATTGTGTATTAGCAAATCAGTCATATTGCACTGTCTTTCTATTGAACCCCAGTAGGTTCATGCTCCTATTTTGTAATCCCAGTTATTTCTGTTATGTTGTATCATATTATGTATCAGCCCTCAAATTATTGTAATGATCTATTATTAAATATACTGTAAGCATTTTTCTAATAAATTTTGTACTATTGATTAACATCCTTTTATGGTGACCTTATTTCTATGTAGTTAATTTACTCTTTAGATTAAGTGTTCACATCTTGGTTGCTTGATTAACACTCCTGTAGTGTCTTTGAAGCTATAGCTTCAGATTTAGAGGATTAGCTTTGTTGGTGTATTAAGGTCTGTAGACTGTAAGCCCACATGTCCAGGGCCCTCTCTTTCTGTACCAGCCTGTCATTATTAGTTAGTTCACCGCATTTTATATCTGTATTTGGAAGGAAATCCCTTCTCATGCACAGAACCATGGAATTAATAGTGCTCTAAAAATAAATAATAATTATAATAATATTGAGGTTGGAAAAATTGTAAATAATATCTAAAACACATATGGTGCAAGTCAATAAAGATTGTGCTTTTTGCTCACATTATGCCAGAATTCTGCCACATTTAGGGTTCGCGCTTACATTAAGGGAATCCAAAAAGGCAATATATAGTAATAAAATTTAACTTTTAATAAGAGTAATTTAAAAGGACTAACAACAAGATAAAGCCCCACAATTGAACACAAGCTACACATCTGATAAGTAATAAGTACCCCACTCCTTCTGTCTCCATATACTGGCATGATTAATTGTTTTCTCCACCTCGTGACATCTATGAGGCAGGACTACATTATCAGTACTTGGGACCTGTTGTGTTCAAGTGTGGGACTTTATCCTTTGTTCCTGTGGGGAGTTATGCACTTGCTGGGATAATTTGCTTACAATACGGCTTCCTAGGGACAGCTGCCGTGGAGTGGGAATGCCGTATCTGCTAACAAGTAGAGTGCCAATCTCCACTGTCTAAGCAGTTGTCCGGTGTAGGAGACAAGGTTCCATAGAGGGGTCCTGCTTATGTGGGCTTTAATTACATCATGATATATCAGGATTATGCACGTAGGTTTTATTTTCTTAGGAATTGACCACATCCAGAAATCCCATTTATGCATTGTGATTTTTTTTTGCCTGCTTGCCTCTGTTGTCTACCCAAGACACACCCCAAGTATGATGTGAATGGGTGCTTGACATTTACATAGGGCTTTCCAGGGCAGCGAGGGACAGCTGGGGAGTAGCGGGGGCACTTTTTGCTTGGTATTTATTTCAGGGTGCCAACCTCCGCTGGTAGGCAGGATTAAAGGCCATGGCATTTTTTATAAGGTTGACCTAAAGTGCATATTTCAGTGTGGTGTTTGAATTGTTTGGTTGTTGTTAGTGCTTTATACAAATTATTCTAATTAAAAGTTAAATTTTATTAGTATATATTACCTTTGTGGTTCCATTAATGTAAGCATTTCCTATTCTAAACCTTTTACTTTCCATGCACATTTAGGATTCGCTCTCGCACAATGATTCTCTCGGCATAAAGCAAAATGACACTTGCCTCAAACACTGCTTCGAGCGTGATCCGAGGGTCATTTTGCTTTGATCTCATTCTCTCGCATGTGAGGATCAGATGGGTTTGGAGAAGATGGAGAACTTAATTTCTCCTTCTTTATTGTGTGAGTTGATGACATCAGAGTGCAGTCCGATGTTTTGGCTCACACCCATAGACTTGTATGGGTGCACGCCGTCCGATGTACGTTGGATATTGGGAGCACAATCATTACTCTCACAATCCAGTAGGAAACTTATCTTGGAATTCCCAGGAAGCATTATCCAAGTCATTCTTAATATGCAGGAAACGGGTGGGTTTTTTACTTTAAGTGATACAATACAAAATAAAGAAAAAAGTGACGTGACTGTTTTTATAAGACAAAATATGCATTGATGATAGTTTATGACTATAGCAGAATGAATCCCAGAAAGTTCATTGACCTTTGTAATCATAGAAGCATTAATTTCATTCCGCTGAATTCCGCTCAGACAATGCATTATGCACTGTGCTGCTCTCAGAAGCAACTGTAACACAATCCATTAAGAAAGGAAATCATCTTTCCTAGAATTCTCAAATGATATGGAAGGCATATTGGTTTGGTATATGGAATCCTCCCCACTTCTTCACTTTTTTATTGAGCGTGGTGTCATTGTTCAGCTGTCACAGCAGTTGCTCGCTTTTATTTAACAGAGTCTTCTTTTCATCAACAAACCAAATACAGCTATGGCTGAATGAGACATTTCTTGATAGAGCTAGAAGGTAAAGGTCAAGTGATAGCGCTCGGAAGCTACCTACAAGGATTCAATTATAGAGGCATCTCTTCACAAATCTATTCCAAATTAGAAATTTATGTTATGAAAGACATTGTGCAACTATCCTTAGGAAATAAAAAGGAGTTTACATTCTTATGGGGATGCTAAACCAAATAAACAAAGGGTGAAAATCACAGTATAATGCCTCATATAAAGGACATAAAAATGCATCACTTTTTTCTCAATGACGCCACCATAGTAAAAACGGTGCTCCATAAAAAACTAGCTGAAGAGCCCGGTGTTGCCTGGGCATAGTAACTAACTGTGGCTAGTTATAACAAATTATAATGATTATATTGCACATAAAAACATGTCACATCATATATTCAGCACTACAGATTTGCAACACAAATTAACTAAACGATTACCCAAGTATTGATAGTATTTTATTTTCAACTCATTCAAGAGCCTTTTGAAAAACAACATTTTTGGTTTTTCCTTTCAGTGCAAAGATGAACAGATTTTTGGCAGTTCCAACTCTTGAACAGACCACATAAAGTTGACCTTGACAAAAGCATGGAGATTGCAAATCGATCCCTACTACCTTCAAGGACTGTCCCTGAGCCTTGTTAATGGACATTGCAAATGCCAGTTGAACTGGAAACTGGAGGCGATTAAAATCAAAAGGCAAATCAGATGGAATGAGTGGAATTCTTGGGACGAAAATGTCCTCTCCTTTTGCACATCCTGTTGCTGAGCTGTGTATCTAATACTGTCCTCTGTGATACTGTCTGCTGAGCTGTGTATCTAATCCTATCCTGTGTGATACAGTCTGCTGAGACGTGTATCTAATCCTATCCTGTGATATTGTCTGCTGAGCTGTGCATCTAATCCTCTCCTGTGATAATGACTGCTGAGCTGTGTATCTAATCCTATCCTGTGTGATACAGTCTGCTGAGATGTGTATCTAATCCTATCCTGTGTGATACAGTCTGCTGAGCCACGTAGCTAATCCTATGCTGTATGATACTGTCTGCTGAGACGTGTATCTAATCCTATCCTGTGTGATACTGACTGCTAAGCTGTGTATCTAATCCTATCCTGTGTGATACAGTCTGCTGAGCCGCGTATCTAATCCTATGCTGTGTGATACTGACTGCTGAACCGTGTATCTATTTCTATCCTGTATGATACAGGCTGCTGAGCTGTGTATCTAATCCTATCCTTTGTGATACTGACTGCTGAGCCGTGTATCTAATCCTATCCTGTGTGATACTGTCTGCTGAAGCGTGTACCTAATCCTATCCTGTGTGATACTGTCTGCTGAGCTGTGTATCTAATCCTCTCCTGTGTGATACTGATTGCTGAGCCATGTATCTAATCCTATTCTGTGTGATACTGTCTGCTGAGCTGTGTATCTAATCCTCTCCTGTGTGATACTGACTGCTGAGCCGTGTATCTAATCCTCTCCTGTGTGATACTGACTGCTGAGCTGTGTATCTAATCCTCTCCTGTGTGTTACTGTCTGCTGAGCCGTGTATCTAACCCTATCCTGTGTAATACTGTCTGCTGAGCCGTGTATCTAACCCTATCCTGTGTGATACTGTCTGCTGAGCCGTGTATCTAATCCTATCCTGTGTGATACTGTTGGTTGAGCTGTTACAGCAGCAGGACACAGTTGTATCCAGGACTATTGCCAAACAGTCAGATAGATAATTAGATACAATGGATACTATTTTCAAATAGATACAAATAAAACAAGATTGAAGATGGCGTATGCGGAAGCTGAATGGTACATAGGACGCAAAAGCACCAGCACCGTGCCTGTATTATGTGCCAGTAGGAACACAGAGCAATAAATTGTATGAACTTACAGAAGTTGGTGTATATAATGTTAAACACTTTGTAATGTAATAAATGAAAATAAAGTGTAATGTAATATTTCAAAACCAATCTAAGCGTCATCAGCATTCTATAACAGCGATAGTCAAACTATTGCAGTCCACCATGATGGCTACTAAAAGGTGTGCAGTGAAAGGTATAACTAGTATGAAGGCATACATATCTATGAGCGTCTCTCCCTGCTGAAATGGCGCCAAAACAACTCGAGTTTCAGTGCTAGCCTGGAGTCCTCAAATGTTTCTTCCTTTACAATTAATATTCATAGTTACATAGGTTGAAAAAACATCTCGGTCCATCAAGTTCAACCTTTCTCCATTTGTTACTAAATTAACTATAACCCGCAGTGTTATGTGTATTGAGGAAATCATCCAGACCTTTTATAAAAGCTGTTATAGTGTCTGCCATTAATACCTCTTGTGGTAGGGCACTCCACAGTCTGACTGCTCTAACTGTAAAGAACCCTTTCCTATTAAGCCGTTGGAATCACCTTTCTTCTACCCGTAATGAGTGCCCCCTGGTTCTTAGTATGGTCCTTGGAAGGAATAAGTCATGCACCAGCCCCCTGTACTGACCACACATCTATTTATACTTTTAAATGAGATTTTATGAACTCTTCCCTAGATTGTCACAGAATGTACGTAAATGAAACTGTTACTTTACAGAGTCTCCCACATGTAGCCTACCAGCTAATCCAAAGGCGTTCGGTGCTAAATGACAGCTACTCCCTCACAACATCCAGGATTGGCTAGAACTTATTCTTTCAGTCCTGTTTGTAGGAGGACTATGAGGCGGGTTCAATAAGAGTGGCATCACACACACCAGTCATAATGAAGGGCTTGCAAGAGAACAATATACAGAATTCAACAACAGGAACAAGTCACTTAATGAATTTAGTGCATTTTTTGTATGGCGTGCACCTCCTTACATCTCACCAGAAATGCTACTCCAGTCAGAGACTTGAGTAGCAAATCTGGCATAAGAAACACCAGCACTTTTCCTGAATTTTGTTACTTTTCAAAGTGTTTTACACCCCAAAGGCTCTATACCTCCCTGTGATGCTTTAAAAAAAAAATACCTTAAACTAGACATGCAACTCACATCAAGGCGGAAATAATCCACTGCATAAGTCTTTAAAGTTTCCTTTATAGATAAGATTTTGTCCAAATACTGTATAATACAAATCCATTATATTATACAAAACATATTTTAGTACTCTAGGAAAAAAATAGAGTTGTGTGGCAAAATGTAAAGGAATGCAGAGTGGTGGCTCAGTGGTTACTACTATTGTTTTGCAGCGCTGGGGTCCTGGGTTCAAATCCCACCAACGACAACATCTGCAAGGAGTTTGTATGTTCTCCCCGTATTTGCGTGGGTTTCCTCCAGTTTCCTCCCACATTCCAAAGACATACTGATAGGGAATTTGGATTGTGAGCCCCATCGGGGACAGTGCCAATAATGTCTGTAAAGCGCTGTGGAATTAATGGCGCTATATAAATGAGTAACAACATCTGCAAGGAGTTTGGATGTTCTCCCCATGTTTGCATGGGTTTCCTCCCACATTCCAAAGACATACTGATAGGGAATTTAGATTGTGAGCCCCATCGGGGACATTGATGTGTGTAAAGTGCTGCAGAATAGGATGGCTCTATAAACTATCATAAAAAAAAAATAACAAGCCTCATGTGGGACTTAGATGGATATCAGCCCGTTACAAAATGTGAGTGTTTTGAAGCAAACCAGTATATTTATAGAATAAAGTCCATTGAAATATGCTATTTAGCTCGAATATGATTGAGTCTCTTGCTTATTAGAACTATTCACTAATCTCTATACAAAAGATATTCAAGGTCACTTGCAAATTTGTTTACATGAAAATAGTATATTATTTGACGGATAAATAATAAAAAAAGCGCTTCAAGGACATAAAACTTTAGGATTAGAACACTTTAAGATCTGAAATGGAATTGGACACGTTGGGATTTATTTGTGAAGTTCACTTCAGGATCCAAATCTAAGGATCTGTAATGCACTTTGGGTGTTCCAGAACACGACTGGGTTTACAGTTGTTCCATTATTATCACTTACTTGAAAGCATTGGCGTCTCTGTGGACTTTGTAGTTATCAGCGCTAATTCTGGAGATGATTCTGGTTACGGCAATGAGGATACCAATATTAACCTAATTGTAAATTTAAAGAGAGAGACAAATATTAGTTTAGCACAGCATTATTATTGTAGGACATAATAAATAAGAATATACAGGTGAATAATAATCGCAAACTGCTACATAAACTACAGAAACAAGCACAACGCAGGTTTACATTAAAGGAGCTACCCATCCTCTCTAGTAGCCCTCTCGGTCTTTGTTCCCGAGCGGTCAGTATATGTCTGCTATAGCCTATCAGTGACCCTAGAAGATGTGCGTCCGACATGGCTTCCATCACTCAGTGTTACTCCCTTTTAGTACGGTATGGGACCAGTGTGGTCACAGTGATACCACTAGTAGGGCAGCAACTCATGATTACCACTTCTAAACAAACATTGGAAGCGCTGCCATCATAGCAGTCATGGACTGCAGGTACTTAAATATTTGAATTTAGATGAATTTATTGTTTGCGACGACTTGTAACTGTTTCTATAAATTAATGTGAAAGTTGAATTTCAAAAATGAACTTTTTAGGCAACTTACAATTTGCTTTTATAGGTTTTGTCCAACGCAATCCGGTTTACAAATCTGGACAATTTGATACAAGAAACAACTCAAAATTTACATAACACAAATTTCTACAAATTTTTGGAGGGGGGTCTCTTATTTGAGACTGTCTCTGTAATGGGTTTTCTACCTATTGAAGAGCTAATTTGCATCAATATTTTGCAAGCAGTTGTGTTGCTTTGTACAGGTAAAGCAATAAAAGTGAAATAAAATTACAAACAAGGAAACATATTAATTCTATTACACTGTGTGCCAGCATCTCTCCCCCATGCAGGATGTAATACATTAATCAACATTGTTCTCACCCTGATAAGTGCAAGAAGTCTAAAAAGGTCTAGTTTTACAACAATTTTCTAATAGCAAATTTGCAAATATTGAATCTTCTCCAACTTTTTTTAAAAAGTACTTATACTTACACATAGCTTTTCAGAATAAGCTATGGTGTGTGTTTGTATGAGTCTTTGTGTAGAGCTGTGCTCAAAAGTTTACATACCACTGTAGAAATTTTGCTTTCTTGGCCTTCTTTCAGAGAATATGAATGATAACACCAAAATGTTTTCTCCACTCATGGTCAGTGGTTGGGTAAAGCCATTTAATGTCAAACTACTGTGCTTTGTCTTTTTAAATCATAATGACAACACAAAACATCCAAATGATCTTGATCAAAAGTTTACATACCCTGCTGATTTTGCCCATGACACAAATGGGTTTGAATGGCTACTAAAGGTAACATCCTCACCTGTGACCTTTGACAAATGCCAGGAAAATTGTTTGAGATGCAAAGAAAAACCCACAAATAACATCAGCTGAAATACTGGACTCTCTGAAAACTAGCGTTGTGACTGTTTCAAGATGCACAATAAGGAGGCACTTGAAGAAAAATGGGCTGCATGGTCGATTTGCCAGAAGAAAGCTAAATGACCCTGATCAAAAGTTCATACCCCATTTCTTAAAACAATTTATTGCCCCCTCTAACATCATTGAAAGCTTGAAGTCTTTTGTGGTAGTTGGGGATGAGGTTCTTTATTTTCTTTGATGGTAAAGCTGACCACTCTTCTTGGCAAAAAACCTCCAGTTACTGTAAATTCCTGGGCTGTCTACCATGAATTGCATGATTGAGATCTCCCAAGAGTGGCTCAATGATATTTAGGTCAGGAGACTGAGATGGACACTCCACAACCTTCACTTTGTTCTGATGTAGCCAATAACAGGTCAATTTAGCCTTGTGTATTGGATCGTTGTCATGGTGGAGCATCCAAGTACGTCTCATGCGCAGCTTCCAGGCTGATGATTGCAAATTTGTCTCCAGTATTTGCTGATAACATGCTGCATTCATCTTTCCTTCAACATTGATCAAGTTTCCTGTGCTTTTGTAGCTCACACATCCCCAAAACTACAGCGATCCACCTCCATGCTTTACAGTAGGAATGGTGTTCCTTTCATCTTAGGCCTTGTTGACCTCTCTCCAAATGTAACGTTTATGGTTGTGGCCAAAAAGTTCAATTTTGGTCTCATCCCTCCAAATTACCTTTTTCTAGAAGTTTTCAGGCTTGCCTCTGTGCTGTGTTGCGTATTGTAGGCAAGATACTTTGTGGCATTTGCGCAGTAATGGCTTTCTTCTGGTGACTCAACCATGCAGCCAATTTTTCTTCAAGTGCCTCCTTATTGTACATCTTGAAACAGCCACACCGCTAGTTTTCAGAGAGTCCGGTATTTCAGCTGATGGTATTTGTGGGTTTTTCTTTGCATCCCGACCAATTTTCCTGGCATTTGTCACAGGTGAGGATGTTACCTTTAGTAGGTGTTCAAACCCCTTTGTGTCAACTTCTGTGCATGTTATCAGGCCAAAATCACCAGGGTATGTAAACTTTTGATCAGGGTCATTTGGATGTTTTGGGTTGTCATTGTGATTTAAAAACAGAAAACAGTAGTTTGACAATAAATGGCTTCACCCAACCACTAACCATGAGTGGAGAAAAAGTTTGGGTGTTATCATTAATATTCTCTGAAAAAAGGCCTAGAAAGCAAAAATACTACAGGGATATGTAAACTTTTGAGCCCAAATGTATATGAGGAAAACTCTATTTCTGGCCATTTACTTGAATCTTGACTTGTAGCTTGCATTTTTCATCTGTTTTCTAGTAACTGGCAATCGTGCTTGGCACTGCTTGATACACGATCAAGCATCAAGGAGCTCAATCGAGTAGCGAGCAATGCCGACTATCACATGGTGCTTGGATCCCCGTAAGTGAATTATCTGACCCGGGCACAGAGAGAGAAAGCGAGAGAGAGAGAGAAAATGTTTCCATCTTTAGGAAAAATGCTCAAGTTTTTCATACATTTCCATTATGCTCGCTACTCGATTCAAGTATTGAGCACTCGAGCATTTCAGTGCTGAATCAACACTACTGCTTACCAGTCTGCAGACTCTTTAAATCACAATTGACTGAGCTAGTGGGTAGAAACTAGCTAATATGATGTCTCCTATACACCCCATATAGGTACAATTTATTAATATTTCTTTTACTTTGTTAGGTAGCATAAAGTTAACTCAACAGAGGTTTGGTAGTTATTATACAGTAGTAATCACTGTAGACATGAACCCTGTACCGGGATAAGCAAATGGAAAACTACAGCACTGTCTCTCCATCTCTATTTGTGTTCTCACTCTGCCCTTTTTTTCTCTCCCCCATTGATATTCTTCAGTATACTGTGTAACTTTATTCACTGTGCTGGCAGTATTATAGAATAGCAGCAGTTTACACAAATTTGGAAACTGGCAAAAAGTTGCACAACATAGGCTTCAGAAATGTAGAGTTCTGCCTTAGAACATTTTCACTGTATTGACACCAAACACTTCGACATATCTATTCCATTATAAGTGAAGTTTTTACTTAGCAAAGTTTTAAGTAAACTATTTAGCTATAACCCATGACATTAATTATAATTAAGCAATTGATTTGAAGTCCAAATATTCATAAAACCAAAGTGCAAAAGCATTAAAATTTTATTTGGTCTAAAACTGTATATTTAGGATAATATGGATGACAGACATTCTATGTTCTTAAATGGTAGAGGAATACAAGCTTATAGTCATTTTTTCAGCTTCATTCCCTACTGAATGCATAATCTAACGATATTTGAAGAAATAGTGCAGCTGAGAAGTCTCCACAGACATATTTAGTGAAAGTTTCAGCTTAGTTTGTAGAAACAAATTAAAACTCATTGAGATCCACTCTCTAGAGGTACAACATTCACAAGTATGTTCAAAATACACTTGCTCGACCAAGCATTCGGCTCTAAATGTTTTTTCATCATACTGAATGAATCTTTATCACATCATTGCAGAATGCTGCTGCTAGAATACTAAGCAACCAGCTTCATAATATGCCTTTTACTATATTTTTTTAAAATGTCAAATTTTTGCAACCAGGGCCACCCTGACTGGCATATGGGGCCTGGTGATCAGAGGGGGCCTGCATTGGACCCTGTGTCATCTGCTCACCGGGCCCTAGAGGCTGCATTCTGCCGGTACTGAAACTGAACCTGTGTCGAAGACGCAGGTCCAGTTAAACTCTATTGCCGTGCGGGCCCGCACAGCAATAGTTAAAAGCCGCGAGCCAATCAGAAGCTGGCAGCAGACGTCAGCATGCACATTGCTGGTGCATGACATCATTGTCAATCACCTGCGAGACCGCACTGAAATGCCTGGGGTGGACATCAGCGCTGGACCGTAGCGAGGTAAGGAGAAATTGCTTTTTTTACATTTTATTTTACTGAAAGCGGCAAGCCCAGGACAGGATGGGAGAAAAGGGGGCAGGATGTAAACACATGGGGCAGAATGGAGACATGGGGCAGAATGGAGACATGGGGGCAGGATGGGAGACACAGGTGGCAGAATGGAGATATGGGGCAGAATGGAGACACGAGGGAGAATGGAGACACGGGGCAGGATGGGAGACATGGGGCAGGATGGGAGACATGGGGGCAGGATGTAAACACATCGGACAGAATGGAGACACAGGGCAGAATGGAGGCACAGGGCAGAATGGAGACAAGGGGCAGAATAGGAGAAATGGGGGAGAATGAAGACACTGGGAGAATGGAGACAAGGAGTAGGATGTAAACACATGGTGCAGAATGGAGACATGGCGGCAGGATGGGAGACACAGGGGAGAATGGAGACTTGGGGGAGAATGGAGACACGGGGGCAGGATGGGAGACATGGTTGCAGAATGTAAACACATGGTGCAAAATGGGGACATGGGGCTGGAAGTAAAAACACATAGTGCAGGGTGGAGACATGGGGGCAGGATTGAGACATGGGGCAGGATGGAGACAAATGGGGCCGGAATATGGGGTAGGATGGCGACAGATGGGGCAGGAATGTGGTGCAGGATGGAGACAGATGGGGTAGGATCATGGTGCAGGATCATGGGGCAGGATGGATACAGATGGGGCAGGATCATGGGGCAGGATCATGGGACAGATGGGGCAGGATCATGAGACAAATGGGGCAGGATGGGGAGATCATATGGAGGCAGAAAGGATACTCATGATTGCAGGATGGGAGAACATATGGCTGGAGACATGAATGAGATACACGGGGCCAGGATGGAGGATATTATTACCATAGGGGCTAATTAAGGAAAATTATTACTGCAATGATGTATTTATTTTATTTTTTTGAGGATACTGTTTTAAATGGGGGTGGCGGTCCTGTTACTGTGCAGCGTGACACTACGTCACCTTTTTTCTTCATCTGGTGTAGTGTAGAAGTTGGAAAAAATTAAGTAATGAGTTCTGTAAGCAGAGCTCTAAATAACTGTTATTTCCTGCAGAGACGAACCATGGCTGGAAGACGTGATTGCGGTCTATGCTGGATGAAGATGAAAAGCGAAGATGAAGGATTTCACCTAGAGATGTCACTGGTGAGTCAGTGTGTTACCAAAACACTGACACTATACACTATATATAGAGTTCCTGTATACAATGTCACCAGTGATCACTGTATTATCTGTACATTGGCACTATATACAGAGGTCCTGTGTACAATGTCACCGGTGATCACTGCATTACCTGTAAACAAACACTATATACAGAGCTCCTGTGTATACTGTCACTGGTGATCACTGTATTACCTTTACACTGACACTATAAACAGAGATCCTATGTATATTGTCACTGGTGATCACTGTATTACCTGTACACAAACACTGCATACTAAGTACAGATCTCCTGTGTATAATGGCACTTATGGTGATAGTATTGTGATTTTTTTTATTAATGATCAGTGTTGTAGTATTCAGTCACGATGTGGTGTTAATATGTGGTCTGGTCATGGTGTGGTGGTATTTGTACCTTGTATGTGCTATTATTCGGTCACTGTGGTGCTAATTTGTGGTCTGGACATGGTGTGGCTGTATTTGTTCCTTGTATGTGATATTATAGGTCACTATGTAGTGATAATTTTGTGTCTGGTCATGGTGCAATGGAATTTGCATCTTTGGATATGATATTATTGGTCATTTTAAAAATTGAAAAACAAATAAAAATATACCTAAATTGCATTACATATTTTAGCAAATTTGTAATAGGTTAGAGTAGAGTAGGCCTCGGCCTTGTCATGATGGCAGATTAAAAATTCTTTTGTCCAAAACAAACGCTGCTGGCTATATGTGTGATCTGGTGATGGGAATGGTTAATGTGTGATTAGTGAGAAGTGGAGTTTTCCTAAGAGAGAACAGTGGGACTGTGGACAGGTAAAGAGGTGGAGGTGGGGCTGGGGTGGAGCCTGTGCGTAGTCTCAAGGGGGCCTCAAAAATGTTGCCAGTATGGGGCCCCAAAATTTCTAGTGGCAACCCTGCTTGTCACAGCCTTAACTGGACCTTCTCCGGTGATGACTGGCTCTTTTGCCAGATGCCATCACAATTTCTCTGTAGATGATGCTTGCAATGGAGGAGGCAGTGATTCCAGCATCACTGTATGACTTTAGTGCAATCTATAATAGAGTATCGGTGTGGCTGGGACTTCTGATATCTTCCAACCAGAAAGTGTGCGTGTGTCAACAGACTTGTAAAGGTAATTAGTTCCCTGTTGTGGCAACACCACATCTTATTGAACATACCAGCAGTCTAATGGGAGATAACAAATATAAATTTATATGGACCCTGGTTAATTGCTCCTGTTTATCCTTGCTATATAATCCAGCAGTTTTATGCCTGTTGCTTACCCTAAGCTCACTTAACCAGTCAATTTGCCTGACAAATTCGTATCTGGCTCCATTTTCTTTATTCTGACATTGGCTACCTCCTGATCACTCTGCTTTCTGATTTTCTCTTTTTCTTGCACTTCCGGGTTTTGACACAGCTAGTCAAATTTCCCCTGACAGCTCGCTCCCCTCTGTGAAGCTCAGCTGCTCCAATAAGTGGAAAAACAAGTGAGGGGGCGCAGACATAGGGCTTCACCTGGTATAAATCAATGAAAATTAAAAAAGTACTCTGAAGTACTCACCCTTTATGGATTCTGTTCAGACACAACCACTCACAACATTTTTTGCAGTTGTATAGCTGCTGCAGAGCTCGTGCAGGTGGAAATGTCCACTAAGAATCACAAGTTGAGGATCAAGAAAAGCACTTCTGAGCAACCGCGCTGCTACAGTGACACGAATTCTTCAGAAATCCATATAAATCTTTCAAGTTCTTTATTAAATGTACTACAAAAGCTACGCATTTTGAGGAGACAAACTGCACCTCTTCTTCAGGTTACAGTACAGAGTTGACAACTTGAAAGATTTATATGGATTTCTGAAGAATTCGTGTCACTGTAGCAGCGCGGTTGCTCAGAAGTGCTTTTCTTGATGCTCAACTTGTGGCTGCTCCGATAAGTGTGATCTTTACTAATGTTACTTCTGTTCTAAGCAGACATTTCTTTCTTTCATGCTGTCACAGTCTTTGGTAAGGAAGAGGGGACTCAAACTGTTCCTGTAACTGGGACCCTAATTATCCCTGAAGGTAGAGAGGCCTGGGTTTCTGACCTAACTATGCTCCTGTTAAACCCTGATTTATCCAGTCCTCTATCCCATGAGGCATGGAAGAGAAATGGAAGGTAAACAAGACACACAGACAAAACAGGAATAACAGAAAAGCTCTACCATACAAAAGCACTAACCAATAATAGGGAGGAGGATAGGGACAGGGAGGAATAAACTAAATGGGAACAGGGACTAGTAGATAAATACACATGTATACAGCAAACCACATATCACTACAACGTCTACTACAACTACTTAGCTTTAGCACTCAGCACATGAAGACAAATCTTTCACCAGCAGAGACTAAACGCCCAGAGTCAGTATATAAAGAGAGTAAATAATAAGCAGTTACAGCTGAGAACAACCAGGCTGTATGGTCTCTGCCAGCATGGAAAGAGTCCTTAATGCTTTCATCACTGAAGAAAAAGTTACATCGTCTCTAATGAAGACCTAGAATTCTTTACCCAAAGTGACTGTCTAACTTCAGGTCTTCCAGGGGAACGTGACACCCTTGTGACACTTGCAGAGCACAGTGTGAGTCGGGAATAGCTGCTGCTAAAAGCCTATGGAGACTCTGAATGAGTCTTCATAGGCATTTAACAATGAAATCGGGGAATATCGAGGGAACAGCTGGACTGCGTCGGACCTGCGAAGGACCTTTATTTTCCAATAAGTCTGTAAACAAGGGACAGTTTCTTATTTTTATTTATCTCTTTTTATGTTTTTCAGGTTTCCATTAGTGGACTATGTCGGATTCCCTGGACTATGTTGGACTTGCTTGTTTTTATGCTTTTTTTTTTATAAATTGGCAAACTATGAAAAGTGTAGCAGATTGTTTATTCAAATAAAGTAGTTTTGTGTGTGATTTAATTTGCATTACTGAGTTAGTAATGGGGTGTCTGATAGACTCCTCTCCATTGCTAAGATGAGGGCTTGATGCCAGCTGTGTTTTTGGACAATTCACAGCTGAAATCAACCCAAACCTCAATTGCCCTGATTTCCAACGCACCACAGCAATTGGAAAGAACAAAAGTGAAGTGACAGAATTTGCACATCTAATGTGATGTGCCACTTCTGGGGCAGCTGCAGGCTGGTATTTAGGCTGGGAAGGTCCCAATAACCATGGACCTTCACAACCTGATGATATTAGCTCACAGCTGTCAGCTCTACCTTAGCTGGTTTAATAAAATAGGGGGAGACCAATGTTATTTTTATCATTTATTTATTTATTAAGTTCTAAATTTGTTTATAGATTATAGGCTTGTGAGAAGGGCCCTCACTCCTCCTGTAACCTGTTGAAATGTGTTACATTGTATTGTTTGTATTGTCTGTACATGTCCCCGCTTAATTGTAAAGTGCTGCGGAATATGTTAGCGCTATATAATTAAAGATTATTATTATTAAGCAAGAATAAGAAGCTTAACAATAAACTCGACATGAAAGGCACTAAAGGCTGCATGTTTATAATATTTAAGGGGCTTACATATTATCTATCTAGTCTATCTATTAATTATATGCCTATTGTACTGTATATCTAATATCTTTCCATCATCTATCTACCGTATAAACTAGTGTATAAGCCAACCCAAGTACAAGCTGAGGCACCTAATTTTGCCATGAAAATCTGGGAAAACTCATTGACTCGAGTATAAGCTCGGTATGCATTGTTCCTTCATCCCTATCCTGGTATGCATGGCTCCTCATCACCATCCTTGTCTGCATGGCTCCTTATCACTATCCTTGTCTGCATGGCTCCTTATCCCCATCCTTGTCTCCTTATCCCCTTCTGTGGAGAAACAGGGTCAGTGGGTGCTCTCGTCCAGTGTCCCGGTTGCCTTTAGCAAGACTGCATGGACCAGGGCTCATACCACTGAATGCCTGTTATATCTCCCCGTGGGTAATACACTACAGAGACAACACAGGGTTAGGTTAAACCAGTGTGGCAATACTTTATTGAACCACAACACTCAATAGCAAACAGAACAATCCCAGCAATTACCCCCAAGATGGTGCACATTACATGGTCTCAACCTTCCGCTGACTCGCCGGGATAATGGTAGATGTTACTTCAGAGCTCCCAGGGTCAATATTCCACCTGTGATACACACACAGAGAAGAGATATTGACAAGCGTAGGGAGACGACTGAGAACAGTCCATAGACTCTGTACAAGGTCCAAAGCCAGTTGAAGCAATAGTCACCACCTAGATTGTCTGACCATCACCACGAAACCAGTCAATCAGTGGGTCCCAAAACTTGGCTTTCTCCAAACATATCCATGGTTCAGAGATGGTCACTGGATCAGATTTGTGTCCTTCCAACTGAAGCCAAAAACCCCTAGGTTGTTTCCTACATGATGGTGCCATGATAAATTGGCTGCAGTCCTGTCTCTTGTTCATTGGGTGTTTTGCAGAATGTCCAACTGGTAGCTCAGTCTGTTGAGATCTGTTCTCTGAGTCTCCGAGGCATGTAAGCTATTTTTAGAATTACCCAGTGTCCTTCAGTCCACTCTCACATTCTTTTCCCTCTTTACTTTCAAAGTCATCAAACTGTTTCCAGAATACAACGCACAATTAGCATATATCAGCACACAATAAAGATAAACACACACTATGTACAAGTCACTATTACAGACTTACACAGTATATCAGTTTGCAAGTCTGTCTTCTTGACCCACCAGAAATAAACACTTAAATCCACAAGCCAATATACAGCTAAAAAGTCACTTCTTCTTGGTTTGCCAAAAACATAGTCGTCTGGGTAATTTAAGATATACACTGATTTCTTCACAACATCCTTGTCTGCATGGCTCCTTATTCCCATCCTTGTCTGCATGGTTCCTTATCCCCATCCTTGTCTGCATGGCTCTTCATCCCAATCCTGGTATGCATGGTTCCTCATACATATCTTTGTATGCATGGCCCCTGCAAGAAAAGCTTAAAAAAAACCCATCTTACTTACCTTCCGTGAGCGCCCTCGCTGCATCTTGTTTTGGTGCCCGCAGATCCAGCAGCCAGGTGATCACATGTTGCCGTTCATTAAGGTAATGAGTATTCACTCCACTCAACTGATCCCTCAGTGACCTGCCCCCTATTAAAAATTAACATTCACCAGGCAGCCTGCGCTGTAGCATGATAAGATGGATAATTAGGCATGCATTCAGTTGAATTAGTCATATAAAAAAATTATCTTAAAAAAATTTTCTTAGTCAAAATTCCGCCATTTTGCTAGAGAAAATAAAAAATTTGGCTCAAGATGGAGCCGGCATCACCGATAGATGCTACTGCACATGCGCCGACGCCAGCAGCATTTTGATTAAGATAATTATTTTTTTCCAACAAAATTATATGACAAAATCAAATTAATAAATTAGTACATGCATATTATCCACCGTTTCATGCTACAGCGCAAGCATTGCCGTCGCCTGCTTGATGAATGTTAATTTTTTATTTTTAAAACAATATTCTATGCAGTACATAAACTAGGGGCCAGGTCACTGAGGGATCAGTGACTTGTCAGAAGCCATACAGATGAATACCTAATCAGAGCACCACATGAAGACCCTCTCACATGCCACCCCAAACGAGCATATCATTAACTCAAAGCTGAAAATATAGATTAAACAACAACCACAAGACAGATTTCATCAACCAGGTATCATTTTAATCAGTATAACGGTGCTGACCTGACACTGTAGGTTACTGTGCGCGATCCTGCTGACAGTTTCACTTTAAGCTTATTTTTGTAGCTGAAGTTTAATCTTAATTCTGTTGCAAAAGGAATAGCTGCTGTGATGCATGAAGCTCAAGACTGTAGTCTCCACACAAAACATTGGCCTAACCCCAACAGCAGTGTTGTGAAGCTGCAACTAAAAAGTGTAAGTTCTTTCAGTGGGGAGAAAATATTTTTCATCCACCAAAGGTCATTGATTATAGGGAAGTTATTGTCAGAAAATGATCTATTGTTTTTGTTTTACCTGTATCTTTAAATATGCAACTAACGTTTTCAGTGACGGAAAATAGTGGATTTTAAGTGTCATCTATTGGAAGTAGCAAACCTAAACGTCAATATTAACCCTTTTAAAAGCTTTGCAACAAGACTTAGGATATGTAGTCAAAACAAAAATTTTATTTTTTACATATCGCGATATTTATTTAAAAAAAATCTAAATTTTTAGTAATTTTGAAATTTTTCACACTGGCCAATAGGGATTTTTTAGACTTCAACTTCCTGTTTTCTAAGGAAAAGTTTTCAGAAGAGTATTTTATAATCAAAGGCAGGAATATAATGACGGATGATAACAAACTACCAATCACATTAGGTGATATCATAGCTCCTCCTGTAACATCGGTGGCCGTGCCTGCCCTGGCGTCTTCTGCAGCAGCAACCGCTGCTGCCTCTTCTTACCGGCATTCCCTCTGCAGCGCGCACTCTCACCCAGCGTCCAGCTCTGCGGCATCCCGGCGTTCCTCCCTTAGGCCGCGGGCACGAGCCAGCGCTCCCTCTTCTGCCGGCGGTGGGCGTCGCTGAGGGCGGTGCTCGCTTACCCACTTCCTGATCCTAAGGTATTTCAGGCGTCCGCTCTGTAGAGAGGACGCCTGATGATTGTGTGCTAATCCACGCGTTGTTCTGGCCGCTATAGTGTTACTATAGATCTCCGGTTATATTCCTCTCGTCTTTTCCCTGTCAGCCTCCATCTTGTCCTGCTTCCTTCCTTGTTCTCCTGGTTCCCTGGTGCTCTCCCCTCCTGCCTATCCGTCCCTATATCTCCTCCTGGGTTCTCCAAGTCTGCATTCCCCCTGCTTCTGTGGCTACTCCTGCTGGCCCTTCTAGTAGCTGCCGCATGGTTTCCTGCTCTCCCAATAACCCTGTTCCGGTACGCTTATCTCTGTCCAGTGTCCCTTGCCCTCCTCTGGTCCTCCTTGTCCCTGAGCCATCCCTCTTGGTACTGGCTGTCGCGGTTCTGTCCTCTGCGGTTTTGCCCCTAACGATCCCTGTATAGGGGTCGGTCATCACCTGGCACGCTCGACCCAGGGGCTCCAGATCCGCGATCCAGAGGGTCCACTCTCGGGCGTTGTCCATTCCCTGAACGTCACAGTATTATCAGGCCATGAACCCCGCGGCCGCCACGCAGAAGGAACTGCTTTTCTTGCGTGAAAATCAGACCCAGATAATGTCCTTCATGAAGTCCATGGACACCCGATTATCCACTCTGCAGACCTCTGATCCAGGGCATGCTCCCCTCCTAGTTAGTCTTCAGCAGGAACTTGCGCAGCAGCGCGACGCCCAGTCTCACATCTTGGGTTATATGGCGTCCGTTGACGATCGACTGCTTGCCTTGCAGTCCGCTGCGGCCGCCTCTACCCCACCCAGGGACGCAGTTTCGTCTCCGCCACCTCGCCTGGGAAAGCCTCCCCGGTATGGCAGAGATTCTAAGCTATGTCGGGGTTTCTTAAATCAGTGCAGACTGCACTTTGAGCTTTTGCCCCAACAATACCCCACTGATCGTGCCAAGGTGGCGTTCATTGTGTCCCATCTTAAGGGAGAAGCTCTGGCTTGGGTTAATCCTTTATGGGAGAGGGATGATCCCATCATGTCTAGTATCCAGAACTTTCTGTAGACGTTCCGCAAAGTGTTCGACGAACCCGGACGCTTAGCATCTACCACAGAGGCCCTCTTTAACCTTCGCCAGGGGTCCCTTACTGTGGGACAGTACGCCATCCGCTTTCGGTCATTGTCGTTGGAACTCGGATGGAATAATGAGGCACTTGTAGGTGCCTTCTGGAGAGGCCTCTCAGGTAAAATCAAGGACGAGCTTGCCGGACGAGATACCCCAACCACGCTGGAGGATCTCATTCCCCTGGCTACTCGTATAGACCTGCGGTTCTTGGAGCGCGCTCGAGAGTCAGTTAGGGAGCGCAGGCCCTTTAGGCTGTATCAAGCGCCCATTCAGCGCTCATCTACTCCCTCTACTAGTGTCACTCCCGAACCCATGCAGGTAGATCGGATACGACTGTCCGAGCAGCGACGCATGGAGAGGTTGTCGAACGGGCTCTGCCTGTACTGCGGTGGAGCCAATCACTTTGTGTACACCTGTCCTGAGAGACCGGGAAACGCCTCCACCTAGGCCAGGTAAGAGAGGTCTCCCTAGGTGATCATAATTCCTCTCTGCCCCTTACCCTTTCAGCTTTAATTATTGCAGGTTGGGAGCGTAGATCTGTGGAGGCGTATGTGGACTCGGGTGCGGCTGGTAACTTCATCCGGCAAGAAGAGGTGGATAAACTCCGGATCCCGGTGGTCATCTTAAAAGACCCGCGTGCTATCACCTCCGTTGATGGAAAACCTCTTCCTGAACTCGTCACCATGGTTACGGCCGAAGTAGACTTACAAATTGGAGCGCTTCATCTGGAAAGAATAGCCTTCTACGTCCTGCCTAAATTGTCCCACGCTGTCCTCCTAGGATTACCCTGGCTTAGGCTGCACGAGCCAGTTGTCGACTGGCGCTCAGGGGAGATCCTGCACTGGGGTCATTCCTGCCATGCACGATGTCTGCAGTCCATCCTCTATCCTCGTTCCCTGCCAATGCCAGCCAATCTTCCGGGCCTTCCCGCACCGTACTACGCATACGCAGACGTTTTTCGCAGAAAAGAAGCGGATACTCTGCCTCTGCATCGGGCCTATGACTGTCCTATCGACCTGATTCCCGGAGCCACCCCTCCTAGAGGGAGAACGTATCCCTTATCCCCAGCAGAGACCACGGCTATGTCTGAATACATACAGGAGAACTTGGCTAAGGGTTTCACTTGGAAATCCTCGTCCCCAGCAGGAGCAGGCTTTTTCTTTGTTCGGAAGAAAGATGGATCACTTCGACCATGTATCGACTACCGGGGCCTGAACAATATCATGGTTAAGAATCGATACCCGCTTCCGCTTATCCCGGAACTCTTCAACCGGCTGAGAGGGGCTCGGATCTTCGCGAAGCTGGATCCGCGGGGAGCTTATAACTTGATCCGAATCCACGCTGGGGACCAGTGGAAGACGGCCTTCAATACCCGTGATGGTCACTATGAGTATTTAGTCATGCCGTTTGGTCTCTGCAACGCTCTGGCTGTATTCCAGGAATTCGTTAACGAGGTGTTTCGGGATCTTCTGTACTCATGCGTAGTAGTGTACCTAGATGATATTCTCATCTTTTTGCCAGACCTATCCTCTCATCGGAGAAGCGTACGCATGGTCCTGCATCATCATCGGGAGAATCACCTCTACGCCAAAATTGAAAAGTGTCTCTTTGAGCAAACCTCGCTACCCTTCTTGGGGTATATTATCACAGATTCCGGTCTGAAGATGGATCCCAAGAAACTCTCTGCGGTACTCAAGTGGCCCCGTCAGGTCGGTATAAAAGCCATCCAGCGTTTCCTCAGATTCGTGAATTACTACCGACAGTTTGTGCCGCATTTTTCCACGGTGACCAAGCCCATCACGGTCCTGACCCGCAAAGGAACTAAGTCTAACAGCTGGTCTCCCGAGGCTGAAGACGCCTTCCTGGCCCTGAAACGCTCCTTTGCATCTGCACCGGTCTTACATCGGCCGGTGGTCAGTAGGCCTTTTGTTTTAGAAGTGGACGCCTCCTCCAGCAGAGCAGGGGCGGTCCTTTCCCAGCAGGATCCCTCAGGACGACTGGTCTCTTGCGGGTTCTTTTCCAAATCCTTTTCGCCTGCGGAATGCAATTACTCCATTGGAGACCGGGAGTTGCTGGCCATTAATGTTACGAGTGGCGGAAGGCACTAAATAAAAAATAAATGAAGTGCCTTCGCCACTCGGGGTCCACCGTGTGGCAGGTGGTATAACCGCTGCTAGAGTGGCAGAGCACTGAGGCGATAACGTGCACGGGGTTAACTGCACCCTAAGTGCACAGGAGCGAGCTCTGTTATGCTCACAGAGCTGCAGACAAAAGTATACAAAAATGCGCTGAGTCTGTTCTGGGACACAGACTAACAGCGAAACTGTCACGGTAATTAGAGTCACAGAAGTAGCCTTTAGGCAGCAGGACTACTCCCTCTAGACCTACCGTTAAAGAAGATAGGAGGCGTGGCAACTGCAGACGCTGGAAATCTGCAATCGCATCGCGGTGTGAACAGAGCCACAGAGGAGACACTGCAATGTCGTTGGCGCGATGCAGGACACTAGCTGCTGAGAGGTATAGCTGGAGCGTGCTGGCGCTAGCGCTGCTACTGGCGGCTGCCCAATCACTCACACAATCGTAATATCAGAGGGAAGGGGTTTCATAATAAGTCAGTCACCAGTCCAAGCATCCATCACCATACATACAGCAGCAGTATGAAAATACTAGCGCATGGCATAGCGGCCATGCGCACTTTTTATAGCGTACGGGACCTGCCAGAAATCTCCAGAGCTCTGAGCTAAGCCAATGGAATCAGGAGCAGGACCTGAGCACCTGACTCCTGACCTCCTATGGGAGCTCATTCCAGGAGCATGCTCAGAAGCTGGCTGAAAGGACTTAGCCTCTGGAGACAAATGTGAGGATCTGGATCTCTGCATCAGAATGGCAGGACACAGATTCCTAACAATTAAGATGGCTCTAGAGTTATGGCGGTACTTGCTTGAAAGAGCTGTCCATCCCTTTACTATCTTCATGGATCACAAGAATTTGGCCTATCTGCAGTCTGCTCAGAGACTGAATTCCAGACATGCCAGATGGGCCTTGTATTTTTCTCGGTTTGATTTCAAGCTCCACTTCCGCCCCGGCGATAAGAACATCAAGGCGGATGCACTCTCCAGGTCTTTACAGTCGCCTGAAGAGGATGAGGGTCCATCATATATTATCGAGCCTGCCAAAGTGATCACCGTGGCTCCTGTGAACTTTTCTACTCCTCCACCAGGCAAGACCTTCGTTCCTCAGAATAAACGTACGGAGGTGTTGCGCTGGGGGCATTCCTCCAAGGTTGCTGGGCACGTTGGGACCAAGAAGACCCTCTCGCTTCTCTCCCATTATTAGTGGTGGGCCACCCTTCGTCAAGACGTAGTGGATTATGTTGCCTCTTGCACCACCTGTGCCCAGAACAAGATCCCAAGGACCCTGCCCTCCGGCCTTCTCCACCCATTACCTGTTCCGGAGGCTCCTTGGCAGCAAATTGCGATGGATTTCATAACCGACTTGCCCCGCTCAGCTGGCTGCACCACCATCTTAGTCGTAGCGGATCGCTTCTCGAAGATGACTCATTTCATCCCCTTGGCCGGACTGCCGTCAGCCCCGAAGTTGTCCGAGATCTTCATCCACCAGATCTTCAGGCTACATGGTCTCCCTCTACGGATTGTGTCTGATCATGGGGTCTAGTTTACTTCTCGCTTTTGAAGGGCTCTCTGTCGGCTTATGGGCACTTCCCTCGACTTCTCCTCCGCTTATCATCCACAGACCAACGGGCAAGTGGAGTGGATTAATCAGGTTCTGACAACCTACCTGTGTCACTTTTCCAACGCCCATCAGGACAATTGGGTCTCACTTGTACCTCGGGCAGAATTCGCCCATAATAACCATCCCAGCGAATCAACCACCAAATCACCGTTCTTTGTGGTCTCAGGTCAGAATCCAGGCGTTCCACTGCCCTTTATCGCGTCATCAGGAGTTCCCGCAGCAGATGCTCTCGCCATAGAATTTTCGGAGATTTGGAAGGAGATCAGAGAGGCCCTCGTGAATGCCAGTGCCCGAATTAAGAGACATGCGGACAAGAGACGGAGGGACCTTCCTCCATACCATCCTGGCGACAAGGTCTGGCTTTCGACCAAGCACATCCGCTTGAAAGTTCCTGCCTATAAGTTAAGTCCCCGTTACATCGGTCCCTTCAAAGTGCTGAGACGCATCAATGAGGTGGTTTATAAACTGAGATTAACGGCTTCACTCCGGGTCCCTAACGCCTTTCATGTCTCGCTCCTGAAACCTGCAGTCTTGAATCGGTTCCAACCTGTCTCCATTGCCCCTCCTTCACCTATTGGGTCGGATGACATCTTTGAAATACAGGACATTTTGGCCATGAAAAGAGTCAGGGGGAGGACTCTCTTTCTTATTGATTGGAAAGGATTGGCCCTGAAGAGAGGTCCTGGGAGCCTCGAGAAAATGTTAACGCCCACCTAATACTGAAAAAATTTCTGCCCAATCTCAGAAAGGGGGGATGTAAGGAGGGGGGTACTGTAATATCGGCGGCCGTGCCCGCCCTGGCATCTTCTGCGGCAGCAACCGCCGCTGCCTCTTCTTACCGGCATTCCCTCTGCAGCGCGCACTCTCACCCAGCGTCCAGCTCTGCGGCGTCCCGACGCTCCTCCCTTTGGCCGCGGGCGCGAGCCAGCGCTCCCTCTTCTGCCGGCGGTGGGCGTCGCTGAGGGCGGTGCTCGCTTACCCACTTCCTGATCCTAAGGTATTTGAGGCATCCGCTCTGTAGAGAGGACGCCTGATGATTGTGTACTAATCCACGCGTTGTTCTGGCCGCTATAGTGTTACTATAGTTCTAAGGTTATATTCCTCTCGCCTTTTCCCTTTCAGCCTCCATCTTGTCCTGCTTCCTTTCTTGCTCTCCTGGTTCCCTGGTGCTCTCCCCTCCTGCCTATCCGTCCCTATATCTCCTCCTGGGTTCTCCACGTCTGCATTCCCCCTGCTTCTGTGGCTACTCCTGCTGGCCCTTTTAGTAGCTGCCGCATGGTTTCCTGCTCTCCCTATAACCCTGTTCAGGTATGCTTATCTCTGTCCAGTGTCCCCGGCCCTCCTCTGGTCCTCCTTGTCCCTGAGCCGTCCCTCTTGGTACCGGCTGTCACGGTTCTGTCTTCTGCGGTTTTGCCCCTAACGATCCCTTTATAGGGTTCAGTCATCACCTGGCGCGCTCGACCCAGGGGCTCCAGATCCGCGATCCAGAGGGTCCACTCTCGGGCGTTGTCCATTCTCTGAACGTCACACCTCCTATCTTTAAGATGACTTTTGCAAAGGCCCATTAGATTTTTCAACACAAAAGACAAGGTTGGGGGTCTTTTCATTATGGTTAATGTAAATGTGGATTTCCTGAAACTACTTGAAGTTAGAATATACCAAAGCCTAATTTATAATATAGATTGTGTAAAAAAAAAAACAAAATAATTAATACAACAACCTGGTTTAAGCAATTGGCATTTTTCTGATGATAGCTTCTTCTTAATGGCAACGAAGACCCTACCTTGCTGTGACCTCTGGGGAGTAAGGCTCCTGTTAGACTAAATGACACACCAGCGATCCCGACAAAGATATGACCTGGTCAGGATCGCTGGTGCGTCGCCACATGATAACTGGTGAGCTGTCGAATAGGCAGATCTGACCAACGATCAGGACAAGCGAGGACGCTGGTATCGAGGGTAAATAGCGGGTAACTAAGCGCGTGCATCGCTTAGTTACCCGCTGTTTACCCTGGATACCAGCATGCTTGCGCTGGGAGCTGGTATCCAGGGTAAAAAGGGGGTATCTAAGAGCGCGCAGTGCTTAGTGACCCGCTGTTTACCTTGGATACCAGCTCCCAGCGTGAGCATGCTGGTATCCAGGGTACACAGCGGGTAACTAAGCGACGCACGCGCTTAGTTACCCGCTATTTACCCTGGATACCAGCTCCCAGCGTCTGCTTACAGCGCTAGGAGCTCGCTGATCATTGGTCTCCCGCTGCCGCACGCAGCAATGAATGCAAAAAATGCCAGCAAAAAATGGCCCAGGACATTCCTGCATGATCAGCGTCAACCCGGTGGGGGGGGCGGTCACTAATGTGTGCCACACACAGCGAGATCACTGGTGAGATCGCTGATGCGTCACAAAATCGGTGGCGCATCAGCGATCTCGCTAGCAATCTCGCTTAGTGTGATGTACCCCTAAGCTAGAGAACAGAGGATTGCGGCTAATTTTTTTCCATCATCCCTTCGCTCCACACACATCAAGGAACTTGGCTCATGCTTCACTCACTGGGGAAGCTCATTTCACACAAATCCCTTTATTTATGCATATACTCAAGTATACACATATTTATTCAGTATGGATAATTCAATCTTAGGGATATTCGATTGAAAGAGAAATTGAGATGCAGTAAATAATAAAGGTACATCCAGTCTCATGTAGCAATATAAATGATGATGAGCAGCATACAGTATATCAAGCAACTGCTGTGCATGTAACCAACATTAGACTCAAACCACCCTCCAATCCCTTCCACCACGAGGTCTGCGCCTCCCAGGGTTGGACAATGGCGAGGGTTGAGCCTTGCCCCTACTCTCCAGCAGCACATCTGCTGCTCTCACCGGAGAGGAAGGGGTCCGTTGAAGAGAGACGGCAGAGACAGTAGTTCCTAGGCAGCAGCCCTCACACGAGTGCCCCCAGCTGACCACTTCCCTCGCCCGCCAATCTATTACCGGGTTGTGTCTTTTCATCCAAGGGAGGCCTAAAACAATAGGTAATGGCATTCCCTCCAAGACGTAGCATGACAAGGACTCCTCAAGATGTCCTATATGCAGATAGATATTCTCTACGACTTGGGTCAAGCTCCCCTGGCTCAGTGGAACAGAGTTTATGGCCTGGACGCTAATAGGTTGGGCTAGCGTCCTACACCTCAGACCATGAATCTGGACAAAGCGAGCATCCACCAGACTCACTCCTGCTCCTCTGTCCACAAGCACTGGTATCACCTCCGGTACCCCGCGAGCCAAGACCTCTGCTGACATGGTACCTTGGGAGGGCAAAATGGATGAAATGTATACTCCCTGGTCGCCTCCCTCCAAGCGACCAGGGGAATGCGGCTTCTCAGATGGCACAGATAATTTTGCGCACAATGGGCAAGCCTTCAGGACAAGACCAGTCTGCCCACAGTACAAACATGCCGACACCACTCCCCGAACCGTAGGCAGCTCCGAATACAAACTAGCTCCTCCTATTTGCATAGGTTCGTCTGGAGACTTGGCATGAACTGGGCAGGCTCTCATAAAATGGCCAGGCTTCCCACAGGAAAAGCATACCCCCCACCACGACGAGCCGCAGACACCTCCTTTTTTGTATCAACAACACCGGGCTGTCAGGGTTCCTCCGCGACTGGTGGGTCCTCCTCCCTAGCGAGGATATCAGGGGGCACTTTTTGTATATGTCTTTCCCTAAGGCATCTATCCACCCGGATGGCAAGGGACATGGCGGCCTCCAGCGACCTGGGGGCGGCGTACTGCACCAGAGTATCCTGCAACTTTGGAGACAAACCCTGTACAAATTGACTCCTAAGTGCAGGGTCATTCCACTGAGTGCTAGTGGCCCATCTCCTAAACTCTGAGCAGTACTCCTCAGCAACCCAGGCCCCCTGTTTACACCTACGGATTCTGGATTCCGCCAGGGCGACGCCATCAGGATCTCCATACACAAGCGCCAAAGCCGTAAAAAACTCGTCCACGGACACCAATGATGGAGAATCGTCCAGTAGGGAGAAGGCCCAGGATTGGGGATCCCCTTTAAGAAGGGACATAATGATTCCCACCCATTGCTCTTCGCTCCCTCTTCACTCCCTGATGATTGAGGGCGCAGCCTGAAATATAATTTACAGGCTTGTTGAAACACCAAGAATTGATCTCTCCCTCCAGAAAATCTGTCAGGGAGGGATATCTTGGGTTCTGGCTGAGCCTGTCTCTGAACCAAGCCCCCAAAGCCCACCAACTGCTGCAGTTGCTGCACCAACTCACCGCGCAGCCCCCTAATCTCCTCAGTAAGGGTCTGCAGCATTTGGGCAAAGGTCTGATCTGGGTCCATGGCTCAGCAAAAAAAAAAAGTTATTGGTTGGTGATAATGTCACGATGACCCGTCCTGTGTGACGCGACCCGCAGGCCGGTAACTAAAACAACAAGACGCGGCACGTGATATTGTCCTGTGTGACATGGCCCGCAGGCCGGTAACTAAAACAACAAAACACGGGGAAAGGGGAAACAGTTACAATGGTGGGCCCTGCGATAGGGAAAGGGGACGTGGAGACCTCCTGCACTCCCCTGAGTCAGTGTCCATAACGCTCCTAACATTCCCTATGCCGGTTCCGCACCGGGCGCTGATCAGGAACCTGTCACCCTAGCACACCTTACACCTATCCCTTGCTAGGGAGCTGGGTGGCGCATGCACTGGCCCCACCGCTGTACTAATACACACTAAGGAAAAACACAAACAGGGAAACACCACTTAGCTTTATGCTGTTGCACTTGCTCCTGGCAACAGAGTCCACCACCAGAATGCAGCTCTCCTCCTGAATCGCTGCCACCAAGCTCTGTCAGAGCTACAAGGAAATCCCCTATGACTCCTTCCACACCAGGGCTAAGACAGTGCTGCAAGGAGCGCTCTCAGCTCCTTCCTCCACCAAGGATGGTTGAAATGAACACTATCACCAACACTGATTGCAACACCTGTGACTCTTTTATAGCAGAGCCAGAGCAATCACACCTGCATTATAATCATGTGCACTTAACTAAAGAAACCAGAGTGCAATGACGCTCACCACCACCGGGGACAAACTTAGAAGAAACGACACTACAGTGCAATAATCCTAATGGCCACCGGGGGGCAAAAACCAAACTTAAGCACAGCTTAAGAAAAAAAAAGTTACCTGTGCTTTTTATCAGTCCTGATCCAGCATGGATCATGACACACATAACATTATGTTCAGTGATGAGGCAAACTTTTTTGTGAGGGCCATTTATATGGATACAGCTAAATAAAATGGGAATGGTGACAGGTTTCTTGCGTAGGGTGTCTTGCATGGAAATATGCTGTAATGACCCGGGTACTGTGTTCACCAGACATCAACACAATTTCTATCTGCTCCTCACGTGTTAACCTCTGCGACATGTCAATGGCTGTAAACAAAGAGAAACTTGTAAATAACTCATGAAAGAATAAAGGTATGTTAAAACCAAGCACACCATTGTTTTTCTTGTGAAATTCTCAATAAGTTTGATGTGTCACATGACCCTCTTCCCATTGAAAAAAATTAAGTTGGATCCAAAATAGCCAACTTCATAATGGTTGCCATGGTCACCACCTATTTTGAAAAGTTTCCACCCTCCCATATACTAATGTGCCACAAACAGGAAGTTGATATCACCAACCATTCCCATTCTATTTGGTGTATCCATATACATGGCCCTCCCTGTATGTTAGTTAAATATGTAGTTTTGTTTTTATGTATAGAATAGAGAATAGTCAAATAATTAAAAAAGAGATTTCTTTTAAAGGCATATAGTACTACTCTGGTTTGATCTTAATCATTCTCTACTCTGCTTGAAAGTTTCAAGCAGATGTCATTTTGTTTGAAAAGTTAAGAGGAAGCTAAACAGTCTACATATATCTGAAGGGATGTCACAGTGTAGAGGGATCATCATTATTCTCACTTGGAAACACAAGAAGCAATGGGACAAAACTGAAAGGGAGAAGATGCAGATTAGATACTAGGAAAAAAATTTTGACAGTGAGGGGAATCAATGAGTGGAACAGGCTGCCACGAGAGGTGGTGAGTTCTCATTCAATGGATATGTTCAAACAGAGGTTGGACAGACATCTGTCTGAGATGGTTTTGAGAATCCTGAATAGAGCAGGGGGTTGGACATGACGACCCTGGAAGTCCCTTCCAACTCTACCATTCTATGATTCATATTTACCAACAGTCCCAATTTTACTGGGTCTATCTCAAGGTAACAATCCAACTCATGACCAAATATTACTAATTTTAACATCTTGTTTTTACAAGTGTCAGGTATTGTAATCAACTACAAGACCTTATTGTAACACTAGCCATTGCATGAATGTATAAGCAGCATGTGTCACTTCATAAATACAAATTATACCTGATGCACATAGCAAATCCATGTTACAACTTATGCCATGCGGTCTCCCCTCCGCCGCTTCAAATGGCTGCAATCAGAATGTTTTCATTTTAATCTTCGGCTGATTTAGAGCTCTCTGTCAGAAATTAAGAACACTATTTCATAGGGATATAATTAGAGATGAATGAATCTTTTGAAATTCGAATTTGCCAATTTTGTTGAATTTTCCCTCCCAGAAATCAATTTACAGTGAGTAAATTTGCACGAGCATCAGTATTGGTAAGCATGGAAATGTAGGCAATTGGAACTGAAATCATTCTTTACATTTGGATTTAATGAAACATTTTACACTGTTTGCCTTCTATAGCCTCTGTGCTTCTTGTGTCTACAGAATCAGTTATTTGGGTTGGCCACATTATGTTTATTTTCACAAATATGTGGAGGACATGATTTTGAGGCACTTACTATTATATATGTGACAAATTCTCCTCCTGCTCTTATTAGTGCAGCTTTCCTCACAGAATGCACACCTCTTCAGTCCATAAAATGGCTGCTGATGGAGGGGCATGTGATCAAATTTATACGCTTAGGCCAAATAAAAAAACACCTCACATGAAAAAGATACTTGCTCTATTAGAGGAGGCTGATGGACAGGTCTGGTGACATGCCCCTCCATCAGCATCCATTTTATGGACTGTAGAGCTATACAGTCTGTGAGGAAGTCTGCACTAGCAAGAATAGGAGGAGAACCTGTAATATTTATATTGTAGCAAGTGCCACAAAATCATGTCATAAACACAACTGCTCCAGGAAAGATAAAGTGGCCAACCTCTTTAAGATATCAGGGGAGGGTATGGAAGCTTTTTTAAATTGCTGCTTTCTTATCCTTTTCCTTCCGTAACAAGTTGTCACAAGGGTGTCACGTTTCACTGGAAGACCACAGTCCTCTTTGGAGATGGTGTGATTCATGACCTATTTTAAATGAATTTCCTTTCCTTCAGCGCTGAGACGGTTAAAGACTCTTTCCATTTTGGTTGAGACCATACAGCTTGCTTGTTCTATGCTGCAACTGTTTATCATTTACTCCCACTCTATATATACTGGCTCTGTGCTTCTAGTCTTTGCTGGTGAAAGATTCATCTTCCAGTGCTACAGTAGCACTGGAAGATGAATCTTTCACCAGCAAAGACTAGAATATTTTTAGGCTGAGGGGGCCAATATCCATGGTCCCTTACCATCCTGAGAATACCAGCCCCCAGCTGTCTGCTTTAGCATGGCTGGTTATCAAAAATGGAGGTGACCGCATGCCGTTTTTTTAAAAATTATTTATTTAAATAATTAAAAAAATTCTTGATAACCAGTCTTTCTGAAGCTGACAGCTGAGGGTTGCAGCCCCCAGCTATGAGTTTTACCTCTCTGGTTACCAAAAATGCGGGGAAACCCTTGCCTTTTTTTTTGAGTAGTCTCATTAATAGTCACCAGTGACCGGAGGTCAAACTTTATACCACCGATCACAGGTGTGCACTCACGCTGTCTTTTGACAGTGTGGGAATTGCGGCTGTCTGGCCAGCGATGATGATTTTACCACCAATCAGAAGCAGTGTTTGCCATGCTAATGCTAATGTTCCTTGAGAAAGATACATCTACAGATATTTACAATGAGCCTGTCGCTAATAAATTAAAATTAAACCATTTATATAGTCATATACGGGACTTGGCCTCTATAACAAATCATAGTAGTAGTACAAATTACACTACTGTCATTGTATGCTTTAAAAAAAAAAATATATATATGTATATATATATTGCAATAGTAAATTACTATCTTCTGTTCTTTCTTCTATTTTGATTGACAGCACTAGCTTTGGATTGCTGCTTGAATTAAATTCTCAACCTTACATACTCTGACATTGCAGGAGCCGAGACCACCACACACTGTGTCAGTGCGGGAGCTCTCTCATCTCTCTCTTTTGTCTGTACCAGACCCCACCGCTACAAAGCAATAGTGCCACCACTGAGCTAACTTGTTGGCCAATTTTTTCATTGATTAATCCGCTCTGCCAACACTGTATAGAGAAAAAAAATGAAAAGGGATAATTGTGATTTTCGGTTACCATAAAAAGAATACAATAAATATTGTATTATTAAAAATGATACACCTCACAGTTAGTGTTGAGCATTCCGATACTGCAAATATCGGGTATCGGCCGATATTCGCGGTATCGGAATTCCGATACTGAGTTCCGATCCTTTTTGCATATCGAATACCGGAATCGGAAGTTCCCATAATGCTAGGAGCCAGTTTAATTTGATTCAGCCAATGAGGAATCCTAAGAAGTGTGGGCACATCCTGTTAGGCATGTAGGCATGTTAACTAATTGCATGGCTGTGATTGGCTGTGAGCAGACCACCCAGCTGCTCCTCCCCCAGACACACGCTGAACAGTGATCTATGGAAAGTGAAACTAGTGAGGGAGGAGGAAATGACAAGTTCTCATTTCAATGCCAGAACACCCCCCCCCCCCCCGGACGTTTATCTTAGAAGCAAGAGATGATATCTTGGAAACCGTGCAGACTAGTCACGGAAGGTAAATTACTTATTGTCAGCATTCTGCAGCCTAGATATGCACTGAGATTATGTGAAAAGCCCAGACAACCTGTTCTGTTATGTATTTCCGGCAAGTTGGATCGCTCGCCAGGGCTGGTGGGGTACTCGGTACCGGGCCCGTTGGTTTCAATGGGAGATGTCACGGTAGCTGTGACCCGGTCCATGGCCCTGGGAGTTCATTGTAAAAGGGAATTGTTGAACATGTGGATGATGATTAAAGTTTATGAGTGAATGATTCGTGATGCCACCTGTGGTGTTCAGCAAAGAAGATGTTAAGCCAACGCTGCAGACAGATCCTCTGGGACCGATGGTGTGGTGCAGCAATGATGTTGTGGCCCTCCACAGGTAGGGCTGTAGTCCCAGGGCAGTGTAGATGGAGAGGTAGTAAAGAGATGTAGATGGTGCAGTGCCAGGCACAGAGATGTAGCAGTGCTGAGTGTGTTGGCGCAGGAATAACTGGAGGACACCAGGGTATGTAGTTCCAAAACTTTACTCACAGTCTGTTGTGCATACAGGTGCCCGCATCCATGCCGTATCCTCTGGGTCAGGGGCTCAGTCAACCTCCAAGCTAGATGAAGCACTCCATTCCAACACTCCACCAACATGTGCCTTTTCTGAACGTCTCCCTCTATTGCTACACAACCCCTTTAACATAGTCAATATCTTTGTAACTCCGAACGTCTTAAAAAAAAAATTAATTCCTGCTATTCCATTTGATTGGGCTAAACCTCTATGCCTTTAGTGTCTCCTCCACCTCCTCCAATACATTCTACAGTACATTATTCTTAGTTGTTTTCCTTCATGTAGAATTAACCTACAAGAAAGGGTTTATTTTAATTCCGATATTTCTGTCCCTTTGACTTGCATTGATTTCCGGTATCGGAATCGGCGATATCCGATACTTTTTGGGTATTGGTCCGATCCAATCCGATCCGATATTTCCCGATATTGGAAGGTATCGCTCAACACTACTCACAGTAAAACGATCCCTCCCAGAACTCCATTGACCTAAAAATTAAAACATTATTGGTCTCAATAAATTAAATAAAGAAAAACCTATGCAACTTTTATAAAGCCATAATCATACTGACCTGAAGAAACATTGCTAGCTCATTTGTACAGCGCAAAGTATGCCATAGAAACAAAACCCAAAAATCAATTACAGAATTGCATTTTTTGCACAACTATACTGCACTTGGATTTTTTGTTTTTGTTTTCCAGTACATCAAATGGAAAAATGAAAATTTCCATTAAAAACTACAATTGCCATAAAAATCCCTTGTAAAGCTATGAAGAGGGAAAATAGTTAAGTTATGATTCTTAGAAGAAGTGGAAGAAAAAACAAAGCTACAGAATCAAAAAATTACCTCATCGGAAAGGGGTTATGGTTTATTTATACCGTATAATTATTGTGAACGAGAATTCCTTGAAACACTTGTCTCATAATAATCATTCATTCTAAACAGGCTGCCAGTCACCAGAACAATAAATAAAGTGCTTATTTGTCAGATGAAGCTAACTTTTGGTTTGCACAATAGATCATTATTCTCAGCGACTCTCAGTAGTAAAAATAAGGCTACAAGCTGTTCAAAGGGATGAAGTTGGTACTATCACATGTATAAAACGTCTTACATTAACACACAATGGGGAAGATTTACCAAACTGTCTAATTCTTAGACAATACAAAATTATACTAGTCAGTCTTAATACTGTATGTGCTAATATTATCATAGCGGTTCATGCTAATTGATAAATCTGTCTGATTTTAAGACTTTCCAGTCTTGGAGGCAACAAAGCATCCTGTGGTAATGCATGGTCATGGTTTCATAGAGTGACTCAGCATGAGAAATTGGTTTTAAACAGGGTCAGAAAAGGTTACCAACAGGTTTTTAATGTAACAATAAAAGCTGTGGCCATTCATTTACCGACATGCTTGTGAGCTGTATTTTTTCTTATTATATATAAATATAAATATATATATATATATATATATACACTATATATTGTAAGGTTTTACTCATTCAGGCTATGGGCCCACGAAGCGTTTTATTCCAGACACTAAAAACCGGACTCCTGCCCAGAAATCGCGCGTTTTATTCCACGCGATTTCACCGCGATTATGATCGCGATTTTGCCGCGATTTTCGAGTGCGATATTCAAGCACTTTCCAAGCGATTTGAAGCATCGCTTGGAAAGTGATTGACAGGTTGGTCACACTCGTCAAACATAGTGTTTGACAAGTGTGACCAGGTTTTTACTAATGAGGCCGCCTATGCGGCATCAATAGTAAAAGATAGAATGTTAAAATGCTAAAAAAAATAAAAAAATCGGGGTATATTTACCTTCCGGCGTCCCGCGCTGCCATCCTGGGCCTCGGCATTCCCAGCGATGCCTTGCGATGACGTAGTCTCGCGTTGCTATAGCGATCCCGCAAGATCGCTAGAGTCACGCGAGACTACGTCATCACAGGGCCTTGCCGCAAGGCATTACTGGGAACGCTGAGGCCGGGAATGCAGCGCGTGACGCCGGAAGGTAAACATACCCCGATTTTTAATTTTTTATTCTTTATTTTATGGGGGTATGCTACCCAGGGCCTGGAGGACAGTCTCCTCTCCTCCATACCGTGGGTACCAACCGCACATGAGACGCTTAACTTCCCGCATGGTGGGCATAGCCACATGCGGGAAGTAAGCGATTCTCATGCATTCCTATGGGTGCGGAATCGCGGCAATTCTTTGCGATTCCACACAAAAGAATGACCATGCTGCGATTTTTTCTGCGATGCGATTCCGCTGCGGAAAAAAGCGCAGCATTAGCACAGCATGTGCGGAATGCCATAGGAATGCATGGGGGGCATTCTGTACACGAATTTTAAACGTTTTCGCAGCGTTTTCGTGCCGAAAATCGCGGCAAAAATGCTTAAAAATCGCTACGTGGGCACACAGCCTTAGCTACAGTTTTGGTAGAGACACGAAAACAGTTTCATTATAATATGTCCAGGCTGGTTTATTAAGTCTGCATAAACTGCTCAGGAAACCACACAAAAACACAACCTTTTCCAAAACAAAGTGAAAACACAAAGTAAGGCTACTTTCACACTAGCGTATTTTACATGCAGTGCACGGCGCCGCTAAGCCCCGCCCCCTGCCCGGCTCGTCCGGTCATCTCCTCCTACTATCGCACACGGCTGCATGCAATCTGCGCACCCTATCTTTAGCATAGGGTGCGTAGACCGTGCGCTGGCCATGTGCTAGTAGGATTTTTGCGTGCGCTGCGCACTCTTGAAGGTGCGCCAAGCACGCCAAAATGCAACATGGTGCATTCAGCGCACACCGACGCACCTTCAAAAGAGCGCAGCGCACGCAAAAATCCTACTAGCGCACGGCCAGCGCAGGTCAGCGCACCCTATGCTAAAGATAGCGTGCGCAGATCACATGCAGTAGTGTGCGATAGTAGGAGAAGATGACCGGACGGGGCGGGCAGGGGGCAGGGCGTAGCGGCGCCGTGCACTGCATGTAAAATACGCTAGTGTGAAACTAGCCTTAATCGTCCATAAAATATTGCAGGTCCCCCCTCTGGTTAAAGTTCAGTTCTTAAGACCTTAGCACAGACCAATGCACAGGAGATCCACACATATCCACATCCTGACACTGAATGAGACACTCGGTCTCTATTTAATCTACCAAACTCCAACCCGGGGTGGAGATATGTGAGCAGTCATTCCCAGCCATCTCTCTGACTGCTCATAAAATTAAGCCCTGATACACCTTATTAACTCTCGCAGCAATATAGGTGCATGATTTCCCAGGTTTGCATCACCGAAGCTACCAATTTGATGACACATATCACCTCTCAGGGACCTGTCTGGCAGCCATCTTACTATATATACAGTGGGGCAAAAAAGTATTTAGTTAGTCAGCAATAGTGCAAGTTCCACCACTTAAAAAGATGAGAGGCATCTGTAATTTACATCATAGGTAGACCTCAACTATGGGAGACAAACTGAGAAAAAAAAATCCAGAAAATCACATTGTCTGTTTTTTTTTCATTTTATTTGCATATTATGGTGGAAAATAAGTATTTGGTCAGAAACAAAATTTCATCTCAATACTTTGTGATATATCCTTTGTTGGCAATGACAGAGGTCAAACGTTTTCTGTAAGTCTTCACAAGGTTGCCACACACTGTTGTTGGTATGTTGGTATGTTGGCCCATTCCTCCATGCAGATGTCCTCTAGAGCAGTGATGTTTTTGGCTTTTCGCTTGGCAACACGGACTTTCAACTCCCTCCAAAGGTTTTCTATAGGGTTGAGATCTGGAGACTGGCTAGGCCACTCCAGGACCTTGAAATGCTTCTTACGAAGCCACTCCTTCGTTGCCCTGGTGGTGTGCTTTGGATCATTGTCATGTTGAAAGACCCAGCCACGTTTCATCTTCAATGCCCTTGCTGATGGAAGGAGGTTTGAACTCAAAATCTCACGATACATGGCCCCATTCATTCTTTCATGTACCCGGATCAGTCGTCCTGGCCCCTTTGCAGAGAAACAGCCCCAAAGCACGATGTTTCCACCACCATGCTTTACAGTAGGTATGGTGTTTGATGGATGCAACTCAGTATTCTTTTTTCCTCCAAACACGACAAGTTGTGTTTCTACCAAACAGTTCCAGTTTGGTTTCATCAGACCATAGGACATTCTCCCAAAACTCCTCTGGATCATCCAAATGCTCTCTAGCAAACTTCAGACGGGCCTGGACATGTACAGGCTTAAGCAGTGGGACACGTCTGGCACTGCAGGATCTGAGTCCATGGTGGCGTAGTGTGTTACTTATGGTAGGCCTTGTTACATTGGTCCCAGCTCTCTGCAGTTCATTCACTAGGTCCCCCCGCGTGGTTCTGGGATTTTTGCTCACCGTTCTTGTGATCATTCTGACCCCACGGGGTGGGATTTTGCGTGGAGCACCAGATCGAGGGAGATTATCAGTGGTCTTGTATGTCTTCCATTTTCTAATTATTGCTCCCACAGTTGATTTCTTCACTCCAAGCTGGTTGGCTATTGCAGATTCAGTCTTCCCAGCCTGGTGCAGGGCTACAATTTTGTTTCTGGTGTCCTTTGACAGCTCTTTGGTCTTCACCATAGTGGAGTTTGGAGTCAGACTGTTTGAGGGTGTGCACAGGTGTCTTTTTATACTGATAACAAGTTTAAACAGGTGCCATTACTACAGGTAATGAGTGGAGGAAAGAGGAGACTCTTAAAGAAGAAGTTACAGGTCTGTGAGAGCCAGAAATCTTGATTGCTTGTTTCTGACCAAATACTTATTTTCCACCATAATATGCAAATAAAATGAAAAAAATGTGATTTTCTGGATTTTTTTTTCTCAGTTTGTCTCCCATAGTTGAGGTCTACCTATGATGTAAATTACAGATGCCTCTCATCTTTTTAAGTGGTGGAACTTGCACTATTGCTGACTGACTAAATACTTTTTTGCCCCACTGTAATTAATTAAGAAATTAATACCCAAAGGGACTTGTGCAAAAATGTTTGTCGAAGCATAAGAGGCAGACTTCAAAGCTGTGCAAATTGTGATGGAAAACAGTTTGAGCACCTGCGTTGATAAAATTTAAGGGCTTTTTTATTATTGTTCGGAATAAAATTTAACTGTCAATGTTATGCTTGGGTTAGTAAAGATAATTTTATATATAAAATTATATAAATCAATATATATAAATCAAAATAAATGTTATTATTTTCTGTCCACCTACTTTTCGACCACTCTGTATATATATATATTGTAAGGTAGCGCTTGTTATTCATGTTGGGGACACTCACTTGGCAGCCGATTAACCAGGTCCGACACGTGTTTTTCAACATAAACAGTCCATGTGGTTTAATAATCCACATAAACCATATACTGCAATAGGCTTATATCCAGCAACAGAAAGTTCATGATAGAGCTCCGCTCTCTCAGACCTGTGGTCACACAGGTTGTGCAATGTCCAGTAATCAGGCTTTATAGCCTCACAGTTATTTCCCCCTGTCCGGGGTTACCTCTTAGCTGCTTCTCATTCAGGACATCCGTTCTCTCCTGGGGACTGTCGCACACACACAGGCCATAATACAGAGGCTTCCCTGGGTCAGCGGCCTCCGCACGTGCTCTTAAGGAAGGCAGCACATCTTCCCTCACGTCGGCCTTCCGGGACCCTCCACACAGACCAATCAGATCCAGGCACTCTCTCTCATGTGACCTACCCTGGTCACCTTATATGGTCTGTAGCCATGCCCACCGGATCACATGGCTATGACCCTATTTCAGACACCCAGCCATACACACATATATACAGGCTTACTATGGGCATTTAGACACATGCCCCTGGGTGGGTTTGTAGGTGACTGGTCCCACCTGTCTCACCAACCACCTGGAAGCTCTCCCTGATACACTGTAACAAAAACCTCAGCAGTACCTCTGTTGATCAACACACGTTCAAGCTTCCATCCCAGGGCCACCCACTCTGGGATACATAAGTCATTTACCATCCTGGCATTCATCCTACCTCCATTACTACAATGGATATGACTGTGTGCATGACCCATACAGTGCCCCCTAACTGTTACAGTGGTCACTGCACCACTATATATATATATATATATATATATATATATATATACATACACAGTGTACGGATGGTGAATGTTGATGGACTGCCATTTTCTGGTCTCTCCAGAGATGCTCAGTTGGGTTTAGGTTAGGGCTCTAGCTGGGCAAGTCAAGAATGGTCAGAGTTGTTCTGAAGCCACTCCTTTGTTATTTTAGCTGTGTGTTTAGTATAATTGTCTTGTTGGTAGGTGAACCTTCGGTCAAGTCTGGGGTCCATAGCACTCTAGAAGAGGTTTTCATCCAGGATCTCTCTGTATGTGGCCATATTCATGTTTCCTTCAATTGCAACCAGTCGTCCTGTCCCTGCAGCTGAAAAACACCCCATAGCATGATGCTGCCACCACCATGTTTCACTGTTGGGATTGTATTGGGCAGGTGATCAGCAGTGCCTCTTTTTCTCCACACATACTGCTTAGAATTATCACCAAAAAGTTCTATCTTTTTCTAATCAGACCAGAGAATCTTATTTCTCATAGTCTGGGAGTCCTTCATGTGTTTTTTAGCAAATGCGGGCTTTCATATGTCTATGCGGGCTTTCATATGTCTTGCACTGAGGAGAGGCTTCCGTCAGGCCACTCTGCCTTAAAGGTTGGTGGATGATGCAGTGATAGTTGACTTTGTGGAACTTTTTCCCATCTCCCAACTACATCTGTGGAGCTCAGCCACAGTGATCTTGGGGTTCTTCATTACCTCTCTCACCAATGCTCCTCTCCCATGATTGTTCAGTTTGTCTGGACAGCCAGGTCTAGGAAGACTTTTGGTGGTCCCAAACTTCTTCCATTTAGGGATTATGGAGGTCACTGTGTTCTTAGGAACCTTGAGTACAGCAAAATTTCTTTTGCATCCTTGACCAGATCTGTGCCTTGCCACAATTCTGTCTCTGAGCTCCTTGGCCAGTTCTTTTGACCTCATGATTCTCATTTGGTCTGACATGCACTGTGAGCTGTGAGGTCTTATATAGGCAGGCGTGTGCCTTTACAAATCAAGTCCTATCAGTTTAATTAAACACAGTGGGTCTGCAATGAAGGAGTAGAACCATCTAGGAGGATCATAAGGAAATGGACAGCATGTAACTTAAATATGAGTGTCTGAGTAAAGGGTCTGACTACTTATGACCATGTGATAGTTCAGTTTTTCTTTTTTAATAAGTTTTTAAAAATTTCTACATTTTTACTTGTTTTTAGTCAAGTTGGGGTGCAGAGTGTGCATTAATGAGAAAAAAAATGAACTTTTTTCAATTTACCAAATGGCTGCAATGAAACGAAGAGTGAAAATATTAAAGGGATTTGAATACTTTCCGTACCTACTGTGCATCAAAATTGCATTTTAATTATTTCCCATGCCACTGGTCCGAGAGTCCACCACACCTGATGTCCATTTCTCATAGAAATGCTTCATCCAGGTGACCCATATAAGTCTATACGTGCGAGTGACACAATGAACAGCACTCGGATATCACCCGATTGCGATGCGATATACAGTTGTGGCCAAAAGTATTGACACCCCTGCAATTCTGACAGATAATACTCAGTTTCTTCCTGAAAATGATTGCAAACACAAATTCTTTGGTATTATTATCTTCATTTAATTTGTCTTAAATGAAAAAACACAAAAAGAATTGTCCTAAAGCCAAATTGGATATAATTCCACACCAAACATAAAAAAGAGGGTGGACAAAAGTATTGGCACTTTTCGAAAAATCATGTGATGCTTCTCTAATTTGTGTAATTAACAGCACCTGTAACTTACCTGTGGCACCTAACAGGTGTTGGCAATAACTAAATCACACTTGCAGCCAGTTGACATGGATTAAAGTTGACTCAACCTCTGTCCTCTGTCCTTGTGTGTACCACATTGAGCATGGAGAAAAGAAAGAAAACCAAAGAACTGTCTGAGGACTTGAGAAACCAAATTGTGAGGAAGCATGAGCAATCTCAAGGCTACAAGTCCATCTCCAAAGACCTGAATATTCCTGTGTCTACCGTGCGCAGTGTCATCAAGAAGTTTAAAGCCCATGGCACTGTGGCTAACCTCCCTAGATGTGAACGGAAAAGAAAAATTGACAGATTTCAACGCAAGATTGTGCGGATGTTGGATAAAGAACCTCGACTAACATCCAAACAAGTTCAAGCTGCCCTGCAGTCCGAGGGTACAACAGTGTCAACCCGCACTATCCGTCGGCGTCTGAATGAAAAGGGACTGTATGGTAGGAGATCCAGGAAGACCCCACTTCTTACCCCGAGACATAAAAAAGCCAGGCTGGAGTTTGTCAAAACTTACCTGAAAAAGCCTAAAACGTTTTGGAAGAATGTTCTCTGGTCAGATGAGACAAAAGTAGAGCTTTTTGGGCAAAGGCATCAACATAGAGTTTACAGGAGAAAAAAAGAGGCATTCAAAGAAAAGAACGGTCCCTACAGTCAAACATGGCAGAGGTTCCCTGATGTTTTGGGGTTGATTTGCTGCCTCTGGCACTGGACTGCTTGACCGTGTGGATGGCATTATGAAGTCTGAAGACTACCAACAAATTTTGCAGCATAATGTAGGGCCCAGTGTGAGAAAGCTGGGTCTCCCTCAGAGGTCATGGGTCTTCCAGCAGGACAATGACCCAAAACACACTTCAAAAAGCACTAGAAAATGGTTTGAGAGAAAGCACTGGAGACTTCTAAGGTGGCCAGCAATGAGTCCAGACCTGAATCCCATAGAACACCTGTGGAGAGATCTAAAAATGGCAGTTTGGAGAAGGCACCCTTCAAATATCAGGGACCTGGAGCAGTTTGCCAAAGAAGAATGGTCTAAAATTCCAGCAGAGCATTGTAAGAAACTAATTGATGGTTACCGGAAGCGGTTGGTCGCAGTTATTTTGGCTAAAGGTTGTGTATCCAAGTATTAGGCTGAGGGTGCTAATACTTTTGTCTGGCCGATTTTTGGAGTTTTGTGTGAAATGATCAATGTTTTGCTTTTTGCTTCATTCTCTTTTGTGTTTTTTTCATTTAAGACAAATTAAATGAAGATAATAATACCAAATAATTTGTGTTTGCAATCATTTTCAGGAAGAAACTGAGTATTATCTGACAGAATTGCAGGGGTGTCAATACTTTTGGCCACAACTGTATATGCCAATGCTGGCAGCAGAGGAGATAGAGAAATTAGTTTCTCTGCCTCCTCCGCAGCTGTGCTCTGATCCGTTCTGTGCGAGAGGATTGGAGTACAGTAGCATGACACTCCCAGCAGAGCAGGAGCCAAGGGCCATTAGCATAGCGCATCCAATGCTCTCGCATCGGATGCCATCGGCTGGTGTGACTCTAGCCTTAGCTACATAACCTGATACTAGTTAAAACTTCAATGCCTTTTAGTACATAAATATGATTCAACATATATATGCACATGTATATGTACCTTTATATTTCTGACGATCAACTGTGAATCTTGTTATTCAAACAACTGAATGCAAGATGCATTCACATTAAAACTGCCAGGAAAATGTGGCATGCACAACACGTAGCTATAAATCAATTTTCAATTTACCATTCATCATTGTACAATTTGCACAATGATTCCACTATTAACTTACAATTAACGAAATACGTTTCTTCCTGGAAAAAAAACAACTGTTTTGCCTTTCTGAGTTTCACGCACAGGAGATATCGAAACCTATTTAAAAACAAAAAGTGGAAAATGCCATATAAACATTCAAATGGCATAACTATTAGTCCAGATGAAATTTTCAATGGGTATTATAAAAGCACATTAAAAAAATGCAGACGTATTGGCCAAACACTTAATATCAGTTTTCAACTTAGCTTTTGGCTCTGGATTATTTTCTGAAAAAATGCATGAATCTTTGATAGTGAATTTCCATAATGATAGAAAGGTCTTTGTGTCACCAGAACATTTTTGTTCCAGTCACTTTTGAACTCAGATGTCAAGATGTACAAAACAGAATACTCTCAGGGATTATCTCTGATCAGGGATATTTTCTCAATGATCAAGCTCCGGTACTAGACTTTTTACCTAATTTGCTTAGGAGAGCTTTGTGGAATGCTATATTTCCTTTTATATTTCATTGAGGTAATGCTTTCTTCCTATATGGCCAACATTTACCTTTAATTATGCAAATTTGCTGGAATCCATAGAATAAAAGATTGGCTAAGTAATATTAATCACTAAATAATAAGGAACAAGTTGATTACATTTAATTTTCTTGTGCATTGCTATAGTGCATTAAGATGGATTTGTACAAGTTATAAAAAATTGTCATACACATAAAACAAACATTACCACTTCCATATTTTATTTGCCAAATCTATATTTATTTGCTGTTTATTTACTCAATATATAAAAGGGAGAAAAATCTAGCTTCTACACGGACTCCTTTTTATCTAAGAAAAAAAATACATATATTTGATATCCCTGCATTCAGAAAGTCCCCATCTATCAAAATATAAAAAGAATTAATCTGATCAGTAAATGGCAAAATGAGAGAAAGTAAAAAATGCCAAAATAATTTTTTTTTGGTTGCCGCAACATTGCAATAAAATGCAATAAGAGGTGATCAAAACATATCATATTGCATCAAACATATCTAGCCCAAAATGGTATCACTAAAAATGTCAGCTTGGCGAGCAAAAAATAGGCCATCACCCAGCCACAGATCCTGAAAAATGAAGACGCTACTGGTCCCATAAAAAGGTGCCTTTTCTATTGTTTGCAAACTTTGGATTTTTTTTTAAACATTTAATTTTTGCCAGAGCTGTATAGGTTCTTTTTTATTTAAGAGACCACTGGAAAATTTTCATTTCGTCTGATTTTTCTCTTTATAGGTATATTTTTGAGTAAAATATAAATTACTCTTTTATTCTATAAACTCCTGACAATATGTCTTCGAACTTCCAAACACTAAATTTTGTATTTATTTTCAGAAAATCAGAAATGGTCAAAAGAACAAAAAAATGCAGTGCTTGCAGACCTCAAATAATGCTAAGAAAACAAGTTCATAATAATTTGGAAACAACAATACTAATGTTTTAACTCTGGAAGAGTTCAGAAATCAATATTTTGTGGAATATCCATGATTTCTAATCACAGCTTTCATGCGTCTTGGCATGCTTTCACACTGCTTTTGGTCGACCTTATGCCACTCCTGGTACAAAATTTTAAGCAGTTCTTTGTTTGATGGCTTGTGACTATCCATCTTCCTCTTGATTACATTCCTGAGGTTTTCAATCAGGCTCAGGTCTAGAGATTGGGCTGGCCATGACAGGGATTTAATGTGGTGGTCCTTCATCCACACATTGATTGACCTAGCTGTGTGGCATGGCGCATTGTACTGCTGGAAAAAACAGTCCTTAGTATTGGGGAACATTGCCTGAGCAGAAGAAATCAACTGTTTTTCCAGGATAGCCTTGTATGTGGCTTGATTCATACATCCTTCTCAAAGTTTAACCTGCCCAATTCCAGCCTTGCTGAAGCATCTCCAGATCACCGATCCTCCACCAAATTTCACAGTGGGTGCAAGACACTGTGGCTTGTACACCTCTCCAGGTCTACGTATAACCATTAGATGACCAGGTGTTGGGCAAAGCTGAAAATTAGACTCATCAGAGAAGATTACCTTACTCCAGTCCTCTATGGTCCAATCTTTATGGTCTTTGGCAAACTTCAACCTGGTTCTCCTTTGCTTCTCATTGATGAAAGGCTTTTTTCTACCTTTACATGACTTGTGTCCTGCCTCTAGGAGCCTGTTATGAACTGTTCTTGCCATGCACTTCACCCCAGCTGCTATTTGCCATTCCTTTTGTAGGTCACTTGATGTCATCCTGCTGTTGCTAAGTGACATTCCAATAAGATGATGGTCATACCGGTCAGTGGAGAGTCGTTTTTGCCCTCTGCCGGTCTGTAGCTTTGTTGTCCCCAAGGTCTGCTGCTTGACCTTGTTGTAATGGACTGCCATCTTTTAACTTTTAAGGATGGAGGCAAAATGACGCTCACTGTATCCCTTTGCTAGTAAAGCCAGAATTGAGTCATTCTTTCCTCACTCAAGACTTTTCTTCTCAATTCCTTTGGCATAGTTAAAAGTTATTTTTTCATTGCTATTACTTTTGGATCATTACTAGCACTTGTTTTGCCATCCAGATTATCCTATTGCAAGATGATTGTCCGGTTTTCTGGACTTAGCTTGTATTTTTGTTTTTTCCTCCTTTGGTGACTCATTCATAACAGAATCAGAAGCTAAGTCCAGAAAACCGGAGAGGTTGGTAGCTATCGGATTGCAGACCCTTGATCCTATCCACAACAACTAACAGTAGCCGTGGGGGGTTCCTACAATGCCCTAGACCCCTCGATCACAGCTGGAGAACTAAATAGGCCTAAAGAAAGAAAGGGGAAATCTAAACTGCCCCAGAGCAGACCCCAAAGACAATAGGCAGCCCCCAACAAATAATGACGGTGAAGCAAGATGAAAACACTAACACAGATAGAAAGATAGGTTGAGCAAACGATGGGGCCCAAGCTAACTAAAAAGGACAGGATAGAAAAGCTGCTGTCTGCAATCCGTAAAAAACCCTACCAAAAAATGTCCCAACCGTCTGATAGGAAAAACAGGCCCTGAAGTCACTAGGACTTCAAAAAGACTATATCAGCACTCAGGTAAATTCTGAAGACAGAGCAAAGAGACAAACTGATCAGAGACAAAAATGTAACTCATCACTCCCCCGACCGGGGATGGCTGAACTCCAAAAAACAAGGTAAACAAAACAAAACTAATAAGTTCGATAGCAGAGCAAAAACTTATCTTTGGGAAGCAGGAATCAGACTGGTCTCCAAGAATCCAGCAGAGAAATCACCAGCGACTCAGAAGGGCGTCGACTGCCTTATATCCAGTCAGAATTTCCTGTTACCCAGTCATCATCTACCAGATCAGGTGTTTGGTAATCAGCCTCACTACCTTCCTTCACCAGAAGAAGGAGTTCATCAGACATCGACGGTGAAGGGGAAAATGAACTCACAACAGTTTTTATACTTTACTTCATTAAATAAGATTTGGTTCAGGTGATCACCTAATCAAAAGCACATTAAGTAGAACAAGGTGTACTCTGGTTGGAATTCAACTGACACTGGAATGGAATGGCTGTCAAACATGTAGAGAAGCTGACTTTTATAAAACTGTGTAGTGGTCTCTTAATTTTTGCCAGAGCTGTATATGTTTGGTATCTGGAAAATCGTAATGACTTTAAGAATCATAATGGCAGGATAGTTTTAACATTTTGCAAACATGGTAAAAGAAAAACAATTGTGAAATTGCACTTTTTTTGCAATTTGACCACACTTGGAATTGTTTTGATGTTTTCCAGTACATAATATGGTAAAACCAATGGTGTCGTTGAAAAGCACAACTCATCTCACAAAAACAAACCCTAACACATCCATATTGACGGAAAAATAAAAAAGTTCTAGCTCTGGGAAGAAAGGGAGCAAAAAATAGAAACAGAAAAATGGAAAACGCCAAGGTCATGAAGGGGTTGAAATGTACTTTGTTTCGTGGGACAACCCTTTAAAGGTAGCACTGCTCACCCTGACCTACAGATTAGAGAATACACCTCAGCAGGTGAGCCCTTGACAAAAGGGAGCTAGACCCTTAAATGAAATTTATTCTGAAAGATGAACATAGAGCTATAGCTTGGATTTAACAACTTCATGACTGGAGCTTTTTTCGGTTTTGCATTTTCGTTTTTCGCTCCCCTTATTCCCAGAGCCATAACTTTTTTATTTTTTCATTAATATGGCTATGTGAGGGCTTGTTTTGTGAGGGATGAATTGTATGTTGGAATGACTCCATTGGTTTTACCATATCGTGTACTAGAAAACGGGGAACAAATCCAAGTGCAAAAAATATGCAATTGTCACACCGCCTGTCATGCCGTGCTCACCTGGGGGCGGGACCTCGGTCCCGACGTCACCTCTTCCGGAGCCGTGGCCACTCCGGGGGTCTCGTCGGGTATGCACGCGCACCTCTCGTGCTTAGGTTCATGTGTGCACTATGTTCTGTGTGCGCACGCGCGCTCTTCTCAGTTCTGTCTCCAGGCCTGTCCTCTCTATGGTATTGGAGGACTTGACCCGGAAGTCCTAGTGATCATGTGCTATATCAGGCTACCTCTTCCTATGGGAGGTGCCTGATTATTGTTGTACTTCCTGGCTTGGTCTGCCGTGTCCCTGCCTGGTTGTGTGCTGTATTCGGGTCCTCTGTCTTGTACTCTATTGTGCCTTTGGCACACGCTCTGAACCTGTACTCTGCCTTGTACTCTGCTGTGCCTTTTGGCACACGCTCTGAACCTGCACTCTGCCTTGCACTCTATTGTGCCTCTTGGCACACGCTCTGAACCTGTACTCTGCCTTGTACTCTGCTGTGCCTCTTGGCACACGCTCTGAACCTGCACTCTGCCTTATGTTCAGTTGTGCCTCCTGGCACACACTCTGATCCTGTGCCCTGTCTTATACTCAGTTGTGCTTCCTGGCACATGCTCTGATCCTGTGCTCAGTCTTATGCTCAGTTGTGCCTCCTGGCACACGCTCTGATCCTGTACTCTGACTTGTGCTCAGTTGTGCCTCCGGGCACACACTCTGATCCTGCGCTCTGTCTTATGCTCAGTTGTGCCTCCCAGCACACACTCTGTTCTTGTACTCTGTTGCACCTCCTGGCATACTTGCTGCCTAACTCAGTACTCTGACGTGCTCCTTTGCACATGTCCTGCTTTGCTCACACCTGGATGTACTAGTCGCTGCACGCCATACGTGCTCTCGTGTACCCGTGTTGCACTATCCTGTATCTAGCGCACTCCCGTGTACACGCCTAGTGTTCCCGAGTACTCTCTGTGCCTTTGTACACTCACCCAGTACCGTCCTGTACACCACGTGTCCCTGTGTCCACGCTTTACACGTTCCTGCAGACACACTCACTCGTGTCTCCTGTGAGCCGGCCACCTGGTGCCAGCAGTCGTGGTACCTTACCCCCTGGGGCTTGCCCCTGACACTCCCTGTATAGGGGGTGGTCCTCACTAGGTCAGCTCTCCCTGGGAGGGTTGGTGCCACGACCCAGAGGGTCCACTCCAGGAGCTGTCACAGCAATCCCACATTTGTCTTTTGTTTGGCTTTTTTGCTAGGTGCGCTAAATGCTAAAACTGACTTGCCATTATGATTCTCCAGGTCATTATGAGTTCATAGACACCAAAAATGTCTAGGTTCTTTTTTATCTACGTGGTGAAAAAAAATTCCAAATTTTCCGATACCCGTAGCATCTCCATTTTTCTGATCTCGGGTTGGTCGAGGGCTTATTTTTTGCGTGCCGAGCTGACATTTTTAGATATGTTCTTTTGATCACCCGTTATTGCATTTTAATGTAATGTTCCAGTGACCAAAGAAACATAATTCTGGAGTTTTGATTTTTTTTCTCGCTACGCTGTTTAGCAATCAGGTTAATCCTTTTTTGTTATTGATAGCTCGGGCGATTCTGAGCACGGCGATACCAAATATGTGTATGCTTGATTTTTTTTATTGTTTTGTTTTGAATGGGGTGAAAGAGGGTGATTTGAACTTTTATATTTTTTTATATTTTTAATAACATTTTCTCTTTACTTTTGGCATGCTTCAATAGCCTCCATGGGAGGCTTGAAGCTGCCACAACCCGATCGGCTCTGATGCATAGAGGCAATGATCAGCCTTTATGTAGCAGAATTACTAACTTGCTATTAGCGCCGGCACTGACAACCATAGTGGTCTCCAGGAGACCTCGGGTTGTCATGCCGACACAACGGTGACCTGCGATCACGTGCCATTCAGTCATGTGCTCTTTGTTAGTGCCATCTCCTTGACACTTGGGACAATTCTTAACTCCCTTGCTGGCCAACAAGGCAGTTTCTACGTAGGTGAGGGAAATCCAAAAAAGGCGCTTGCCTCCAAGTAGAAAACTGGATGGTAACAACAAGGACTACCTCTATGATATTTTCACCATTGATGGAAGACACCATGAAAATCATCACGAAGATTTATATTGCATTGTAGGTACTTATGTATGATGTAATATCAAAAGGATTATCATAGCTACAATGACAGCTACATTTAGAAGAATTGTAAATAATCAGATTTGTTCTGAATATTTAACAAGTGAAAAAAATAATTGCAGAATTCTTAGTGGGGTAAAGAAAAGCTTCTACATTTTGCTATTTGATGTCACTCAGATGTATGATAACCTTGAAAAGGAACTCCCATCAGAGTCAGCTATATCTTCAAAACATCTCCAATCTTCGAGACACAAAGCTGCTTTCGTTGTCTTCACTGGCTTTGAAGCAGAGGTGAAATAGAAGCATGTCGGATTTCAATGATCACCAAAAAGTAACGTTGCCAGAAATATAAGGAAAACAAGAACAAAAGTATAAGACTTTCAGAAAATATACTTAATATTTGAGCTTTATCTCCACTAGAATGAATGACTACAAACTTAAGGAGAAATATTAGAAAGTACACTTCCAACACTTCATATAGGTCACAATGCATTTGTAAAGTTTCATCACTTATCAGACAAGCATGACTATGAAGTATTAAATAACACAGAAATTTTTTTCAACCCCTTTCCGTCATAACTGATTTTAAAATTTCAGGCCAGGCCAGATTTCTGAAACTTGATATGTGTCACTTTATGTGATAATATCTTTAGAACACTTTTATATATCTTAGTGATTTTTAGATTTTTCTTTTTTTTTGTGACACATTGTTCTTTATGTTAGTGGTAAATTTACGTTCATATGATTTGCATTTGATTTTTTTTAAAAATTGGATTTTTTTGCTTTTGAATAGTTATACCACACTAAAAGTTAATAACATTTACCATTTGTGTGTTTAACATCCGAATCATTTTTTAAACATCCTTCTATTTTATAAAGTAGAACACTTAAAATGTTAGCAGCAATTTTTCTTTTGTGGCGCCCCCAGGAGTATGGTCGCCACAATGGCATTGCCTTCCTCTTAGGGAGTGTGATGTCATGCTTGGAAGCAATAAAAGATCTCTCTGGCAGTTAACCACAACATACAACACAGCTCCCACTCCAGGCCAGCAGAGGGAGCTCTGAACTCAAAACAGGGGGGAAGAGCTACTCTCTGGGGGCCAGGAAGGGGAAATTTAGGAGTTCATGTGAGGAGGGCAACGTGTGTGGACATGGAAGAGAAGAACTGGGAGATTGAGCAGAGAGTTCAGGCTCATTCCCAGCTATAGCGCATGATCTGGAGCCCAGTCTCCAAGGCTGTACGGACACTGACGGTCCTGCAACAGAAACCGGAGGAATAGGAAGCTGTAAATGCTCTATTCCCACATAAGACACGGAGGCACAACAGCGACGTGTGAGCCAGAAGAGGAAGGCTACAGCTGTCTGCCATACGAGGAAGTTCTAAAGAGAATAAGCAAGTGGAACTTCAGTGTAACACACTACTGCAAGTACCTAAAACTAAGCGCTAGGAAGGAGACTACACAACCCATCTGCCTAGAGAGATTCCTAAGTTGCTTCCAGGCTAACCAGCTCCTGTGCCATCTGTAATCTGGACCCTGGACTGCATTTGCCAAGCAAAGTAAAGGTAAAGAAACTGCACCCTGTTGTGTCCTTGCCTTCTTCCTGCAAACGCACCAGCACTGCTACATCTCTGTGCCAAACACTACACCCTCTTCCTCAACACCTACCCTCTTCATCTACTCTGCCCTGGGACTACAGCCCTGCCTGTGGAGGGCTACACCATCATTGCTGCACCCCACCATTCGTCCCAGAGGATCTGTCCGCAGCGTCGGCTTAACATCTTCATTGCCTAACACCACAGGTGGCGTCACAAATCATTCACTCATAAACTTTATTCCATCACTTAATTCCTTTTACATGTGCACCCAGGGCCACAGACCGGGTCACCGCTGCTGTGACATTCCCCTCTGAGAGACTGGCCCAGTACCGAGTACCCCACAGCCCTGGGAGGGCGACCCACTTTCATGGAACAAAACTTGCAAAACAGTTTTTAGGGACCACTTCACATTTGAAGTAATTTTGAGAGGCCTATGTGTCAGAAAACCCCCCCAACAGTATCTCACATTAAAAACTGCAACGCATAAAGAATTCAAAACAGCATTCAGGAGTTTGTTATTTTTTTTCAGGTACTGGTCACTTCACAAGAATTATCACAAACTGGAATCAAAAATAAAATCTTGCTTTAACCTAATTATTAAATTCTACAAATGGTAATAGAAAATGGCGACCACTATCTTATGCAATTTTTTCCCAACCACAACAATACCCCTTATGTTCAAAAATACTATTTAGCGGGAAGGGAAAGAGTACGCTTTGCCTTTTGAAGAGATTTTTGCCAATCGCAACTGTCATCAATCCCAACTACCATTACCCAGATTGACTCCGCACCAGGGCAATCAGGAAGAGCTGGTCAAAACGCCATAATTGGCACATCTTATGTGATGCGCAAATTCTGGGGTGGCTGTGGGCTTGTATTTAAAAAAAAAAACAAGAATCTGGCACTCTATACAATAAATTTATTCATAACATGGAGCAAGTGTAAAATATGTTTCAGTCATCAGAGCATTATCAGTACACTAAATGATTCAAATAGGTATAGAGAGATTCAAACACATAGCATATGTGTGTCCGGCTCTTTTTGTTTCAAGCTTTAGCTTGTACCTAGAGAAACTGAGCCTGGAGCATCCTGCAAGGTGGTAACTTCCTTCAATAAGGACACTAGCAATCAGGCTTGTATTTTTAGATTGGGAAGGGCCCAATAACCATGGAACTTCTCAGCCTGATAATGTAAGCCCCCAGTTTTGTGCTTTACCTTGGCTGGTTATGAAAAAAATAGGGGGGAACCCACATCAATTGTTTAAAATTATTTATTTATTAAAACTAGTCTAAAACACCTGTGTAAATGCATTTAAAACATATGTGGGCTTTTTTAACTGCGGATTTATCACATCAAATGCAAGTCTATGAGGAAATTACGCAATGAAGATTGAGCGTTCCCTGAAGAGAAATTGACCTGCTGCAGCTCGGAAACTCGCAGAGCATGTCCTTAAAAGCACAGGAGGCATGAGATTTCTTTTAATCCCATGCATTGTGCTTGTACTGTACAACGCAGCATTTCAGACGCAGCAAAGACATGCTGCATCCAGAACGCAAGTGGGCACCCAGCCTAAGGAGTCGAGGAGGCGGTTTTGTTTTTTCTCTTTTTAATTTTGCCTTATGTACAAGTTATTATACGAGAAAGGATACTTATTAACATTTTTTCCTCTAAAAGCCATTTTATCTTTGGTTTTGTATGTTTTATTGTCAGTCCATAAAATTGGAGTAATTTTCTGACAGCATTGTTCCCAGCAATGACCTGGGAGTCAGAGATTCATCCAGCTGTCTTCCCCATGCTGTTCCTATTCCATTTAAGAGCTGTTCCTTCTGTAATTTTCCTGCCTCTCCAGCCCTCCTGTTATGGTCTTCTGGAAAAATGCTCAAGTTTTCTATTGACTTTCATTATACTCAGTACTCGAGTCAACACCGTCCGAGTGTTCGACCTGCTCGATTTGAGTACAGAGCACTCGAGCATTTTAGTGCTCGATCATCACTAGATAGAGCATTGTTTGACTTTTCGGGTTCAGATTTGGCTGGAATAGTTAGCAGACTCCATTTGCAGAACCCCTAATTACCAGAACAGTAGAACCCTCATTCTACCAATTCATTACAGGGTACAATTCAAAGTACTTGTTCTCACCCACAAAGCTCTCCACAGTGCGGCACCCCCTTACATCTCCTCCCTCATTTCTGTCTATCGGCCTAACCGACCGCTGCGCTCTGCAAATGACTTTCGACTAACCTCTGCCCTAATCCGTACCTCCCACTCCCGACTCCAAGACTTCTCCCGTGCTGCGCCAATCCTCTGGAATGCTCTACCCCAAAATATTAGGACCATCCACAATTTGCATAGTTTTAGGCGCTCGCTCAAAACACATTTGTTCAGAGCGGCCTATCACATTCAGTAATCAAAGTCATGTTTGTGTGTGTGTAGCCCATTCACTATCTCCATCTAACCCCCACCCCCTGAAGATGGCTGGACCGTCATTGTAAATACATCATTGTAAATACAAACCTGTGCTTTGTATCCCCCCCACCTCATTGTAGATTGTAAGCTCCACGAGCAGGGTCGTCTTATTTCGCTTTAATTATTGTATTGTTAACGTTGTTACTTATGACTGTTGTGTTTGAAACTGTTCAACTGTAAAGCGCTGCGGAATATGTTGGCGCTATATAAATAAAGATTATTATTATTATTATTATTAACCCTCCAAAAGAGATCGCAAATTGGAAATTACACCCCTCTTGGAATTTATCTACAAACTTAGCAACTATTTGTGTTTTTGTTTTTTTTTTAGAGAAGTAAGCATGCAGTTGGTGTTTCAGAATGGAAATTGTAAATATGAGAGCCTAGTACCCAATACATTGTGTTCAGCTTGTGCTTCCGGAGACATGCACCAAAGACAGTTGCTATTTTTGACAGTCCCACAGAGAATGAATGAAGTGGAGGTCGAGCATATGCTCCTCAGATCCATTTAAGAAAGATCTCTGCAGAGTCACATTCAGGGGTTACGAATAGGGATGAGTGAACGTGCTCGATGATGCTTGGATATCAATCTAGTGTCTGGGTGCTCAGATGTGTTCGGCATTCGGTGACCATTAGCAGGTGCTCTAATTTGAAATTTGAATCTCCGTCTCGCATGTTTGACGCCTGTTACACAGGCTATAAGAATGAGAATGAGGGAATTGCCAGTGAGTCACTGCAATGTTGAAGCCATCTTGCTAGTGGCATTAGATATTTACTGGCCGTATGACATCATCAGGGGTTATAAAAGGACAGGCGCTGCCATGCTCTGCACACCGATGCCATTGTACAGATTGGGGACAGTTCTTATTTGAGGGAGAGAGTGCTTGTCTAGGGCTGTGTGTGCACAGGTGAATGAATCAGAGTCTTATAGTGTTGATACAGATGCTGATTTTGAACCACGATCCTAACAGCCTTTATAAGGGCTAAATCTGTGCTTTGCTGTTTGTATCAGATACGTTCTGCGTTTATCCTAAGGAGTGACAGTTGCAGGAGCAGGTAAAGTGGCAGAATACAGTGTCTAAGCAGAGCTTAGGGCTTGCAGATCGTTCCTAAATATATATCTGCTGCACGTGACCACAGGTTTTTTTTGGGGGGGAATGTACTATATTTTTCTTGTGGTACATTTCAGTGGTATATAACAATCCAAAAAAGCGTTGTATTTTTTTTGGATTCATTTACTCATCCAGACATTATTACATGGTATGTGGTACATTTTGGTGGTATATTACACTACAAAAAAGAGTTGTAAAATTTTTCTGGATTCAATTACTTATCCATAGAGTATTATGTGCTTTGTGGTACATTTTGGTGGTATATAACACTCCAAAAAAGTTGAAAATTTTTTATGGATTTTTTTTAATAAAAATTCCAATTTTGGCTCACTTAAATTATTGCTTTTTTAAAATATTTTTAACATTTTGTCTTATATACAAGTCATTATACAGTAAAGAATGTTTCTTAACTTTTTTCCTGTAAACTCCAATTTCTTGTCGATATTGAATGTTTTATTGTCAGTTCTTAAAGGGAACCTGTCAGCAGGGTTGTGCAAAGTAACCTACACAGAGTGTCAGGTCGGTGCAGTTATACTGAATAAAATGATATCTTTGTTGATGAAAGTGACAGTGAGCATGATAGTGACGTGTTTTTTTTTCAAATACACACATTAGTATATTCATTATGCAAACTAGGAGGCAGGTCACTGAGGGAGCAGTGTGAAAAATGAGGATGATTGACCTCATGGAGATCAACATCCAACACTGCGGAGACACCATCACGTGTTTCTCAACGCAGTGATTCTAGAGCACTGCCCCCATACCTTATGGGAAATATGCAAAACATGCAAAACAGAAGCCGCGGAGACACCATCACATGTTTATCAACGCAAGCAATGACTAGCCAGGTCTTTCACCGGGAAGGAACAACCACGGGAAGGGCAGTCTCCAATGAAGGAAACCACCTATGCCAAAACATGGTATCCATCCACAGACAGTTGTTTCGGGGTATTTGCCCCTCATCAGTGTGGAGTAGGAAACTGGCTAGTAGGAAGCAGTGACCTGTCAGCAGGCTGCATTATGAATAGCTAATCAGAGCACCACATACACCAACCCCGCCTTAGGACTCGAGCATATTATTAACTAAAAACAAGGATTAAAAAAGAAGCACAAGATGGATTTCATCAATAAAGGTATCATTTTATTCCGTATAATGGCGCTGACCTGACACTGTGTGTAGGTTACTATGCACAATCCTGCTGACAGGTTCCCTTTAAAGTGGAGTAAAAGCTTGATACCATTGTTCTTCTCCATGCTGTTCTTCTGCAATTCAGCACTATTTCCATCCATTTCAACATTTTCACTGCTCCCCAGACCTCCTTCAAAGGTCTGCAGGAAAAATGCACACATTTCCCATTGATTTCCATTATACTCGTTAATCGAAACAAGCATACGAACATTAGGAATTTCTCTGTTCAAGTAATGAGCATCTAAGCATTTTAGTGCTCGGTCATCTCTACACTAGTTACAATGCCCTGCTGTTAGGATCTCTGGGGTTCCAAATGGTTGGTCTCTAGCGATCAGTAAATGAAAGGATATCATATTAGTTTAAAAATAATCTTTTAAAGGGGTTCTCCACAAAAAGAAAATAAATACATTAACATAATACACATTTGTAATACATTTTATTAGTGAATCATAATCGTTTTATCTATGGAGGCAATCACTATCGAATTTAAAAGGCTGCCACCTTGTTACAGAGACAGAAACATTCTTCATATGTAGGAAGGTGGTGAGCTAAGAGGAGACAGCATGAAACTCTGAGGTTCCATCTTTCACCTTGACTATGCATGATATAGATCTCCAGGTCACAGCAAAGGAGCTTCTACTGCACATGCTTACAAGCACCTATTCTTAATCTGAGACAAATTTCTATCAATGGAACAAAGCAGCAGCCATTTAATCCTCTAGTGATTACCTCCCTAACGAAAACAATTTGTGATTTGCTAAAGGTATTTGGTATCTTATTTATATTGACATTTCCTTTAGTATTTATCTTTTTGTATCCCTGAAGAACCAGTCTTATTTTTGACATCTGGTAATCTAAGTAATTGGAAAAAATATTAAATTTACTTTGCTTTTTAGCTGCTGAATAAGTCTCACGTTTTGCTAACATAATAATAATTTTCTTTCTATAGCACCAACATGTTCCACAGCACTTTACAATTAAGTGGGGACGATTAAGCATAACTAATCACAGTACTAATTGTGCTAACAAAACCAAGCTTAATGTTAGCATTCAGAAAATAGCCAACCTCAGGAACAAAATGTACTTGCAGAACTAAGCTCTCTACATAGATACAGTACCAGACCAATTCTTCTGTGGTAAAGGATGAGTGACACAAGTGGCAGTCATGAAGTGTGTACTGAACCTTGCCAACTAAAACCAAGTAAAAGTGTAGAGCAGTGTCTGAATAAGGCCTCAGTCTGACTGGTGTCTTTATGTTCGTGTGCACAATTACAATACACCAAACAATATGTGAGTTGCAGCATGTACTGTTATGAAATGTACAATGACTTCTGCAGCATAAATATTTCAAATACAGAACATCAGCAAATTTATGCCGCAGATTTTCTCCACAGAGATTTTGTGGAGTCTCAACAGCACTGCCACTTTCAATATGTCCTGGACTTACTGCAAGCAGATCTGCAGCGAAAAAATCCACTTAGTATTGACCGCATGTGGATGAATCAGGATCTCCCTCAAAAAGACAATATTATTTATTATGCTTACTTACTTATATATCACCGTTATATTCAACATCACATTGCAGATATTGTCATTGCTGTCCCTGTTGAATCTCATAATCTAAACTCCTTAGGCTGCTTTTACACTTGCCGGGTTTTCTGCGGCCCGTTTTTACAGGTCGTTTTTGCGGGCCGTATTGCAGTGATTTTTTGCGGTCTACCGCAAAAACGGGCCACAAAAAACCTTCTCAGATCGCCGTTTTTCCTTGTTATAACAAATAGCAGGGAAAAAAAGGTGATCCGCAAATACGGTGTACCACAAAAACAAGCTAAAGTTATTGCGGTACCATTGAAATGCATTGCAGCCTTGTACGTAAGCCGTAAAAAATATCGAGCAAGCTTGATATTTTTTCACGGCTGTAAATACAGCCCTCACGGCCATATGGAGCATGGCCCTCCTACTAATTTTTGCGGCCCCATAAAAATGCATTGGGGCTGTAAAAACGGCCAGCAAAAACACGGTAAGGGCAGAGACACATTGGTGCATTTCTCCTGCGATAATCGCATCGCACTGAATGGACTAGCCAGCACCTCTGCTGACTTGAGCATGACAGCATGATGGATTACTATGCAGTTGTCAAGCTCAGGTCAGGAGAGCAGACAGCCAGTGCGAGTTTTACAATGCGATTCTGGGACGAAAAATACGGCAGTGTGTCTCTGCCCTAATTGTAAAACCAGCCTTATCAGTATGACTTTGGAGTATGGAAGGGAGCGATGCAAATACGGGGAGAAGATATAAACTCCTTCCAGATGTTATTCATGGTGGGATTTGAAATCAGAATCCCAAAGCTGCAAAGTAAAAGCACTAACTACCAAGCCATAGTGCTGCCCTATTTGGACAATTACTTATATATTTGCACATAAATACACAAGCGAAATGCAACTTTCACGTACAGATAACTTTGCTTCTATACAATTGTATATGATTTTGTCCATATACGATACATACAGGCATGCTTTTATACAGTACTTACGTTTTTGCACGCACAGGCATGATCTTACACCTATAGAATTGATGCTATTTTGAAGGCAAAAGGAGGTTACATCAAATAATGATTTGATTTAGATTTATCTTTTGCTCATTCACTTTGAAGTTTGCTAATTGATAAAGTCAACTACAGTATTAACGCTTCTACTTTTTAAAGCATTCTTACTTTACAGCATTCTTTTCACACTTGCTTAAAACTTTTGCATAGTGCATTCTATCGAGCTCACAGAATAAGATAGGAAAAAGGGTATTACTGAGGCTTACTGGAATAGACCCTTGCAAAAAAAAAAAACTTTTATTAAGTAGTAATTAAAAGAATATACCCCAAAAATGAGTAAAGAGCTAAAGTGGAAATTGAAAAATAAAAGGCCAAAAAATAGACAGAGGGTAGTCTGGTACAATGAGGGCAGTCACCAAAACTGCATATCCCGCAGGCAGCCTTATCTCTGGGATATCAACCTGTTGCCATATCCTTTGATCTCCTGATGAACCCAGCCATGGGGGAAACGTGTCGAGATCACCATTTGTCACCTGACTGAGAGCATTATTTTCTGTCTGGCTAGGAGCAGTATCATCTCAAAGCTAAGCGATACCATGACATAGCTCTGGTTTATCAAACAACTGTTTACATTGGGTCTCCGCAGTGGGATGTTTCTACATATTGCTATCTGATGTTATACTGCTGCTATGCTTCATGTATATATATGAGGTGTGCATCTTTATAGCCATGTATATGTGTTTATATGGTGTTTATCTGTACAGCCATGTATATCCTTTTTAGTCTCATCATGTATTCAATGACTGTACTATGTCTTTTTGTTGATACTTGGGGTTTTTGCCTGGTCATGGCCATACATTCTGGTCATACCTGCTGAAGCGTGTGTGTGACTTCTGATTGTATCTTTACCCACCTTCAGACCATCACTCTCTATAGTGCAACACCGTGTACTTATTGGTAGACATATTATGAGCTTTATCTTACTGCTCCATTTTCTCTCCCTACATTGCTATCTCTCTCCCAGCAGAATTTATCTTTGAAACCTACACCAATATGTATATATTAGTTTTCTATTTTCCCTTTATGCATCTTGACATAGGGCATCCTTGAGGAGCTAAGGGCATCCGATGCACGAGCGGGGGCGCCATCTCTCATTTTCTAAGGATGCCAACCTCCGCAAGTAGGTATGTAGTCAGCAGAGATAAGTTGTAAGGACAAGGGCACCTCTTTTCCCACACCATCTATGGGTATGTGTGTTGCACTTTAGACACAGTACCAGCTCTGCCATTTATCACTTTTAGGGGGATTGTTACCTGTTTATATTATAGATCTCCCTAGCATTCTTTATCTCTTATAGCCTTTGAGGACTATATCCCTTTGGCCCTCATGTATCAATTGTGTACATCCCTTGATAGATAGATTTTCCTCAGCTGAGGCATTCTTTAGGGCTGATATTGATTTATTTTTGTCCCATATGATAGCCATTATCCTATAATTAGGCTTGGTCAACATCTTGGCGGGGGTATTAACACATCAGTTATATCTACCTGTGTATACAGGGGAATGCAGTTCTGGTGACTTCCCTCATTGCACCACACTACCCCTCCCTATTTTCTGGCCCTTTATTTTTCAACTGCACTTTAGCACTTTATACACTTTTGGGGTATATTCTTTTAATTGCTACTTAATAAAAGTCATTTTTTGTAAGGGTATAAGCCTTATCCAGTAAGCCTCATAGTATGATCTATCTCCAAATATTTTTGGAATTGGCTCTCTTATATGTCTGCTGTATTTTATTCTTGTTAGTCAATTAAAAATAACCCAGAACTTCTCTGGAAATGGATCTTCAAAAAAGACGCAGGTGGAGAACACTCTCTTTCAAACTTCCCCATCCCCACAAAAAGTCTGTAAAATACAGCTATACAACATAAAACTAACAATGATAACATTGCTACCATGTCTCGTCCTAAACTGTTTTCATTAGCTTCCTCCAGCAGATGAGCTCTGACAGTGCTGTGTTTTAGCTACGGGGTATATCATTGACTGAGATTTTCACAAGGGCGAGCTCAACGTGAAGACTGAGAAGCATGCCAATGACAGAGATAGGAAATACACTGGCAACTTCTATTAATTGGATGGATACTGAGTGCAATAAAATGAAGCTAATTAATGAGATTACAGCAGTGATAAACATGTCAGGGATGTACTGTGTCTAGTATCAAAAGAACGTCCCGGGAGGACATCAAAACTATGCTGTGCTTTACTAAAACAGATATATCACTTGGTACTCAAAAATCCTTTGTTTATGCAGTGTAGTTAATTTTGTTTTATCTGCTCACATACTTTATGAATATTTGGGGCACGCAACAGATGAATGGCATGTCAGTGCTACCATTCGAACACAAGACAATAATTTAAAGTAAAAAATTACATGAATATAATACAGATTCACAATATGAATAATACCCGAGGACAAACACAAACATATTCAGATCAATCGAATATTGAAGACACCATTTAATTAACTAGAAGAGCCGAAATAACTTTTCCCCTGACAATGAACAGCAAATGAACTTCAATTAGTCTAGAGACATTATCCTACAAAGACACCGCTGCTCTTCCCAATTACTGTGTGTTCCCTCCCTTCCAAGCAAAAAGAACACTGATTCCTTTGGCCATGAAAGTGGTTAAGCACATTTCTATGTAATTTAGGATGCTGGCATAATTAACTTGCTCTAATGCATTTATGAATCAGTAACTACATTTTTATTCTGTGCATTTCCCTACTGATACCTGGAATTGTGCATTATATAACAGCACAGCAACAGCACAGCAGAAGGAAGGAGTTCAGTAACTATTGCCATTTTTAGATGGGCTGATCCAGGTAGTTATACAACCGCCAATCAACTATATGCAAAGCGTGTTACTGACCTGTTTCCACAGGCTGGGGAACATTCTAAGCATTCTAAGTTATACAACCACCAATCAACTATATGAAAATCCTGTTACAGACCTGTTTACACAGGCTGAGGAACATTCTAAGCACACGGAACCGTCAATGTTCTTTGTGCATAAAATATGATGTCATCGACAGCACTTCACCAGTTTACACAGGCTGATGTGCTGCCGATGAAGATGATTTTTAAGCATCAATATACATAAACTCCTCTACTTAGTTTGCCGATTTAGCTCAGAACGTCCTCATTTGGTGAGAAACACTTGTATTCACCATCAGATTCGCAGGCTTCTTGTAGATGGAAGCGGTAACCAACTTTTCAACGATGCCCAGATTATTGCTTCTTATATCTATGAATGCAGTAAATTCCAGAAAATATTCAAAATAGCAAAAAAAAAGTAGATAAATAGCTTCACAACAACCTGGTATTATACTCACAAAAAATGGCAAAAGACAGCATATAAAACCATGATTACACATGCGTCCAACTCAAGTTTCACAAATTTGGTTTGAGGTCTTTCTAATTCCTAACTCTATCTGTTCTTATATTTAAAATCAATTAGAGAGACCCATCTCACATGGGGTGGATGTTCACCGCTAAATTTACAAAATACCATAAGAAATAATAAAATACCAATCTCCATCTCTGAAGAAAAAGTCTCAGACATTTTAAGTGAAGCTAATAAAATTTATTATGCTAATAGTCTAATCATGCCAATGTATTCCTCTAATAGAAAAGAGCGTCCATCCAAAAAGCAAAATCACATGACTTTAAAAGACCAATCAGATCAATAACGTCTGGAATCTATTCAACAACTAATCAGTTTAACGCTAAATTACAGTAACATCAGGTTTTCTTTTTAAATTGCAGTAACCACCATCATGTTTTTAATTCTTACCACTAGAAAAAGAGGGCAGGATTTTAACTCCTTAGTGCTTATTCTGCTGCTAAATCTAAATCCTAAAACCAAGTCTTGTGTATAACAGAAAGTATGCCTCCTGCATTGAAAGATGGGCAAGTAGTATTTCAGAAAAAGGCCAAGACATCAGATACATTGTCTTAGTTTGAGGAAAAAGTAACTTTTATTTCTTTCTTTAAATTACAAGCTATGTTTGGACACAAAATTTTAGCCTTCTTTACCCCTTAACAACCAGAGGTATTTTTGGTTTTGCATTTTTATTTTTTACTTCCCTTCTTCTCAGAGCCATAACTTTTGTATTTTTTGGTCAAAATGGCCACGTCAGGGCTTGTTTTTTGCAGGATGAGTTGCACTTTTGAACGGCGCCATTGGTTTTACCATGTCGTGTACTTGAAAATGGGAAAAAAATTCCAAGTGCGGTGAAATTTAAAAAAAAAGTGCAATCCCACGATTGTTTTTTGTTTGGCTTTTTTACTAGGTTCACTATTTATTTCATTTGAGTTAACAGGAAGATAAATCAGACAACGTTTCAGCCATAATTGGGCTTTCTCAAGCCTATAAAGATGTAGCTGTGGATGGTAACCAGTAGTAGCCAACAGCATTATTTGGGTGGTGTGCCCAGGTCTAATATTGAACTACTGCAACACAGAAGTGTAATAAACAGCAAAAGTATTGTTTTACGACACGTACACTTTGTGACACAGACAGAAGTGCTTTCATTTCTGGATTATGGTGAGGTTTCTTAAATAGATTATGGCTTGCAAATCTCACAATAAGCAAGAACTAGATTCCTATGCAGTAATGGTATATTTCTGTGCTTTCTCTGTTTGGCCACTTACCAAATAGTGGTATTTCAGAGAAGTCCGAGGCATCAGAAATCATGTCTTTTTTTGAGAAAATATAATTATTATTTCATCTTTTAAAATACAAAAAGATGTGCCTTTATAGTGGAAACCCCCACAAATGACCTCATTTTGGTAACCTCACCCATTAAGGATTTTATCCTGGGGTATAGTGAGCTTTTTGAACCCACAGGTATGACACAGAATTTGATAACATTTGGTCGTCATATTAAATATGTCATCGTTAGTGTTGAGTGCCAGTGCTCGCTACTCCAGTTCACATCGGGTAGGCACCAAATATCACAGGTGCTTGAGTGACATGCTTGAATTCCTGGCCTGAAAGTCTTGCGGTTGTTGACACCCCCAAAAAAATGCGAGGATCCGCGACACTCCATGCATCCTCGAGCACCCAATGCAAACTTGAGAAGCGAGCACTTGCACTCAACAATAGCCATCATTTCACCATCATTTTTCATTTTTTTACTTTAAAAAAACCCAATTCTAACTCCAATCCTAACACAACCCTAACCCCAACTCTAACCCTAACACAACCTTAACACAATCCTAGCCACAACCCTAACCACAACTCTTGCCCAACTCTAATCCAACCCCAACCCTAACTGCAAAGAATGGAAAAAAATGCAAGCTTTTTATTTTATAATTTTTATCTAACTAAGGGGGTGACAAATGAGGATTTGCGGAGGCGATGAGGAATAAATACCCTTTACTGACACTGTTAAAAGGCGTGTTGGCAGTTGTTAAGGGGTTAATCTGAAGATAGTCCTTAATGACACTGGCTGTATGTTTGGGGTTGTTGTTCCAGTGCAAACTAAATATGAAACCAATCAGATACCTCCTTGATGGTATTACATGATGGTCAAGTATCTGCCTGTATTTCTCAGCACTGAGGACATAATTAACCCCTTCATGACGGGAGCTTTTTTCGGTTTCACGTTTTTTGCTACCCTTCTTTTCAGAGCCATAGCTTTTTTATTTTTACATCAATATGGCTGTGTGAGGGCTTGTTTTTTGCTGGATGAGTAATACTTTTGAATGACACTTGGCTTTACCATGTCATCTACTAGAAAACGAGAAAAAAATTCAAAGTGCGGTGAAATTGCAAAAAAGTGTAATCCCACACTTGCTTTTTGTTTGGCTTTTTTACTAGATTCACTAAATGCTAAAACTTACCTGCTATTGTGAATTTCTAGGTAATTACGAGTTCATAGACACCAAACATGTCTAGGCTCTTTTTTATCTAAGTGGTGAAAAAAATTCCAAACTTTGTTAAAAAAACATTGCACCATTTTTCGATACCCGTAGCATCTTAATTTTTCGTGATCTCGGGTTGGGTGAGGGCTTAATTTTTACTTGTTGAGCTGACATTTTTAATGATACCATTTTGGTGCAGATACAATCTTTTGATCGAATGTTATTGCATTTTAATGCAATGTCGCGGCAACAAAAAAAACATAATTCTGTTGTTTTGACTTTTTTCTTGCTACGCAGTTTAGCGATGAGGTTAATCCTTTTTTATTGATAGATCAGGGGATTCCAAATGTTTGTATGTTTGATTTTTTTATTGTTTTATGGGGCGAAAGGGGTGTGATTTGATCTTTTATATTTTATTTTTTTTTGTTTTTTTATATTTTTTAAAACTTTTTTTACTTTTGGCATGCTTCAATAGTCTTCGATGATCAGATCACCTCTATATAGCAGAATTACTAAATTGCTATCAGCGCTGACCACTGGTTGGTGCTCACAGCATGCCGGCACTGACAACCATAGAGGTCTCCAGGAGACCTTCCTCTGTGTCACCGTGTAAGGTGGTATAGTATGCGGGAAGGGGCACCTGAGTTTCATCAGTGTCACATTCTGGCTCTGAAGAGTGCGAGGGGAATGTAGTGCTGTGGGTGAATGTACCAGCAGAATCATCTAGCAGTGGCTGTGCATCAGTGTACTCCATCTCCGATTCATGTTGTACTGGGTTATTCAGAATTTCACTTGGTAGCACAGGCATGGCCTGTGAAAAGAGCTCCATGGAGTAATCTGAAGTGTGGGTTGCCGCATCCTTCACTTTTAGTGGGGGTGAAGGAGACAAGGAAAGGGGTGGTTCCTGACCAGATGCCTGCACTGATGACTCAGTGCTTGCATTTTTTTAAACTTCAGAAGAGGAGGCGATAGAGCTGGAGGCTTTTTCGGCAATGTAAGGCAAAACCAGTTCCTGATGCTCCGGCTTTAAAAGCAGTTTACCTACTCCCAGAAAAGGGAGCCTTAAAGGCCCTCTTGTGTGAGCTGATGATGCAGGCTCAACACCTCCTGCCTTAGCTGCTATTGTGTTTTTGGCAATACCAGCAGATGCATCACCACGACCATTAGTACCAGCTGGCCCCCCCACCCCCACGTTTGCGGCCTCTTCCACCATACGTAATAATTTTTGTGAAAATGGACTAAAAATGCCAGCAGATATATGGTACTGTTTCAGAAGCGGACAGCTCTATACAGTCTAGGGATAATTGTAAATCTCCATATATATTTCATGAGTCAGACACAGATGGTCACAGGCTCAGTATGGATTAGACAATAATATAAAAATTAGCAAAAGTGTACAGTATCACTAGATACGAGGTATATATAGCATAGTTTAAACATACTGAATCTCCGTATACATTTCAGGAGGCAAACACAGATGCTCTCAGTCCCAGTATGTATCCGTCAACAATATAGAAAGCTGAGAAAGGGTACTATGGCGCCCCTGAGGGTACGGTCACCACAGAGGTACTGCACCTCATCCAAAGGTTTGGTATTCCACCCTCAGGTAAGGAGGGATCACCACTCAAGACTCCTTACCCTGCACTCTACACACACACTAGTTAGTCAATGCTTTCTGGGTGTACCCGGCGGGAGGATGGCCTCATCCCAGACTGACTAGGAAAGGGTGTTGGGGGTTAGTGTGGAAGGTAGGTACAGTGGGAGGAGCTTAGGTAGTGGAGTGATTATGGGCATCCAATCAGAGAGAGCAAGCTGACAGTTGATGGGTGGAGCTAGTCTGAGGTAAATGGATCTTTCTAGAGAGTTGTCAATCAGTGACAGGACAGAGTAAGAGCAGGATTGCTGTGAGAGGGCTGAGGGTCAGAGAAGATAGAAAAATCTTGTCCAAGCTCCTAGGCTGGAAGGAAGGGGTCCTTGGGGCACGGGAAGTGCAATAAGCCACCTGTGAAGCCCGTTTCTGGAGAAGGAAGGACCAAGCCTCTTTGGGGAAGGTGGCTCCTGAAGGTAGTGGAGAAATACAGGGCTCAGCTAGAAAGACGGAGGCTGAGGTAACTTTAAGTGCCTCAGTCGCAGCCGCATTCAATGCTCAAAAAGGCAGCAGTTGGAATAAAGGACCCCGGAGCCGGACCCACGTCGCCCGCTGTGATCCGTGGCTGCCGGCTTGGGACACTGTTTGCGAAGGCGCACAGCAGGAAGGAAGGGAGAGATCAGCACAGAGACACGGCCTAGAAAGGATACACAAGGAGGAGTCTTGAACAGGTGTTCCTGATCTACCTTAGAGTTTGCCAGACCCCTCTCTCGGATGACACAGTACCAATCGGGTCATCTTGTACACAAAACTTTTGAGGAAAAACTCAGAAACTGCACCCAACTGTGTCCTTGGTGGCTTTTACAACTCGCCTGCTACACACGCTACACTCACCATCACCGTCAATGGCTCACAAACACCATCTCAACTGCCCTGGGATACAGCTCTGCCCGTGGAGAGCATCATCATCTTGGCTGCTGTAACACCAGCCCAGAGGATCTGCATTGCAGCGTCGGCTACCCTAGCCGAGTACCACGGGTGGCGTCATGATCCCCCTTTTCCAAATTAATTATCATACGATCTTCCCCCTTATCTGAACTGTCATCTTCTTTATTGGACACCCAGGGCCACGGACTGGGTCCCAATCACCACTGTGACATACTTCCCCCTTAAAAGAGCCTAAGAGGCCCGGTAATGAGTAACCCCCGGCCCTTCGTGGCGCTTCATTTTAACACCAGATATCAGGGATATATTGCATAGTTTCAACATTATAAATCTATGTATATATTTGAGGAGGCAGACACAGACGCTGTCATGGCCAGTATGGATTCGACAACAATCTAAAAAGTAGAATAAGGGTATAGTATTACCAGATCCAAGGTATATACACAGTAGTATAGTTTCAACATTTATTTCAGGAGGCAGACACAGACGCTCTGAGGCCCAGTATGGATTACACAACAATATATAAAGCAGTAAAAGGGGAATGGATCCCAAGCATACTGCTGTATACAGTGTTGGGGTCATTTGGCGATCTACATATACAGTGGGGCAAAAAAGTATTTAGTCAGTCAGCAATAGTGCAAGTTCCACCACTTAAAAAGATGAGAGGCGTCTGTAATTTACATCATAGGTAGACCTCAACTCTGGGAGACAAACTAAGAAAAAAAAATCCAGAAAATCACATTGTCTGTTTTTTTTTCATTTTATTTGCATATTATGGTGGAAAATAAGTATTTGGTCAGAAACAAGCAATCAAGATTTCTGGCTCTCACAGACCTGTAACTTCTTCTTTAAGAGTCTCCTCTTTCCTCCACTCATTACCTGTAGTAATGGCACCTGTTTAAACTTGTTATCAGTATAAAAAGACACCTGTGCACACCCTCAAACAGTCTGACTCCAAACTCCACTATGGTGAAGACCAAAGAGCTGTCAAAGGACACCAGAAACAAAATTGTAGCCCTGCACCAGGCTGGGAAGACTGAATCTGCAATAGCCAACCAGCTTGGAGTGAAGAAATCAACTGTGGGAGCAATAATTAGAAAATGGAAGACATACAAGACCACTGATAATCTCCCTCGATCTGGTGCTCCACGCAAAATCCCACCCCGTGGGGTCAGAATGATCACAAAAACGGTGAGCAAAAATCCCAGAACCACGCGGGGGGACCTAGTGAATGAACTGCAGAGAGCTGGGACCAATGTAACAAGGCCTACCATAAGTAACACACTACGCCACCATGGACTCAGATCCTGCAGTGCCAGACGTGTCCCACTGCTTAAGCCTGTACATGTCCGGGCCCGTCTGAAGTTTGCTAGAGAGCATTTGGATGATCCAGAGGAGTTTTGGGAGAATGTCCTATGGTCTGATGAAACCAAACTGGAACTGTTTGGTAGAAACACAACTTGTCGTGTTTGGAGGAAAAAGAATACTGAGTTGCATCCATCAAACACCATACCTACTGTAAAGCATGGTGGTGGAAACATCATGCTTTGGGGCTGCTTCTCTGCAAAGGGGCCAGGACGACTGATCCGGGTACATGAAAGAATGAATGGGGCCATGTATCGTGAGATTTTGAGTGAAAACCTCCTTTCATCAGCAAGGGCATTGAAGATGAAACGTGGCTGGGTCTTTCAACATGACAATGATCCAAAGCACACCGCCAGGGCAACGAAGGAGTGGCTTCGTAAGAAGCATTTCAAGGTCCTGGAGTGGCCTAGCCAGTCTCCAGATCTCAACCCTATAGAAAACCTTTGGAGGGAGTTGAAAGTCCGTGTTGCCAAGCGAAAAGCCAAAAACATCACTGCTCTAGAGGAGATCTGCATGGAGGAATGGGCCAACATACCAACAACAGTGTGTGGCAACCTTGTGAAGACTTACAGAAAACGTTTGACCTCTGTCATTGCCAACAAAGGATATATCACAAAGTATTGAGATGAAATTTTGTTTCTGACCAAATACTTATTTTCCACCATAATATGCAAATAAAATGAAAAAAAAACAGACAATGTGATTTTCTGGATTTTTTTTTCTCAGTTTGTCTCCCATAGTTGAGGTCCACCTATGATGTAAATTACAGACGCCTCTCATCTTTTTAAGTGGTGGAACTTGCACTATTGCTGACTGACTAAATACATTTTTGCCCCACTGTATACAGTATTTCAAGAGTAACACACAGCCTCTCACAGGCTCAGTATGGATCACACCATAATATAAAAAGAAGATCCACAAGAAATAATCACACATGTGTGCCAATGTTCCAGGTGTCAATGATGCACTTTGAGTGGTGGGTGGAGGATGAATTTCGGGCACAAAGGGTACTGGATCAACAGATACAAGGTATATATATTATACTTAAAATAAAAAAAATCTGTGTGTATTTCAGGAGGCAGACACATATGCTCACACGCTCAGTATGGATTTGACAATAATGTAACAAGTTGAAAAAGGGTACAGTGTGACCAGATACAAGGTATATATAGTATAGTTTAAACATTCTAAATCTCCGTAGACATTTCATGAGGCAGACACATATGCTCTCAGTCCCAGTATGCATTAGCCAAGAATATAAAAAGTATAAAAAGGTTACTGTATCACCAGATACAAGGTACATATAGTATTGTTTAAACATTATAAATCTCCTTATTTTTTTCAGGAGGCAGACACAGACGCTCTCGGGGTCAGTATGGATTAAGCAATATAAAATGCAGTAAAAGGGTAATGGATCAGAAGCGTACAGCTGCATACAGTGTTGGGGTAATTGTAAATCTCAGTAGATATTTCCAGAGTCAGAAACAGACTCTCACTGGCTCAGTATGGATTAGACCACTATATAAAAAGCAGTAAATGGGTAAGGTATCACAAGCGAACAGCTGTATACAGTGTTGGGTTAATCTTAAATCTACAAATATATTTCTTAAGTTACAGACAGCAGACAGACGTTCACAGGCTCAGTATGGATTACACCAGAATCTAAATAGCAAAAAAGGGTACTGTATCATTAGCGTTCAGCTTTTTCCAGTGTTGGGCAAATTTTACATCTTGGGATCGATTTCTGTCGTCACCCTCAGAAGCATCACTCACCATGCATTTACCGTAATACAAAATGTTTGAAAAAGGTACTATATCAGCAGATCCCATGTGTTTCCAGTCTAGGGGTAATTGTAAATCTCCATCTATACTTCAGGCTTAAGACAAAGACAATCACAGGCTCAGTATTGATTACACAAGAATATAAAAACTTGAAAAAGGGTAATGTTTTACAATCGTACAGCTGCATACAGTGTTGGTGTCATTTTAAATCTCCTTATATTTTACCAGAGTAAGACACAAACTCTCACAGGCTCAGTATGGATTACACCCTAATATGAAAATGAGAAAAAGGGAAATGTATTCAAAACGTACAGCAGTATACAGTGTTGGAGAACTTTGAAATCTTCGTTTATATTTCAGTGTCAGTCTGCCAGTCCAGACTCTCCGCTAGAGGAAGGTAGATCGATAAAAGTACAGACGTAAGGTCGAATGATTTTAGATGTTTTTGAATTAGTAGTCACTGGAAACCTCCCGGGAGGATTCACAGAGGCGATGCTGACCCTCAATAACTTTAACTGTGGATACAGTTAAAATGCAAATTAGTGAAGAAAGGGTTGCTGTATCACAGTAGTGTCAATCCCATCACCGTAACTCGTCTCCATCAAATTGTGATCACAGGGAGAGCTGTAGACATGGTCCTCACTGCCTATCATGATCTGTCTGGTGACTTTGGAGTGCAAAACACACAAGCCACAGACTGTAGGTGATTCTATTGGATTGGCATGAGAGGAGACATTGAAAAATGGTGGCAGGAATATCACACGTCTGTGACTATGAAAAATGTGAAAGCTGATCATAAAGCACCACTGCATCCGATTGGGAGTTGACATCCATTACAAATGGTATCCATGGGTAATCTGAAGGTAGAGGCCAGCAGGACAGGACATAGCTACATCTTAACCATGATCGATCAGTGCACCAAATTTGTAGTGGCCTTCCCTATGACGGATTTAACTGGCCAGACTACACAGCGGTGAAGCATGGAGAGGTAAGTGTTGCAAGTGCTGTGTCCCTGAGCAAGCAGGGGGGACCCACTCGTGGGCGCCAGTACTGGCACAGGGACCCTCATAGTACACCAGTGTGTCTGACAGCGAGTGGGCACCCCCACCGTCAGAGACACTTTATTGTACTATGAGAGGCCCTGTGCCAGTCCCGTCGCCCAAGGGTGGGGCCACACACCTGTTCAGGGCAACAGCACTTGCCCGGGTGCGGCAGGTCTTGACCCCGGGCCTGGGGTGGGGGGGCAGCCCATTTCGGGTGGTTTAAAAATGGCATATGTTGATTTGTAGGCTGGACTTTCAGCTGCTGCAAATGGAGAAATTGGAGAAGTCAGAGGAAGAGGAGGACAAAAGCGAGCCTTTTTTTCTGGCAACCTAAGTGTTATCAAGGGAGGGTGGGACAAAATCTTTTGAAACCCATGCATGTTTCATATTAAACATGTGTCCAATTTTGATTCCCAATAATCAAAGGGGAATGACCTGTGAGAGAGAACCTCGATATGGGAGGAGAAGTAGTTGGTAACCATAGTTGATAACTGCTGTCTCCTGTCACTTGCGATCGATTCTGTATTAGCTGTCGGGTGCGCGGGACTTGAGAAATCAGACCAAAACATGGTCAGGAAACCCCTGTCTCCAACGCCAGTTCGGCTGTGTGCACCACGGACACCTCTTCCATTTTGCCCACTATGGCTCGTGGGAGAACCAGCTCCTCTGCTGTGTGCTGGGAATGCCTCAAGCAACCTGTTTACCAGAGTTGTTTGTTTGTTAGCCAATATTGGATATAAGCTCTAGGTTCTCCTGTGGCATGATGTTGTGTAATTTGCCTTTATAGCGTGGATCGAGGATGCTGGCCAACCAGTAGTCGTCATCCCTCATCATTTTGGCAATGCAGGGGTCCCTTTTTAGGATCCGCAAGGCATAGTCATACATGCGGGCCAATGTTCCAGGTGTCAATGCTGCACTGCCAGTGGTGGGTGGAGGAGCACTTTCTGGCAAATCCACATTACTCCAGTCACGCACAAACCCTGTACCTGACCTTGGCATGCCCACATGTTCTCTTGCCCCCTGAGACGCATCCTCCTCCCCAAAATAATCATCCCCTCATCCTCCTCCTCATCTTCCTCTTCTTCCTCCATCTCGTCCATGACAGTTCCCTGATCAGACAATGGCTGACTGTCATCAAGGCTTCCCTCCTCCTCCTCCTGTTGCTCCTCAGCTGCAGACGCCAGATCCTTGATGTGCGTCAAAGTTTGCGTGAGCAGACGCATAAGTGGTATGCTCATGCTTATGATGGCATCGTCGACGCTTACCAGCCGTGTGCATTCCTCAAAACACTGAAGGACTTTACAGAGGTCTTTGAGCTTTGACCACTGCAAACCCGACAATTCCATGTCTGCATTCAAACTGTCTGCCCGTGTATCCTCCCACAAATGCATTACAGCCTGCCTCTGTTCGCACAGCCTCTCAACCATGTGCAGGGTGGAGTTCCACCTTCTTGCAATGTCTATGATTAGGTGGTGCTTGGGGAGGTTGAGTGATCGCTGTAGCTTCTGCATACGACTGGAGTGGACGTTTGAGCGACGGATGTGCAAGCACAGTCTTCGCACCTTATGGAGCAGGGCTGTTAACTCCGGATAATTAGTTAGGAAGCACTGCACCACCAGGTTCAAGGTGTGAGCCAGGCAAGGTATGTGTGTGAGTTTTGAAAGGGCTATGGCTGCCACAAAATTCCGCCCATTATCACTGACTACCTTGCCTGGCTCAAGATGTAGACTGCCTAGCCATGACTGAGTTTGTCGATGCAAGCAGTCGGCCAGTACCTCCGCGGTGTGTCTACTGTCGCCCAAAGACATCATTTTTAAAACAGCCTGCTGCTGCTTACCACTAGCTGTTCGATAGTGGGACACCTCGTGTGCAACACTGACAGATGTGGATGGAGTGCTCGTGTGACTGTGCTCTGCCTATGAGCTTTCACTTCTGGAGGTGGCGGAGGGTCAAACACCTACAGCCAACTGTTTCCTATACCGTGGGCTAGGCAGCACTGTTCCTCCGCCGCTGTCCCCTGTGGGGCCTGCATCCACCATATTAACCCAATGCGCAGTGATGTCCATGCATCTGTTGAGGTGCACCTTTCCACTCACTGATTGTTTTAGTGCATGGACAATGCGGTCTTTCACATGCTGGTGGAGGGCAGGGATGGCTTTTGGATTAAAGAAGTGCTGACTGGGTAGGTCATAGCGTGGGAAAGCGTAGGCCACGAGCTCTCGGAAAGCTTCGCTTTCTACCAAACCCAAGGGCATCATCTCTAATGAGATCAGTTTGGCAATGTAGCCATTCAAAGCCAGTGTACACGGATGAGAGGACGAGTACTTTCTTGTCCTACTCAGAGTGTCTGGTAGTGTGAGCTGGACTTGAGAGCTGTGTAACAACCCTGCTGGCATCACTGCATGGCCTCCCATCCCCCGCACACCAACTTACTTTCTGCTTCAATCCATGCTGTGAATTCTGTCTGTTGCCAGTCCTGTGCTCTGTGCTTCTGCTCTTCTGTATGCTTCCAAGCTATGTGTGCATAGGGAGGCGGCGCCAGAACTCTAGTTCTTATGCAGTCATGGTGCCCTGGGTAATATATCCCTGACCAATCACCTAGAGCTTTTGGCTATTTAGTTCCGCCACCCCCACTAACCTTTGCCTGTGCAATGTCTCTACTCAGTTAGCTCCTTGCTACTGAGGAAGCCAGGCCCTGTCCTTTGTCTTGCCCTCCTTGAGAGGCTTTACTCCTAGCATTTCTAGTTCACTCTGAGTGCTCGACAGGAGGCTTATTTCCTGGTCCCTGTCTTGTCCTAGCCTTGTCTGAGTACTTGCCTGGTACTTCTTTGCTCGCCCTCCAGGAGACAGAATATCCTGGTCCCTGTATCCTTCGGTCCCTTTACCTTGTCTTGTACTGTCTATGTCTGAACTCTGTCTTACCTCTGTCTATCAGTCTCCTTGTCTGTGGCTCCTTTCCCTGCTGTGTCGTTCCCTGTGTCCTCCCTGTCTGTACCTTGCACTCTTGCAAGCTCCGCCTACCTTGCACTCTTGCAAGCTCCGCCTACCTTGCACTCTTGCAAGCTCCGCCCACTCCGAACTCCTGGGGCTCCACCTACTCCGCACTCCAGCGGCTCCGCCTACTTCACACTCCAGCTTTTGTCATATTCCACTCTCTCCTAGGCGTAGCCGTACCTGCTATTTGAACAGGTCCCCACCTGTTCCTCCATATTCCATTCCTTCCAGCCAGTACCTGTTCCTGCTGTGTGAACAGGATCCTTCCTTTTCCTTCGCACACTACACCTGCTTGCCCTGTGTCTCAAGCCGTGCCTGCCTGCCCTGTGTCTCAAGCCGTGCCCGCCTGCCTTGTGTCTCAAGCCGTGTCTGCCTGCCCTGTGTCTCAAGCCGTGCCCACCTGCCCTGTGTCTCAAGCCGTGCCCGCCTGCCCTGTGTCTCAAGCCGTGCCCGCCTGCCCTGTGTCTCAAGCCGTGCTTGCCTGCCCTGTGTCTCAAGCCGTGCTCGCCTGCCCCGTGTGTCAAGCCGTGCCCGCCTGCCCAGTGTCTCAAGCCGTGCCCGCCTGCCCAGTGTCTCAAGCCGTGCCCGCTTGCCCTGCATCTCAAGCTGTGCCCGCCTGCCTTGTGTCTCAAGCTGTGCCCGCTTGCCCTGTGTCTCAGCCGTGCCTGCTTGCCCTGTGTCTCAGCCTGCCTGTCAGTCACACCTGTCCAAGTGACTTGTCCCCGAGTGGGATCAGCAGCCACAGCCAGACACCACCATGGAGTGGCACCCAACAGCTATCTGCCGCACAAGCCTGACCTCACCATCAGAGGCTCCAGTGAAGACCAAGGTAGCTGTCGTAGTCACGCCCCTTCCAGTGTAGTCTGGTTTGTGGCACAGTGGGGCCACAACCTCCCTGCTCACGCCATTCAGCCTAGGCGCAAGCGCGACAGTTTGCACAGACCATGGTCCCCGCTGAGTCCCAAGTCCTTCCGCTTGCGGAGCATGATGAACTCTCTCCCTGCCAGTATGAGCCACCGGAAGAATTGGTTCCGCCTTGCGAGGTTCCAATTGTTGAGACTTCTGAACCACTCATTGTCTCCAGGGCTATGTATGAGCAACTTCTGGCCTATGAGGAGCACAACCCAGATGACCCACCTAGGTTCAATGGGAACCCTACTGAGTGCCAAGGGTTCCTAAAAAAGTGCCTGCGCTACATCCTGCAGAATGCAGCTTGTTTCCCCTCTGACCAGGTCAAGGTGGGATACATCATGTCCTACCTAGCTGGTGATGCCTTGATGTGGATCTGTCCCCTTTGGGAAGCAGGGGACCCTGTCATCATGAGCCTGGGGGCCTTCCTGGTGGCCTTCCGTAAAGTGTTCCACATGCCTCGTCCAGCTGCTCCAGAAAAATCTTCCCCTCCAAGCTTCCAGAGACAGACCAGACAAGAGGAACCTGTGGGTGAAACGTCTCAACCAACTATGACCGTCCAGCCATCACCTGTTCCACAGTCTGCCGATGCGGCCTCCCGTGCAAGATCCAAGAGGTTTAAAAAGAAGAAGCGGGCAAAGTTGCAGCCAGAATCTGGCCTCGGCCCTGTGAAGCCTGTACTCCAGATCCCTGGGCCAGTAAGAGAGGCTGCCCCTGATGAGAGTACTCCCTCTCCATTAAAGCCTATGACTGTTTCGTTGCCTTCTGGGAGCTTTGGGGTGTTCGAGCCATCAGCCATACAGAGTCGGTGTGTGATCTCCATTCTTCAGCTCCAGAACCCGGCGTGGGCATCGTCTAAAGGTGGCCGAGTCCTCTTTGAGAACAGTCTAGTCCTGCAAGGACAACTACAGTTCCAGGTCGGAGCTTTGTATACAAAGAAGTTCAGTTCGTAGAGATGAGCGACTTTGCCTTTTTTAGGGTCGAGTCGGGTTTCATGAAACCCGACTTTCTCAAAAGTCGGGTCGAACGAAATCGGCTGATTATCGTGAAAAGTTGAAGGCCGACTGAAACACGAAACCCAATGCAAGTCAATGGGGAAGAAAAGTTGGCAGTGAGTGGAAGACAGGAAACACACCTACAGTGCCCATTTTAATGCCAAAAACATCAATTCTTATTACTTAAGCTTGTCAACCTTAATTTACTTTATAATAATAGTTAGGTATTGAAAACTGGGGGTTATTTGGCTAAAGTTGTGGGGGGGTAGGGCTGGCTCCAGATTTTTGTGGGCCCAGGGCAAAAGAGTGTCAATGGGCTCCTTTAACACATGCCAAAATTCATGATCCTCTGATACGGCAGAGAAATAGCGGTATAGTACAATGAAAAATACTTCACTTCTTACATCTCATGACTGATATTCATTTTAAATTCTCCAATAGCTCCAAAAACGGACAGTATATTACTCCATACAGTATTATGGCCACCGCATAGTGCGCTATACAGAGTAATGAGGCCCATATATTTCTCCATACAGAATCACTGGTCCTTTATAATGTTTGAAACAGTATATGATGAGCTTCACCTAATGCTACAGTATATGTTGGTCCCCATGGATGAAGCTCCACTGTGTTATGGGCCCAAATAATGCTCCATATATAATGGGCCCCATTTCTAATACTCCAGTGCATAATGGGCCCTGTAAATGCTGCTCCAGTGTCTGATGTCCACCTTTGGAATGCTCCAGTGTATGGTGGGCCTCATATATCATTCTCCAGAGTATAGTGCTCCTCAAAAATAGCTGCCCCAGCATTGAAAACAATTAAATAAGTCTCCTCGCTAGGGAATCCCTGTACTAGTCTGGACTCCTCGTCATCCCCATCTTCCATCTCACTGCACTTGGACTGTTTAGGCAGAGGGCGTACAGACGTGATGTCATCGCGCTCTCTGACCAGAATGTCACTGTCAGGAAACGCGGAAGACGTCACGGCGGTGGAGCAGGGAGAGGTAAGTATTTCAACTTTGCAAGTGCTGTGATCCTGAGCAAGCAGGGGGGGGCCACTCGTTGGCGATGGCATTGGCACAGGGCCCCTCATAGTACGCCGTTGTGTCTGACGGCGGGTGTGCACCCCCACCATGAGAGACACTTGATTCTACTATGAGGGACCTTGTGCCAGTGCCATTGCCAAACAGTGTGCCCACCCACCTGTCCAGGACAACGGCACTCGCACGGGTGCGTGCGTCAGGTGGTGACCCCGGCCCTGTGGGGGGAGGCAGCCCAGTTAGGGAGGTGGAAAAATTGGCATATGTTGATGTTGGACATTCAGTAGCTGCAAATGGACTAATTGGAGAAGTCCGCGGAAGAGGAGGACAAAAGCAAGCCATTTTTCTGGCAACCTACGTCTCAGCAGGGGAGGGTGGGACAAAATCCTTTGAAACCCATGCATGGTTCATTTTAATGAAGGTTAGATCATCAACATTTTGGGTCGACAGACGGGTCCTTTTTTCTGTCAGGATTGATCCACCAGCACTGAAGACTCGTTCAGATAGCACACTAGCAGCAGGGCAAGCGAGCTCCTGTAAGGCATATTGTGCCAATTCAGGCCAGGTGTCAAGTTTACTGGCCCAATAGTCAAAGGGGAATGACCGATGAGGGAGAACATCGATATGGGAGGAGAAGTAGTTTGTTACCATAGTTGACAACTGCTGTCTCCTGTCACTTTCGATCGATGCAGTATTACCAGTCGTGTGAGCGGTACTTGACAAATCAGTCCACAACATGGTCATGAAACCCCTGTGTCCAACACCACTTCAGCTGTGTGCACCACGAACACCTCTTCCTTGTTGCCCCCTACGGCTTGTTGGAAAAACATCACCGCCGCTGTGTGGTGGGAATGCCTCAAACAAACGGTTTACCAGAGTTGCTTGTTTGTTAGCCAATATTAGCTTAGGTTCTCCTGGGGCATGATGTTTTGGAATTTGCCTTTATAGCGTGGTTCCAGGATGCAGGCCAACCAGTAGTTGCCATCGTTCATCATTTTGGTAATGCGGGGGTCCCTTTTTTGGATCTGCAAGGCATAATCAGACATGTGGGCCAATGTTCCAGGTGTCAATGATGCACTGCGATTGCTGGGTGGAGGAGCACTTTCTGGCAAATCCACATCCCTCCAGTCACGCACAAACCCTGTACCTGACCTTGCCATGCCAACATTTTTTCTTGCCCCTTGAGAAGCATCCTCTTCCCCAAAATAATCATCCCCATCATCCTCCTCCTCTTCTTCTTCTTCCTCCACCTCATCCACGAGACTTCCCTGACCAGACAATGGCTGACTGTCCTCAAACTGCCTGCCTGTGTATCCTCCCACAAATACATTACAGCCTGCCTCTGTTCGCACAGCCTCTGAACCATGTGCAGGGTGGAGTTCCACCTTGTTGCAACGTCGATAATTAGGCGGTGCTTGGGAAGGTGGAGCAATCGCTGCAGCTTCTGCATACGACTGGAGTGTACGGGTGACCGGCGGATGTGCAAGCACAGTCTTCGCACCTTTTGGAGCAATGGTGTTAACTCCGGATAATTATTGAGGAAGCACTGCACCACCAGGTTCAAGTTGTGAGCCAGGCAAAGTATGTGTCTGAGTTTTGAAAGGGCTATGGCTGCCACAAAATTCCGGCCGTTATCACTAACTACCTTGCCTGCCTCAAGATGTAGACTGCCCAGCCATGACTCAGTTTGTCGCTGCAAGTAGTCAGCCAGTACCTCCGCGGTGTGTCTGTTGTTTCCCAAACACATCATCTTCAACACAGCCTGCTGACGCTTACCACTAGCTGTTCGATAGTGGGACACCTCGTGTGCAACACTGGCAGCTGCGGATGGAGTGCTCATGCGACAGCGCTCTGTGGATGAGCTTTCGCTTCAGGAGGAGGAGGAGGAGGGTCGAACGCCTACAGCCAACTGTTTCCTATACCGTGGGCTAAACAGCACTGTCCCACCGCCGCTGTCCCCTGTGGACCCTGCATCCACCACATTAACCCAGTGCACAGTGATGGACACGTAACGGCCCTGGCCATGCCTACTGGACCATGTATCTGTCGTGAGGTGCACCTTTCCACTCACTGATTGCTTGAGTGCATGGACAATGCGGTCTTTCACATGCACGTGGAGGGCTGGGATGGCTTTTCGCGAAAAGAAGTGCCGACTGGGTAGGTCATAGCGTGGTACTGCGTAGGCCATGAGCTCGCGGAAAGCTTTGTTTTCAACCAACCGGTAGGGCATCATCTCTAACGAGATTAGTTTGGCAATGTGGGCGTTCAAAGCCAGTGTACGCGGATGAGAGGATGCGTACTTTCTTGTCCTACTCAGAGTCTCTGGTAGGGGGAGCTGGACTTGAGAGCTGCATATGGTGGAACTAGCGGTGGATATGGCGGACAGAGAGGTTTGGTGATGGTGATAGTGTTGGTTGCCTAGATTTAGTCTTTCGTAGCAATAACATTGTGATTCCATGACTGCTTTGCCCTTGCGACAAAACCTCGACATTTGCTGCTCGTGGTGTGCTAACCAGTGGGCTTACAGTGGGGGAAACGATGTTGCGTTGCTGACTACCTTCATTCGGAGCAGGTGCACATGTGGTACGTGAGGTTTGGTAGTTCGTCCATGCTTGCAAGTGCATGGTGGTTAAATGTCTAAGCATGCAACTGGTATTCAAATTTCTCAGATTTTTCCCTCGGCTAAAGGTCTTTGCGCACTTCTTACAGATAACTTTTGCCTGATCATTAAGATTTTGTTCAAAAATGTGCCACACTGCACTCTTCCTACTATGGAAGACATTTTGAGACCTTGCACGCTGTGTTAAATTGATCGTCTGGCCAAGCTGTCCTGCAAGTCTTTTGGTTTTTGCAACACATTTTTGGACGGCTACGGTCCTGCCAGATAACAGCTGTTGCGATGTCGTTGCCTGCTGCCGATCCTCCTCCTCCTCTTCTGAGCTACTGGCAGTGGCACCCTCTGCCCCCAATGGATGCCAATCTGGGTCAACAACTGGGTCATCCATCACGTCCTCTTCAATTTCATGTGCACCTTCCTCTGTGTCACCGTGTAAGGTGGTATAGTATGCGGGAAGGGGCACCTGAGTTTCATCAGGGTCTGATTCTGCCTCAGTACACTGCGAGGACAATGTAGTGCTCTGAGTGAATGTACCAGCAGAAAAATCTAGCAGTGGCTGTGCATCAGTGCACTCCATGTCAGATTCATCTTGGACTGGAGAATTCACGATTTGACTTGCTAACCCAGGCATGGTATGTGAAAAGAGCTCCATGGAGTAATCGGTAGTGTGGCCTGCCACATCCTTCACTTTTGGTAGGGGTGAAAGACACAAGGAAAGGTGTTGTTCCTGACCAGGAGCTTCCAATGGCGACTCAGTGCTTTTATTTTTTGAAACTTCAGAAGAGGAGGCAAGAGAGCTGGAGGCTGTGTCAGCAATGTAAGCCAAAACTTGTTCCTGAAGCTCTGGCTTTAAAAGTGGTTTACCTACTCCCAAAAAAGAAAGCCTTCGAGGCCTTGTGGAGCCAGATGATGACACAGGCTCAACAAATCCTGCCTCAGGTGCTATTGTGCTTTTGCCACTACCAACAGATGCAACACCACCACCACCATCGGGACCAGCTGGCAACCCCACCCACTTCCATGGCGTCTTCCACCATACTTTCTCATTTTTGTGAAAATGTACCCAAAGTACCACCAGCTATATGGTACTCTAAAACAAGGTAGAAGGTATATCTACTATTGGTGAGAATTTGAATCTCACTAGAGATTTGAGGACGATGAACTATTGTCTCTGGCCCAGTAGAGATTACACCTCAATGTAACAGACTGAAATTGGATGTTGTATGACAAGGTGTAGGGTGTCTATAGGATTGGTGAGAATTTGAATCTCACTATAGATTTGAGGACGCTGAACTATTGTCTCAGGCCCAGTAGAGATTACACCTCAATGTAACAGGCTGAAATTGGATGGTGAATGACAAGGTGGAGGGTGTCTTTAGGATTGGTGAGATTTTGAATCTCACTATAGATTTGAGGACGCAGAACTATTGTCTCTGGCCCAGGAGAGATTACACCTCAATGTAACAGACTTAAATTGGATGGTGAATGACAAGGTGGAGGGTGTCTATAGGATGGGTGAGATTTTGAATCTCACTATTGATTTGAGGACGCAGAACTATTGTCTCAGGCCCAGTAGAGATTACACCTCAATGTAACAGACTGAAATTGGATGGTGTATGACAAGGTGTAGGGTGTCTCTAGGATTGGTGAGAATTTGAATCTCACTATAGATTTGAGGACGCTGAACTATTGTCTCAGGCCCAGTAGAGATTACACCTCAATGTAACAGGCTGAAATTGGATGGTGAGTGACAAGGTGGAGGGTGTCTATAGGATTGGTGAGATTTTGAATCTCACTATAGATTTGAGGATGCAGAACTATTGTCTCTGGCCCAGTAGAGATTACACCTCAATGTAACAGGCTGAAATTGGATGGTGAATGACAAGGTGGAGGGTGTCTATAGGATTGGTGAGATTTTGAATCTCACTATTGATTTGAGGACGCAGAACTATTGTCTCAGGCCCAGTAGAGATTACACCTCAATGTAACAGACTGAAATTGGATGGTGTATGACAAGGTGGAGGGTGTCTATAGGATTGGTGAGATTTTGAATCTCACTATAGATTTGAGGACGCAGAACTATTGTCTCTGGCCCAGGAGAGATTACACCTCAATGTAACAGACTGAAATTGGATGGTGAATGACAAGGTGGAGGGTGTCTATAGGATTCGTGAGAATTTGAATCTCACTATAGATTTGAGGACGCAGAACTTTTGTCTCTGGCCCAGGAGGGATTACACCTCAATGTAACAGGCTGAAATTGGATGGTGTATGACAAGGTGGAGGGTGTCTATAGGATTGGTGAGAATTTGAATCTCACTATAGATTTGAGGACGCTGAACTATTGCCTCAGGCCCAGTAGAGATTACACCTCAATATAACAGGCTGAAATTGGATGGTGTATGACAAGGTGGAGGGTGTCTATAGAATTGGTGAGAATTTGAATCTCACTATAGAATTGAGGATGCAGAACTATTGTCTCAGGCCCAGTAGAGATTACACCTCAATGTAACAGGCTGAAATTGGATGGTGTATGACAAGATGGAGGGTGTCTATAGGATTTGTGAGAATTTGGATCTCACTATAGATTTGAAGACGCTGACAATGATGCTCTCAGTCCAAGTATGGACGCAGGCAGCCTAATAAGCAGGACTGCGGCACACACAAAAGGGCGGAAAAATGAACGCTTGGTAACTGTGCAGAAAAGAGGAAAAAAAATATTTTTGCTTTTAAAAAAGCAGTTTGCACAGCAGTGTGCAAACAGCAATGCAGCAATGCAGGGAGCCTTATATGGCAGCCTAATAACCCACAGAGCTGATGCACAAAAATAGAGCCTCCCCTGTCACTGCACACAGTGTTGTGTTGTAAGTGGAAATCGCTAACAGCAGAAGCAGATTTTTGGTTCTCCTTCCCTGCCTAACGCACTCCCTTATTCTGAATCAGCAGCTGCAACCTCTCCCTAATGCTATGTTCGGCAGAAGTAAGATGGCGGTCAGTGTGCACGCCCTTTTATAGCCCCTGTGACGCCACACAAAGCCAGCCAATCACTTGCATGCCCTTCTCAAAGATGGTGGTGACCGATGCCTATGTCATCGCGTTGCCCACAGTGTGCGTCCTCCATCATTGGCTGAAAAAGGGCGCTGGAAGCATTTTTTGAAACGCGACTTTGGCGCTCTGGTCGTCGACCTCGTGGCCGACCTCACGCTATGGTCGGGTTTCGTTTCATGAAACCCGACTTCAGCGAATGCCGGCGACTTTTGAATATGACCGACCCGTTTCGCTCAACTCTAGAAGTTCGTCTTCTATTGGCTGTCTGGTATGCCCATGGGTCATTCTGAACCAGAGATCCTGGTGCCCATTTATGTTTGGAGACCCAGCAAGGTACCGCGCCTGAGACAACCAAGTGACAAGAGGTGTCTGGTTCCCTTGCGTCAGATTCAGTCAGCCAAGTTGTTGTCTTTATCCAGTCGTCGAGTCTAGGGGTGATGACGCCTCTGAAGAGGGCGAAGCGGAGGCCTCCTCGTCACACATCTCCAGCAATAATGCCAGTGATCTGCTCCCTAGAGCATGCCTGCCTCCTGATTGTCTTCCCCAGGATAAAGGGCTAAAGATGGATCCTGAGTGGATGCCTTTGGCTCCTCTATGGCCGGTGGTTGAAGGTCCCAAGATGGAGCATTCCTCATCCTCTAACCTGAAAAAGGGGGCCCAGATTTTTCTGAGTATCAGGTTGAAATGGCTCCCTGTATGTATGCCTCCAGCTTCCATATGGCAGGTGGATGCAGAGGTGGGAACAGTGGCCTACGTATCCCCGTTGCTCACCCACCTGGAGGAGGTCCACTTTTCTTTGGATAACGGGCTAAAAATGGACTCTGTGCAGGTGTCTTCAGTTTCTAGCTGGCAGGCTGATGTAGGAGCGAAGTTTGAAGCTGCCAGGGCCCCACTTTTTGCCAATCTGGAGGAAGAAGTCCTTGTACCCTCTGTGTTGGAAGCTGTTGGGCACCAAGAAACTTGGCACTCGGTGATTCCGGTTGGCACGCCTACTTCACCTCACCAGAAGGATGCCCTGTCAGCCTGGACTGTGTGTGGTCCCGCACTCCTTCTTCTGGTCATTCTGGAAGGGTTGAGGAAGAGGGGCCGTAAAGGGGGGGTACTGTAACAACCCTGCTGGCATCACTGCATGGCCTCCCATCCCCCGCACACCAACTTGCTTTCTGCTTCAAGCCATGCTGTGAATTCTGTCTGTTGCCAGTCCTGTGCTCCATGCTTCTGCTCTCTTGTATGCTTCCAAGCTATGTGTGTATAGGGAGGAGGCACCAGAACTCTCTGGTTCTTATGCAGTCAGGGTGCACCTGTGTAATATGTCCCTCATGAATCACCTAGAGCCTTTGACTATTTAGTTCCGCCACTCCCACTAACCTTTGCCTGTGCAATGTCTCTACTCAGTTAGCTCCTTGCTACTGAGGAAGCCAGGCCCTGTCCTTTGTCTTGCCCTCCTTGAGAGGCTTTACTCCTAGCATTTCTAGTTCACTCTGAGTGCTCGACAGGAGGCTTATATCCTGGTCCCTGTCTTGTCCTTGCCTTGTCTGAGTACTTGCCTGGTACTTCTTTGCTAGCCCTCCAGGAGGCAGAATATCCTGGTCCCTGTATCCTTCGGTCCCCTTACCTTGTCTTGTACTGTCTCTGTCTGAACTCTGTCTTACCTCTGTCTGTCAGTCTCCTTGTCTGTGGCTCCTTTCCCTGCTGTGTCGTTCCCTGTGTCCTCCCTGTCTGTACCTTGCACTCTTGCAAGCTCCGCCTACCTTGCACTCTTGCAAGCTCCGCCTACTCCGCACTCCTGCAGCTCTGCCTATTCTGCACTCCTGCGGCTCCGCCTACTCCACACTCCTGCGGCTCCGCCTGCTCCGCACTCCTGCGGCTCCGCCTACTTCGCACTCCTGCTTTGGTCATATTCCACTCTCTCCTATTCGTACCCGTACCTGCTATTTGAACAGGCCCCCACCTGTTCCTCCATATTCCATTCCTTCCAACCAGTACCTGTTCCTGCTGTGTGAACAGGACCCTTCCTGTTCCTTCGCACACCACACCTGCCTGCCCTGTGTTTTAAGCCGTGCCTGCCTGCCCTGTGTCTCAAGCCGTGCCCGCCTGCCTTGTGTCTCAAGCCGTGCCTGCCTGCCCTCGTCTCAAGCCGTGCCTGCCTGCCCTGTGTCTCAAGCCATGCCCGCCTGCCCTGTGTCTCAAGCCGTGCCCACCTGCCCTGTGTCTCAAGCCATGCCCGCCTGCCTTGTGTCTCAAGCCGTGCCCGCCTGCCCTGTGTCTCAAGCCATGCCCGCCTGCCCTGTGTCTCAAGCCATGCCCACCTGCCTTGTGTCTCAAGCCGTGCCTGCCTGCCCTGTGTCTCAAGCCATGCCCACCTGCCCTGTGTCTCAAGCTGTGCCCACCTGCCTTGTGTCTCAAGCCGTGCCCACTTGCCCTGTGTCTCAGCCATGCCTGCTTGCCCTGTGTCTCAGCCTGCTTGTCACTTGCACCTGCCCAGGTGTCCTCTTCCCGAGTGGGATCAGCAGGCACAGCCAGACACCACCCTGGAGTGGCACCCAGCAGCTACCTGCCGCACAAGCCTGACCTCACCATCAGAGGCTCCAGTGAAGACCGAGGTAGCTGTCATAGTCACACCCCTTCCAGTGTAGTCTGGTTTGTGGCACAGTGGGGCCACAACCCCCCGGCTCGTGCCAATCAGCCTAGGCGCGAGCGTGACAAGCTGCATATGGGGGAACTAGCATTGGACATGACGGACTGAAAAGGGGTTGGTGATGGTGAGGGTGTTGATGGCCTAGATTCAGTGTTTCCTCGTGAAAATATTGTGATTGCCTGACTGGTTTGGCCTAGCGACGACACCTCAGCATTTCTTGATGGTGGTGTGCTTAGCGGTGGCCTTACATTCGGGGAAGCAATGGAGCGTTGCCAGCTAACTTCAGTCGGAGCAGGTGCACATGTGCTACCTGAGCTATTGTAGTCCATCCACGCTTGCAAGTGCATGTTGGTTAAATGTCTAAGCATGCACCTGGTATTCAAATTTCTTAGATTTTTCCCTCTGCTAAAGGTCCTTCGGTACTTCTTACAGATAACCTTTGCGTCATCAGTAGGATTTTGTTCAAAAAAGTGCCACACTGCACTCTTCCTACTATGGTACAAATTTTCAGGGCTTGCACGCTGTGCTAATTTGACCGTCTGGCCAAGCTGCCCTGCAACTCTTTTACTATTCTTGCCAAGTTTTTTGACAGCTACGGGCCTGCCGGATAAACGCTGCTGCGATGACGATGCCTGCTGTGGATCCTTCTCCTGTTCTGACCTATTGTCACCAGCCCTCTTCCCCCAATGGATGCCAATCCGGGTCAACAACTGGGTCATCCATGACCTCGTCTTCAATGTCATCTGCACCTTCCTCTGTACCTTCCTCTGTGTCATTGTGTAAGATGGTATAGTATGCGGGAAGGGGCACCTGAGTTTCATCAGGGTCTGATTCGGGCTCAGTAGACTGCGAGGCAATGTAGTGCTGTGGGTGAATGTACCAGCAGATTCATCTAGCAGTGGCTGTGCATCAGTGTACTCCATGTCAGATTCATCTTGGACTGGGGAATTCAGGATTTGACTTGCTAACCCAGGAATGGTATGTGAAAAGAGCTCCATGGAGTAATCTGAAGTGTGTGCTGCAGCATCCTTCACTTTTGGTGTAGGTGAAGGACACAACGAAAGGTGTTGTTCCTGACCAGTGTTCCTGACTGTGCTTGCAGTTTTTGTAACTTCAGAAGAGGAGGCAATAGAGCTGGAGGCTGTTTCGGCAATGTAAGCCAAAACCTGTTCCTGATGCTCTGGCTTTAAAAGCGGTTTACCTACTCCCAGAAAAGGGAACCTTAAAGGCCTTCTTGTGCCAGACAATGACACAGGCTCAACACCTCCTGCCTTAGCTGCTATTGTGCTTTTGCCAGAACCAGCCGATGCGCCACCACCACCACCATCAGTACTAGATGTGCCCTCCCGCCCACGTCCGCGGCCTCTTCCACCAGACTTCCTCATGTTTGGGAAAATGTACCAAAAATACCAGCAGAGAAATGGTACTGTATGAGTAGCGTACAGCTGTGTAAGGTGTATGCAAAAAGTGAAATCTCCATATATATTTTGTGAGTCACAGACGCTCACCCAGTATGTATTTCACCATAATCCAACAAGCAGATATACAGTACTGTATTAGAGGTGTACAGCTGTATATGTTGTTGGTGAAACTGTCAATCTCCGTATATGTATTTACAGAATGTCACACACACACGCTGACTCTGTGTAGATGTGACCGTAATAAGAACACCAGATATCCGATACTGTTTGAGAATCGGACAGCTCAATACGGTGTATAGAGAAATGGAAATGTCCGTATATGTAGTTACGGAGTGTCACACACACACTGACTCTGTGTAGATGTGACCGTAATAAGAACACCAGATATCCTATACTGTTTGATAATCAGACAGCTCAATACGGTGTAAGGAGAAATGGAAATGTCCGTATATGTATTTACAGAGTCTCACAGACACACGCTGACTGTGTAGATGTGACCGTAATAAGAACACCAGATATCCAATACTGTTTGAGAATCGAACTGCTCAATATGGTGTATAAAGAAATGGAAATGTCCGTATATGTATTTATGGAGTGTCACACACACACGCTGACTCTGTGTAGATGTGACCGTAATAAGAACACCAGATATCCGATACTGTTTGAGAATCGGACTGCTCAATACGGTGTATGGAGAAATGGAAGTGTCCGTATATGTATTTACAGAGTCTCACAGATGCACGCTGACTCTGTGTAGATGTGACCGTAATAAGAACACCAGATATGCGATACTGTTTGATAATCGGACACCTCTATATGGTGTATGTATGGAAAAATGTTAATCTCCGTGTATTTTTAACGGAGTCTCACATATAGCATGTATTTGTCCGTGATACCAGCCGGTACACGGTTGTGTGTGAGGAGTGTACACCTCTATACGGTGTGTGAAAAAAATTACGCTCAGTATCTACTGTGCAGAAAAAAAGGAATAAAAGGATTTTTGCTTTTAAAAAAGCAGTCTGCACAGCAGTGTGCAAACAGAAATGCAGCTATCAGGGAGCCTTATAAGGCAGCCTAATCACCAACAGAGCTGCTGCACAAAAAGTGTCAAAAAATGAAGGATTGGTAACTGTGCAGAAAAAAGGAATAAAAATATTTTTGCTTTTAAAAAAGCACTCTGCACAGCAGTGTGCAAACAGCAGTGCAGCTATCAGGGAGACTTATAAGGCAGCCTAAAAACCAACAGAGCTGCTGCACACAAATATATCCTCCCTTGTCACTGCACACTATACAGTTGTGTTTTACAGTGACATTCGCTATCAGCACAAGCAATTTTTTTGACTTTTTCCCTGCCTAAACACTCTCCCTATTGAGAACGATCAGCAGCAACCTCTCCCTATGCTAAGATCGGCAGAAGTAAGATGGCGGTTGGCGGTCACAGCCTTTTATAGGCACTGTGACACCACACAAAGCCAGCCAATCACTTCAATGCCCTTCTCTAACATGGTGGGGGCTGCTGCCTATATAATCGCGTTGCCCACAGTGTGCGTCCTTGATTATTGGATGAGAAAAGGCGCTGGAAGCATTGTGGGTAACGCGACTTTGGCGGGCGGGTCGGCGACCTCATGGCCGACCTCACGCTATGGTCGGGTTTCGATCGGCGAAACGCGACTTTAGCCAAAGTCGGCGGATTCTGAATTTGGCTGACCCATTTCGCTCAACTCTATCTCCAGAGCGCCGACCTGTCAAATGAGTTGTGTACGGGCAATGCTGGGGGTAACTCCAGCTGGTAAGTTGCCAGGATGAGAATGGCCGACACCCAATAGAACTAGAACTCCAGATCCCAGTACCACACTTACACCTAATGTTTTTGGTGGACACCCACACGTACTTGTTCACACACAGGTCCGGACCTGAACATTTATTTCCACGCATGTGTCTGCCACAAGATGGTGAATTCTTTACAGAACTGACAATAGAGGCACCCCCCTGTGTCACCACACTCATACCCCCACTATGCACAGAGGGAGCCACCACCCTCCCATGACCCCTCCTAATAAGTGGACTCTGACACACAGGGTTAGCTTGTAGTGAGGGTAGAGTCTTGCCCCAACTCCCTCTGCTGCCCCCCACCAGAAAAGAAGGGGTAGGTTGTAGAAGGATGGCAGAGATCATTGCTCCCAGGCAGCAGTCCTTACATGACTGGTCCCAGCGGACTACTTCCCTGGACCGCCAATCTATGGCAGTTTATTTCCACGCATGCGTCTGCACAAGATGGTGAACTCTTTTCGCAACCGACAACAGAGGCGTCCCCCTGTGTCACCACACTCATACCCCCACTATGCACAGAGGGAACCACCACCCTCCCCTGACCCCTCCTCCTAAGAGGACTCTGACATACAGGGTTAGCTTGTAGTGAGGGTAGAGTCTTGCCTCAACTCCCTGGCAGCACCTCTGCTGCCCCCCACCAGAGAAGAAGGGGTAGGTTAAAGAAAGGTTGGCAGAGATCGTAGGTCCCAGGCAGCAGTCATTAAATGACTGGTCCCAACTGACTATTGACCTGGACTGCCAATCTATGACCGGGTTGTGTTTTTTCAACCTAGGGAATCATAAGACCATGGGAGTTGGCTGGACGCTTAGGGGTCTCGCTAGCATCCTACTCATCAGGCCATGGGTCTGGACAAAGTGAGCATCCACCAGATTGACACCTGCTCCACTGTCCACAAGCACTGGTATACCTTCAGTCACCCCACCAACCACCACTTCAGCAGACTTCAGCAGGTACACTAAGGGGAAATATACACTCCCTGGTCACCCCCCTCCACACAACCAGGGGGACGTGGCTTTTTACCTGGTACTGGAGACCTAGATCACAGAGGAAGCAACATAAAGGGTGACATCAGTGTGTCCCATCAGTGCTTCTACACTGTAGTTGATTAACTGAGAAAAATGAACTGTCAAAATGGTTGACAGCTACTATATTATACCTCAGGAAATTAAAAGTGGGATGCGGTAAAACATCAAAATAATTGTTTGATAGCTGTCTTACATTGATGAATTGATGATGTACTCAATACCCACATGTTACCTACGTGGAAGATACTCAGTGAACTGCTGTAGTGGTCACATGCAGGTATTTGGAATATCATCAATGAAAGGCCACCAACCAGGACTGGTAGGACTACTGGAGCACTAGGGCTATGAGGGATGTACTAAATGAATAATAATAATAATAATAATAATAATAATAATAATAATAATAATAAATGAGTACAAGTGATGTAGCTGTTTATCCTGATTTAAAAAAACAAACAAGCACATGATCTCAAAATAAAGAAAGCAGGACATTTTTGAATGCAGGTTGTGAGTGTTATTTATATTATGCATTTTTGTGAACACATCTGGAGTCCATTTTGAAATCTGCAGATTTAGGGCTTGTTGACACGTCCGTATTTTCAATCCAAGTGCTGCCCATTCAAAAAAACGGACAGCAGTCAGACCAGCAGGCAGCATGCACTGTTTTTTTACAAAAATTGGATGAGACTCTCGAATACAAATCTATAAGTGTGCAAAAACCATTGCATGTGGTACAGAGACATAGTATAACATCTGATGATTATGGATACATTACAGTTTGGTAACATAAGAAACTGTAGATTGTCCTGGAAATAAGTAAAATAATTCCTCCCACTTTTCTGGATGAAACTTTCAACGTTTCTTTTATACAGTTGTTTGACCTTACTCTTAGGCTTGGGTCACATGACAATATAAAAAAAAATTTGTCTTATTTTCAACCAGAAAAGTGGGATGATTTTTTTTCTCATTTGTCATCCTTATACATACAATCCATTTTTTTTACTCAGCAACTATTAATTATTTACAGGACCAATTCCTATGTTACAGAATTGAAATGTATCAGTAAAAATCAGATGCTAGATTGTGGCTCTGTATGGCATATGTCATTTTTTGAGCACCCATAGATTTGAATGCGTAAAGCTGGAGTCACACATAGCGACTTACCAGCGATCCCAACAATGATATCAACGTGTCAGGATCGCTGGTAAGTCGCTATGTGATCGCTGGTGAGCTGTCACACAGACAGCTTCACCAGCGATCAGCACGCTGATGCTGAGGTGAGGAGCGATCCCGGGAGCAGCGGACAAGTATGCCTGCTGTTCCAGTCCTCCACCAGCAGACGGCGTGCCTGCATCCCCGGCCTCTCCTGGCGGCGTCCTGCTGCCTCCTGGTCCCCAGCGTGCGGCGGCGGCAGGTACACACTCTGCGGGCTCCTGGTCCCCAGTGTGAGGCGGCGGCACCTGTAACTCGCTGGTAACTAACGTACACATACGTTAGTTACCAGCTGATCGCTGGTTTCCCGCCTGTCACACGCAGCGATGCGTGCTGGCCAGTGGGAGATCAGCGACGAAAAAACTGTCCAGAGGTTTCTTGCAGCGATCAGCGATACCGGCAGGGGGGCCGATCGCTGATCGCTGTCACACACAGCGATCTCGCTGGTGAGATCGCTATGTGTGACGGGGCCCTTAGTCTCATCTGATGTGCATGCTGCCATTGTTTTCACATGCAAATTTAGTCAGTGAAAAAAAATCACCCATCTGCTAGGCCCCATTGAATAACATTGTTCCAAGTACAATCTGTCTTTTTAATGGACAGCACTCAGACTGAAAATGTTGTCTGAAAGTACTCTAAGGGCAGGTGCAGACTACTGTGTATTAACTCATTTGAGATAATCGGGTTGATTATGCAAATCACACTCTAATCAAAGTTTGATCAGGGTTTGATAACAGTGTGATCCGATTCTTTTGCATGAGAAGATTGAATAAAAAATTTCTCCTTCTCTATTCAATCCATGCGCAGAAATTGGACTACACTTATATGCCATCTCAGTGCAGTCCAATGTTTCCACAGACTCATTTACTTGCATGGGAGAGTGTGATCTGAATATTGGATCAAACTTGGGCATGCAGCTATTTTTTTCCTTGGACCAGCTAAATCTAAAGAAAAAATCTGATAAATATGCAAACTCCCATAGGATAACTTTTGTTCAAGTGCAATTCAGTGTTTTATTGGCTCACACTCAGACTGAAAATATGGCCATCTACATTGTCTCTCCTCCTTATATAAGATCAGTCCAATCAATATTTGCACAGAGCTGTCCTCTGAAGCAGGAGCAGACCAGCTTGAGACTGGGCGCCGCGTCAGTTGTGACGTATGTCCAGTCTTTATAAGACAGGAAAACTCTAGGCTGGGTATGACCAGCTCCTCCAGAATCCGGAAAGAGCTGGTCACATGCCTAAGTGTGATATCTAGGCAACAATGCAGAATGAAGACAGAGAGTATGTTACAAACTGTCAGCATTCTACAGCCTTGGTACAGGCACAAATAAAACAGAAAGCTTGGACAACCCCTTTATGTCACTTTCATTGTTTCCATCTTAAAGATATGTTTTATGGTCATAATATTTTCCATAAAGACCACTTCTGAACAGACTTCTCCTAACAATGGATTGGTGTAGCAGAGTCCCACAGGTTGATGCTAGTTCTGAGCTGATGGCACTACTGGACATCTGATTTAAAAGTAAGCAAAGATGTATCTTTCATATGCTGCACTATGGTTCATTGGCTGACTTCTAAGTTTAAGGTCCTCAATGTTGCGCATTTCCTAGTATCCTCAATTTTGAGTAATACAGACATATGTACATACATATACCTGGACTAAATTGTTGGTACCCTTTTGGTTGTCACTGAAATAACTTGAAACTGAAAAAAGTAATTTTCAATTTACATTTACTGAATATTAGCTAATAAAAATCAGATGTTGCTTTTGAATTTTGGTACAACAGAAAAAAATAAAAAAAATAATGGAACTGGCCAGAACAAAAATGTCAGTATCCTTATTATTTTGTTGCACAACCTTTTGAGGTAATAACAGCAAACAAACAATTTCGGTAAGTCAATAACATTTCTTCCTCAACTAGGATCCTTATTTGGTAACAAGGTAGCTGTGGAGACGGAAAATTGTGATGTGAAGGACTTGAAGCTTAGTGTTAAAGATTTGTTAAAAAAGCGCACTAAACTCTGGTGAAACAAAGTATCCTTGGAGAATTATCTTCAAAAAGATATTCTCCCTAGAGGATTGAGGATTCAAATTTACCCTACATTGGAAATAAGTGATCCCATTTTTACGAATAAATGGGAAGAGACGCTTACTAAATGCTCTAGAACATTATTAGAGTTACTTATTGGCTCTGACCGTAAGGCTTTGGAAACAATAGAGGGGGAGATAGATACTGTTAGAAATAAAATTCAACTCGCGCTCACATCGGAGGACTGTGTTAAATTTGATAAAGAATTAGAGATTGACCTTAATAAGTGGGAGAAAGAAATTCAGGCAATCAAAATATGCAAGTTTCAGAGGGATTTACAAGAGTATTCAACGAATAAAGTGTATAAGTGGCAATATAGTAGGCCACAATTCAAATCAGTGTCACGTTCTTCATCAATTGCTTCAAGTACCACTGAAGAACAACAATGTGGAGAATCTTTTTTAGGAAAACGGAGTGGGGTAGGAGAGGGAATCAGTGGCGAACAGCCTCCCCACAAATCCATGACTCCATTCCCTCCGGTACGCACACGAAGCTATCACAAGAGACAGTACAAAAAGAATCGATAAGTTTAAAGGTAATTAATTTATCTGATATTGTCTTATCTCCTACACAAATTAAAGTATTGGAGAGGGGTCTTAAGCCCCGTTACACACTGCGATATCGCTAGCAATATCGCTGTAAAGTCACCGATTTTGTGACGTTACAGCGATATTGCTAGCGATATCGCTGCATGTGATACTTACCTCCGACCGGCTCCCCCGCTGGTTATCTCTGATCGCACGAGAAGCTGCTGGACCATTCCTCGTCGTCCACTTCCTGCGGCGCTTCCTGCTGTGACGAGGAGCGACGCGTGGAGCCGGGCGGGAGGACGCAGGATCGCCTCGTCTGACAGGTAAGTAGCGATCCCCGTCCCCAGCGATGTCGCTGGTGAGATCTGCCTGAGTGGCAGCTCACTAGCGACCACCCAGCGATTCACCAGTGATCCTGACCGCGTCATATCGCTGGTCGGGATCGCTGGTGAGTCGCTAGGTGTAACGGTACCCTTACCTTCTCTCCATCTGTCAAATTTGACTATTTCACCATGGTCAAGGATATTGAGCTTTTTGCGAGGAAATTAGCTTTTAAAAAATATTTCTCTAATCAATCTAAAAATATCTCTCCAACCAATTTAGAGCAACAAGCTTTGGCCGATTTGGAAGCATTACTTGCAGAACAAAATGACATGGATGATATACGTTTTCCTACGTACCTGCACGCCAGATCACAACATTTCCCCCCTTCAGGTATTTCTGCTAATATTGATATCTTTATTAAACTGGTTAAGAATGATTTATTATTAATACCAGAAAATAGAGCATCATTTAATCTAACATCTGCTGAAAATAAGGCTATTTTTGAACTTAAAAAGATGAGAGATGTTATCAAGCCAGCTGATAAGGGGGGCAATGTTGTGATCTGGCCATGCACTATGTATGAACATGAGGCCTTTAAGCAACTAAATAATAGACAGTGTTACAAAAAACTAGATTCCAATCCATTGGTAATATATAAGAAGAAGTTGGATGATATCCTACGGAGGGCACTACATGAGGGTATTATTACAGGTAAAATGGTGGAAGGACTTACCACTATAGCACCAGTAGTTCCAACGTTTTACCTTACACCAAAAATTCATAAAGACATGCATGACCCACCGGGTCGACCTATCGTCTCAGGGATAGGTGGTCTAATGAGAGAGTTTGTAGGTTCATTGATTTGTATCTACAGCGATGCGTAGAGACCCTGCCTTCATATATTAGAGATACAACTGATATACTGACACGACTCAACAATGTACAACTTGAACATGACATGTTCTTAGTGACATGTGATGTAGAGTCGTTATATACGTCGATATGCCATGAGCATGGGATCGCGGCATCAAGGTCCTTCTTACACATGACGGATTTGGATGATGATTTAGTTAATTTTATATTGGAATTATTAAATTATAGTTTGACACATAATTTTTTTACTTTTAAAGACAGGTTTTTCCTACAGCTCCAGGGCACAGCTATGGGGGCGACTTGTGCGCCCTCGTATGCTAATCTGATCCTGGGGCTGTGGGAAAGAGAGACTGTCTACAATATGGAGGACTTTGCTGCCGTGATCTCATGGTCTCGGTACATCGACGATATACTGTTTATATGGCAGGGCCCTGAAACATCACTAAATTCATTTATAGAGAAATTGAATGACAACCAACTCAATATAAAACTAACCTTTAAATACAGTAAAAAGAGGATTGAGTTTCTTGATGTGATGTTGGAGATCGATGAAACCAATTTTATTACAACGGATGTATTTCGGAAAGTTACGGCCACAAACTCTCTCCTACACGCCACCTCGGCACATCACCCACAGACGGTTAGGGCGATACCGGTGGGTCAATTTTTGCGTATGAAACGTATCTGCTCTGATAATGAAAAGTTCCAAAAACAGGCCCAAACCCTCACTTCTAGTTTAAAACAACGAGGGTACAATCATAAAATGATTAGGACCGGATATAGGAGAGCGCAACATACGCCTAGGAACCAATTATTGATTCAAAAACCTAAGGTAAAAACAGCAGAGCAACCAGTGCGTCTAATTACAACTTTTAACTCAAGATGGACAGACATCATGGCTGTGTTAAGAAAACACTGGCCAATCCTTAGGGCAGATGAGGATCTATGTAAATTTTTACCAGCTAATCCTAGCGTCACGTGGAGGCGATCCAAGAATTTAAAAGATCTGCTGACACGTAGTCACTATGTGGCACCAAAAAAAATCATTTTTTTCGGAGAATGTTGGTCCAAAATGGAGGAGTTTTCAGTGTGGTCATTGTAGATAGAGCTTTTGTGTTTGATAACAGTGACAAAACGAAAACGTACACCATTACACATCACATTACGTGTACTACAGAAATGGTAGTGTATTATGCCTACTGTCCGTGTAAGCTCATTTACGTAGGAATGACGACCAGGCAACTCAAGACAAGAGTCCTTGAACATGTGAGGGATATTAATAACGCAGCAACTACGCAAGATGAGAGTAGTTTGAAAACTATACCCAGGCATTTTCGAGCATGTCATAACAGTAACCCGAAGTGGCTTAAGATAAAAGGTATAGATAGAGTACAGTTAGGGATACGTGGAGGAGATTACAAAAAAGAACTACTTAAAAGAGAAACTAAGTGGATTGTGATGCTAGAGACTTGTGCCCCTAGAGGTCTGAATGAAACATTGAGCTTCAAGCCCTTCCTATAGTAAGCGCGAATTTTAATTTATTGTGTGTTTTTTATATGCAATGGTTTTAATTGGCATTATCGGCACACTTGGATCTCTTATCCTTCCCCCTATGTTTGATTATTCACTTATCATCTATTGTCTCCTTAGAAATATTGATTTAGGAATATTCTGGCCTATGGACACCTACTGTGGAGAGTACCCGTGAGGAATATCTATTAAAGCCAACCTATGTCTTCTTACCATTTGGACTAACAGACATTAAAGAACAAAAGGAAAAAAAAGAAAAAAAGAAAAAATTCTTGACATACAATTAATGGAATAACTGTATATATTGAAAATCTTTGTATGTCTGTTTAAATATGTCTTTCTCAAATATCAATGGGTTGGCCTTATGACATATTGGGAACTTATATGCTGGCTTATGAAGGTTTTAACAATTATATACTTTATCTGTGTCAGTGATCCCATATATACCTAATTATATAATCTGGGGTTTGATATGTGTGGGGTTATTGGCTGGTAGATTTGCGGTATTATGGGCTCCCCAATATGTGAGATATGAGAGTTGACCTCTTATAATTATAAGTTTTAGGTACTGGTAGTTATTTAGGGGTTAATATATATTCTATTCGCTCATTATTGTTGGCCCTTCTATTGGTTAACATTTATCTCCGCATTTTGAATGTTCATGGCAAGCCCACTTCTTTTGTTTTTTGTTTTTTGTTACTTGATGACTGTTAAATAGGGTATTAGGCAATTAGTATTCATGTGGAAGTAACTTTATTATATATACATGCATAACCCACATTATCCAGCATTGTAGGCTTGAGCGCGTACCGCGCATGCGCTGTGCTACGGTGTGGTGGCCGGCGCTCTTGTGGGCGTTGCGTTGCCCGGCAACATACCCGGTCACATGACCGGACTGTGTTGCCGTGTGACGTGCGTCCTGAGCGCCGCCTGCCTCGCCGCGTCACAACATGGCGGGGACGCACCGAATACAGCCGTCAGTGATTGGAGACATTAGTGGAGGTATTTAAAGGATTGAGATCCCATGCTTACCTACCTCCTGATGAAACTGCAGAGGCGGTGAAACGCGCATCGGGGTGCGTTACAGGCCATCTATCCAGCTTACCAGACGGCAATATGACTGCAGGTAAATGGGCTATATACTGATTACTTATTGGCTCTGACTATATTAGATAGCCATCTAATATGCTATCATTCATTTATTGATATATGCATTTCTGAAATAGGGAGCCAGTGATTATATCGTTTTGTTAATGTAACTGTTGTTAGTCCAGATTAGGGATGATGCTCCTGCTATGTGACATATGGTAGGGGCATTGCTCCATGTATGTATTAATAACTGCCTAACGGTCTGGGATATGTGGCCTTTTACAGTTTTCAGTTAGTCACAGCTATATGCAACTGATTAGGGTTAGGTATTCACCACCCTCCATGCATTCTATGTCTTATTGTGTGGAATTGTGCTATTATGATATGCTTTTTAATAGGTGTTTTGTATAAATAAAATCATTTTTGGATCTATTTGCTCCTTCGCTGTTTCTCTTTTGGTATTATGGTCTAATATTCTGAAGGGATCATTAATATAATTTTTTGTGATTTGAGGCATAACTTGTCTGGATTGGTTTTGGTCCAACATTTCTTCACCTGTCCACAGAGATTTAGGCCCTCTATAGGTACAGTGGGGCAAAAAAGTATTTAGTCAGTCAGCAATAGTGCAAGTTCCACCACTTAAAAAGATGAGAGGCGTCTGTAATTTACATCATAGGTAGACCTCAACTATGGGAGACAAACTGAGAAAAAAAAATCCAGAAAATCACATTGTCTGTTTTTTTTTCATTTTATTTGCATATTATGGTGGAAAATAAGTATTTGGTCAGAAACAAAATTTCATCTCAATACTTTGTGATATATCCTTTGTTGGCAATGACAGAGGTCAAACATTTTCTGTAAGTCTTCACAAGGTTGCCACACACTGTTGTTGGTATGTTGGCCCATTCCTCCATGCAGATCTCCTCTAGAGCAGTGATGTTTTTGGCTTTTCGCTTGGCAACACGGACTTTCAACTCCCTCCAAAGGTTTTCTATAGGGTTGAGATCTGGAGACTGGCTAGGCCACTCCAGGACCTTGAAATGCTTCTTACGAAGCCACTCCTTCGTTGCCCTGGCGGTGTGCTTTGGATCATTGTCATGTTGAAAGACCCAGCCACGTTTCATCTTCAATGCCCTTGCTGATGGAAGGAGGTTTGCACTCAAAATCTCACGATACATGGCCCCATTCATTCTTTCATGTACCCGGATCAGTCGTCCTGGCCCCTTTGCAGAGAAACAGCCCCAAAGCATGATGTTTCCACCACCATGCTTTACAGTAGGTATGGTGTTTGATGGATGCAACTCAGTATTCTTTTTCCTCCAAACACGACAAGTTGTGTTTCTACCAAACAGTTCCAGTTTGGTTTCATCAGACCATAGGACATTCTCCCAAAACTCCTCTGGATCATCCAAATGCTCTCTAGCAAACTTCAGACGGGCCCGGACATGTACAGGCTTAAGCAGTGGGACATGTCTGGCACTGCAGGATCTGAGTCCATGGTGGCGTAGTGTGTTACTTATGGTAGGCCTTGTTACATTGGTCCCAGCTCTCTGCAGTTCATTCACTAGGTCCCCCCGCGTGGTTCTGGGATTTTTGCTCACCGTTCTTGTGATCATTCTGACCCCACGGGGTGGGATTTTGCGTGGAGCACCAGATCGAGGGAGATTATCAGTGGTCTTGTATGTCTTCCATTTTCTAATTATTGCTCCCACATTTGATTTCTTCACTCCAAGCTGGTTGGCTATTGCAGATTCAGTCTTCCCAGCCTGGTGCAGGGCTACAATTTTGTTTCTGGTGTCCTTTGACAGCTCTTTGGTCTTCACCATAGTGGAGTTTGGAGTCAGACTGTTTGAGGGTGTGCACAGGTGTCTTTTTATACTGATAACAAGTTTAAACAGGTGCCATTACTACAGGTAATGAGTGGAGGAAAGAGGAGACTCTTAAAGAAGAAGTTACAGGTCTGTGAGAGCCAGAAATCTTGATTGCTTGTTTCTGACCAAATACTTATTTTCCACCATAATATGCAAATAAAATGAAAAAAAAACAGACAATGTGATTTTCTGGATTTTTTTTCTCAGTTTGTCTCCCATAGTTGAGGTCTACCTATGATGTAAATTACAGACGCCTCTCATCTTTTTAAGTGGTGGAACTTGCACTATTGCTGACTGACTAAATACTTTTTTGCCCCACTGTAAATGGATAGTAAATGGACAGTGTTGCTGCTACCCACATTCTTACTGACAGATTAGGTGACACAGGTATTTCTCTTTACGCCACTACGCCCGTTGTCATTCTTACTTTTGCAAAACATAATTAAATGAGGCGCTTGTACTGATTATTTATTGTCGTGCCTCACTGTATTGCCACAGACTAAAGGTGAGTAAACACTGTTATACTCTTTAAATGCAATTAGTTTGACAAAAAAATACGGCAATATCGGGGGTGGATAAAGAAGACACTGGTGTTGTTCCAAATATGAATGCTGTGTACACACTACCTTGTCAGAGTAAAGTAGAATTAATCAATTGTACTATGGTGCTTAAATGCTGTAAATTTGCAAAATCAGACACTGCACAAGTGCAAACACTGCCGCGGCCTCCCACATTCTAACTAACAGATGACTCGTTACTGCCGAGGTCAGATTTGCGAGAAACTCGGACGAGTCTCGCACGGCAATACCCGGCACTGTCACCGGCACTCAGATCGGAGTGTTCAGCTGCATGTATTTCTATGCAGCTGAACGCTCCGATCTAAGTGCCGATGGCAGTACCGGGTATTGAGGTGTAAGGCTTGTCTGAGTTTCTCACAAGTCTGACCCCGGCCTACAGGTATATAATTGTACACTGCTTCATTCATTGCCATTTTATCTTTTATCAGACATTTTGGAATGAGCAACCACTGAGCCTAAGCTGGTTATCAAATGTAGCGGCTCACTAAATGTCGCAGACTGACCTAGAATAAACTGTTACTGTGTTTAAATACTAGTAATACAGCAATATTGGGTTCAGCAAAAGCAGACACTGGAAAGGTATAAAAAATGAGTGCCATGCTATATCAAACAGACTGAGCGAATTGCAGCTCTGGAAACGGCAATTCCCTGCCTCATGTTGCTAATACATTTGCCAATAATAGGGGAATGAGTATTCCTAGGGATGCTTGTTCCTGACTGTCAGACTGTCAAAACAGGTCTGCAATCACACAGTGTACAAGGAAAACACTTTTTCATTGTTTAGCCAGCTTAATAAGATCATTCTTGAAAGCAGAATAGTGAACGACAACTGATCAGCAGTCGTATAATAGCCACAGAAGAACCTTGCAGATCTAGCATAAGACTTTGTAAGGTACTGCAGTCTCCCATCCGCTCTAAAATTCTAGTAAATAACTATTCTCCTCTCTTCATAGACTGTGTTCTGTGTACTTTGTTTCCCAGACCAAGCTCTGGGAAACAAAGTACACTTAGGTCATGTCACTTATCCACACTGTCCACAAAACCTCTTGGACTATGTGGCTATGAGTCATTAGTGATCTCTGCCCTGTGGTCCCTCATGAATGGTTGTGCTATAATGTGGGGTGACGGCAAGGCATTTTAGGGAAGCAGTATCTTAAAGAAATACTCCTGTTAATTTTTTTTGTCTTCATTAAAGGTGTATTTACAGTCATGGCAAAACTGTTGACACCCTTAAAATTGTTCCAGAAAATGAAATATTTTCCCCAGAAAATTATTGCAATTACACATACTTTGTTATACACACATTTATGCCCTTTGTGTGTATTAATACAGCAGAAAAAAACCAGAGAATAAAAAGCTAATTGAACATAATTTCACAGAAACATGCCAGATTAGAGGTGTAAGAAGCTTGTTGATGGTTATAGGAAGCAATTGATTGCAGCTATTTATTCCAAAAGGTGTGAAACTGTGAGGGACAAGGGAGACTCCTTTTTAGATTATAGGTTCTGGACATCTCACTCCACTCCTGAAATGTGCCCCTCACCATTGGGATTCCACAGGATCATTGTTTTCATTTAATTAACACGAAGAACAAGCCCTTTGAAACTCTGGTCCCCAGCAATTAGCATACAAGTGTGAACTCTCCTGCAGTCACAGCCAAACTGGATTCCCTTGTCAAGCACCACAGGTCACAGCAAGGCTCTGAGATATGGAATATAGAAAAGGGCCCATAATAACAGAATGCAACATCTCTGAAGTCAGCCGAGCACATTCTTGGAACCAGCATTCCTTCCCCCACATGCCCGTGCCTAGCAGCCATCTGTAGCACTCTGCATTATGGAGCTATGAAGCATAGCTACCAGGGATTACATGTGGTAGGAATATTTGGTCTCCCTGCACAGATAAAATCCAGCGGAACCCAGTGATGTCGATGTCGACCCATTTGGAGCTATGAAAGTTATGGGGCATCCACAGTTCTTCCTGGAAAATCATACTCTGAGGGATGGGAGGAGAGAGGCTGCACAAGCCCAGGGGTGGACACAGAGTGTGGAAGGGAGCAACCTAGGAGATAAGAGACAGCTCCTCATTTTGAGCTTAGCTTTCTACTGGCAGGAGGATCCGTTATCTGACATGGCCAAGGGAACCACGTAACTAAAATTTGGACCTGTGATCCATCAGCGCCTCCCTGTGGTCACATGCTACATAACGCGGTAATTGCAAGCTATCTATACCCTACGCTTGTACTACACCCTTGACTGTATACCTGTATACTGTTCTGTAAATATATGCCTGTATATTTCTAGTGCACCTTTCGGCGATTAAATATAAAATTAATCTTGGGCTGCTCTTTTATCTCGATACACGAATCACCATGTCCGCACGCTCCGTTGGTTATTATACGCTACCCGGGTTGGTTTCTGACCTGATATAAGCCTGCTGACTGACGGGGCTTATTTCAAACGAGGACTGGTGGCAGCAGACCGTACTGTTTTAGTGAGGAACTCTAAATAAGAAAAACAAAACAGGGCGCATCCACTGTGTAAAACCTTTAAACCACAATTGTAATGGTGAGGCAAGTAGAGACTCACCTGATAGGGTTGTGAAACTTCGGTCACAACACCTACAAATGCATGAAACAGCTGCTGCAGTCAGCACAGGGTCCAAGGACTTGTAATTGAGGATGGCTATAAGGTGCAATGATACACTGCGCTGCTGTAGGTATAATTCAAGGAGCTTTATTGGTGCCTACGCGTTTCTGGAGCTGTCTCTGCTCACTTCATCAAGTCATGATCATAAGTGAGGAAGTCTGGCAGCGACGGCCGGGAGGTTTATATACAGTTAGGTCCATATATATTTGGACAGAGACAACATTTTTCTAATTTTGGTTCTAGACATTGCAACAGACTTTCAGCTTTCATTTGAGGGTATCCACATTAAAATTTGATGAAGGGTTTAGGAGTTTCAGCTCCTTAACATGTGCCACCCTGTTTTTAAAGGGACCAAAAGTAATTGGACAATTGACTCCAAGGCTATTTCATGGACAGGTGTGGGCAATCCCATCGTTATGTCATTCTCAATTAAGCAGATAAAAGGCCTGGAGTTGATTTGAGGTTTGCTGCTTGCATTTGGAAGGTTTTGCTGTGAAGGAAACATGCGGTCAAAGGAGCTCTCCATGCAGGTGCAACAAGCCATCATTAAGCGGCAAAAACAGAAAAAACCCATCTGAGAAATTGCTACATCATTAGGAGTAGCAAAATCTACAGTTTGGTACATCCTGAGAAAGAAGGAAAGCACTGGTGAACTCATCAATGCAAAAAGATCTGGGCGCCCACGGAAGACAACAGTGGTGGATGATCGCAGAATAGTCTCCATGGTGAAGACAAACCCATTCACAACAGCCAACCAAGTGAACAACACTCTCCAGGAGGTAGGCATATCAATATCCAAACCTACCATAATGAGAAGACTGCATGAAAGTAAATACAGAGGGTTCACTGCACGGTGCAAGCCACTCATAAGCATCAAGAATAAAAAGGCTAGACTGGACTTTGCTAAAAAACATCTAAAAAAGCCAGCACAGTTCTGGAAGAGCATTCTTTGGACAAATGAAACCAAGATCAACCTCCACCAGAATGATGGAAAGAGAAAAGTATGGTGAAGGCGTGGTACCACATCATCTGTAAAACACGGCGGAGGCAGTGTGATGGCTTGGGCATGCATGGCTGCCAGTAGCACTGGGTCACTAGTGTTTATTGATGATGTGACACAGGACAGAAGCAGCCGAATGAATTCTGAGGTATTCAGAGCCATACTGTGTGCTGAGATCCAGCCAAATGCAGCCAAACTGATTGGTCGTCGTTTCATACTACAGATGGACAATGACCCAAAACATAAAGCCAAAGCAACCCAGGAGTTTATTAAAGCAAAAAAGTGGAATATTCTTGAATGACCAAGTCAGTCACCTGATCTCAACCCAATTGAGCATGCATTTCACTTGTTAAAGACTAAACTTCAGAAAGAAAGGCCCACAAACAAACGGCAACTGAAAACCACCGCAGTGAAGGCCTGGCAGAGCATCAAAAAGGAGGAAACACAGCGTCTGGTGATGTCCATGAGTTCAAGACTTCAGACAGTCATTGCCAACAAAGGGTTTTCAACCAAGTACTAGAAATTAACATTTTATTTACAATTACTTAATCTGTCCAATTACTTTTGGACCCATTAAAAACAGGGTGGCACATGTTAAGGAGCTGAAACTCCTAAACCTTTCATCTAATTTTAATGTGGATACCCTCAAATGAAAGCTGAAAGTCTGAACTTCAACTGCATCTGAATTGTTTTGTTTAAAATTCATTGTGGTAATGTCTAGAACCAAAATTAGAAAAATGTTGTCTCTGTCCAAATATACATGGACCTAACTGTATATATATCCCCACCCTGGACTGGTGATATATATCCCCCCTCACTGGGAGAGCCTCAATAACTCGTACCTATAAGGGAAGCCTTTCTGGTGACTATTTGGCCTCGCTGCAGTTACCTCCCCCGAGGTGAGTGTAGTTGACACCCCCTTCCTCTGTGCGATCGGTCACAGTAACCAAACACTAAGTTGAGGGTGCCAACAATTTTGTCTGGCGTATTTTTGTGTTTTTTTTTGTGAAATTATGTCCAATTTGCCTTTCTTTCTCAATTTTTTTTGTGTATAAATAAACATGTGTAATTGCAATCATTTTCTGGGAGAAATAGTTCATTATCTGGAAAAATTGACCGTGTATGTGTATGGTGTGTAGTGTACATAGCGGGTGAAATAAGTATTGAAAATTTCATGTCAATGCACCTTTATAAATGTATTTACATAGAAAATTTGTGATGTGTTCAATACTTACATACAGATTAATACTTACCTACAGTTCATACTTACATAAAATACTTACATACCATGGGTGAAATCACCCATTGTATGTGTATGGTATGTATCTCTGGCATTCAGCCCCAAGACACTCCTCATCTCATTGACGTCAATGTACTTTAGATTAACTTGCTCACACTACGCTCTATACAAGAGCCGGGAGTCTCTTTTACAATATAAGGCTATCAAGCCTCATTCTGACACTGCATAGACTTACCTTTTAAAAGCCACATCTGGGTCACAAAGAGATCAGTGTGACCCATAAGAGTCAGCAGAGCAGTGACATCACTGAGAAGTGGAGCAGAACGGCGCTGGATCCCGGAGAGAGCGGCGATTGCTGAGTATATTAGTACACTCATACTACACAACAGACACATGTGCGCTCAATTAATCAAGAAAAGTATTCATGGGAGTGTTTCTTTCTCTTATGCTACCTGTAACATGCTGGTGGTCATTGACATATCCCATGACAATGAATCATACAGTATTGTATTATACTGTTGCTGTTGTGTTGCTTTGAATGAAGGTTTGCCTTTCAACACTTTGTCCTTTCTCTCTTCCTGTCCAACCCCTAGCTCTGATGTCAGCAACCCCCTTTCTTTGGCTTCCTCACTGGGAGTTTGGCATCCATCTTATGAAGCCACATGTCTTGCAGCTCTGGTGCAGAATATTTTTTTACCTACTGCAGCTGTTAGAGCTACTACTACTGTAATTGTGCATAACTATAAGAATTCAGCTTGAAAAGAAACGTTTTTTCTGCAATTTTCATACGTGCCTCCTGCAGTCGAGTCAAGTTATCTGATGACATCTCTTCGTGTGAGTATTGGTACATAGAGACAGCCAAGAAACAGTGTCTCAAGCGCTCTACTCAGCTTAGTTATGGAGCTAGGCCGGGGTCACACATTCAAGTGTGATGCGAGAAATTGCCGCCGGCACTTGAGACCAGAGCCTGCAGCTGCATGTATTTCTATACAGCTGCACACTCCGGTCCTGAGTGCCGGCGGCAGCGCTGGGTATTGATGCGCGAGTTTCTCGCATCCCACTCGAAAGTGAGACCCCGGCCTTAGAATAGTCAGTGTATACAATTTGGCCAAAACAAAATGTAAACTAATTAAATTAGCAAAAAAACTTAGATATGTTTTGAAAAACTCAATATATCCAGAAATCATTTGCTCATCTGCAACTGGCATGAAACAATTGTAAAAATCATTTGCTACATGCAGTATGTATAAACCAGTAATATTGTTTTCCAAGTTCATAAAATAAAGTGATTTTTCTTTGTGGTTTACTAATTGAAATATCTGTACAGAAATTACTATGGAAACCACTTGTCAGATGTTCTCTAGTGACATGTAATAGGATAATGCATGGGAACGCATGGATACTCAGATATTGCTTTCTTACCACACTGGCTGCTCTTATATGAGAATAATGACATGTCCTTTACTTTGGTATTAAATGTAATATGACTTACTCTGCCCATAAATTTGAGCCTACTCCACATGCAGATATAATAAGCTTTAACTGATCAGCCCCCTCAGGAGCCATGCCGATGTGGAAATTAAATGTATGATTCATACTTTAACATTTTAAGGTTTGAAACAGGGATGGCAGGGAACAGAAAAGTAGATATGTATTACTTCTATCAATTTTAATGCAACAAGTCGGCATGCTGAATTATGTGCAGAATAAAGAGTAACATGAAGCAGAAAACACAATCGCAGGCAGATGCTTTTTCTTTTTAGAGAAAACAAGGCTGCATCTCTAGAAAGAGATATTGCCAGATCACAGCACTCTGAAGAAGAGATATGTGTTCTGGGAGTAGGACGTCAAAGCAGATTCAGTTTATGAGATGCTCGTGAAAGACTTGGTGAAAAACACAGCCGTTAAATAGAAGGAAAGGCTGTTGTCTGCTACTATTGCAAATCGTGTGAAGGTTTATAGTGACATAAGTATGCAATTGATACCAGGATCAATACGCTATTGGTAGCAACTTAAGCTGCATCTTACAAAAACCGCTAGAGGTTTAGAACAGATTCTTCACAATGTCAGACCCTTTTTAGATCTTTAGTACTATAACATAAATACTAAATTCAACCAGTCTTGTTCAAGACATGTGTATCAGGATCCTGTCAGTGCCGGCGAACTGCCATGGCTGAGCAGGGTGCTCACTCACACTGCAGGAGGGCCCGGGGTCAGATACTGCAGGGAGAGTTCAGACAGACGGGACCTGCGACGCTGAAGTTAGTAAGAAGTACAAGGACCTACTATCATGTGACCACATGCTGGAGATGACTGTAGGATTCTACTACAGGAATCCTAGTGTAGAGGTGAGGGGAACTCAGGTCAGACAAACGGGAGGTCATACACAGAGAGGGCAGAGCGGTATCAGAGGGGCGAGCAGAGAATAGTCAGAACGTAAGCAATGAGTCATACACGGAGATAGCTTCACAGTACAAGAGGGGCAATCAGAGAATAGACAGGTCATAGGCAATGAGTCATACACAGAGATAGCAGCGTAGTACAGGAGGGACAGGCAGAACTCATAACAGAGACAGAACTGGAAGAAAACCAAACAAGCATAAAGTATCACAGTCACAAAGCACACCAGGGTCACACACACTCAGCCAAGGGTCTGAGTATAAGCGATGAGGAATGAGCCCACAATGAGGCTATAAAAAGCCTCCCAGAATCTCAGAGTGAGGCCATCCAAATTAACCTCTGAACTACCTAATCCCACAAACTAAGCAGATCATGACAATGTGGATCTGACCACTCATAGCATATAGGGAGAAACTGCATAAAAGTTCTTATTTTGTACACTATATGGACAAAAGTATTGGCACACACCATCTTAATCATTGAATTCAATCAAGTTTTTCCTTGACTCCCGTTTCCATGTTAATAAAATCCAGCCTTTAACCATGCAGTCTGCTTTTAGTTACTTTACATTTGTGAAAGTATGGGTTGTTCTTGTGACGACTCCTGGAGTGGACCCTCTGGGTTGTGGCACCAACCCTCCCAGGGTGAGCTGACCTAGTGAGGACCACCCCTATACAGGGAGTGTCAGGGGCAAGCCCAAGGGGGTAAGGTACGACGACTGCTGGCACCAGGTGGCTGGCTCACAGGAGACACGAAAGAGTGTGTCTGCAGGAACGTGTTGAAGCGTGGACACAGGGACACGTGGTGTACAGGACGGTACAGGATCTACTCAGGAACACAAGGCGTGTACATGGGAGTGCGCTAGATACAGGATAGTGCATGATGGGTACATGAGAGCACGTATGGCATGCAGTGACTAGTACGTCCGGGTATGAGCAAAGCAGAATGCGTGCAAAGGAGCACGTCAGAGTACTGAGTTAGTAGATATAGAAGATGGCTAGCACTTGACTAGTAAGATGAATATACGGTGCTAGTGAAAGGGAACCTATGGTCCCGTAAATATGAAGTCAATATAGAATCACTGCACACGTAAATTATGCTTTAGTGAGCTCTTTTATTTAATTAACGGTGATGAAGCGACAGCTGACGTTTCGGCCTAACAACGGCCTTTATCACATAGTCGCCCTTTTGAAGTAGAGTTTTGGTAGTCACCGGTTAATAGTATATCACTGCTAGGCAATATTTCAGAAAAATGCGGATTGTCCAATGTAGCCAATAGTCCAGGTGCCAGAGGAGCAGAAATCCTGTTGCTATGGCAAAAAAACATTGGTGGCGCAGTGGGGGATGCAGGCACTGCCGTGCCTCAGCGGTGCACGCATTCTGCATAATTTACGTGTGCAGTGATTCTATATTGACTTCAGAGTACTGAGTTAGGCAGCAGGTGTGCCAGGAGATGTAAGAGAGTACAGGAACAGAGTGTGTGCCAGGAAACACAACTGAGTATAAGACAGAGCACAGGATCAGAGTGTGTGCCAGGAGGCACAACTGAGTATAAGACAGAGCACAGGATCAGAGTGTGTGCGAGGAGGCGCAACTGAGTATAAAACAGAGCACAGGATCAGAGTGTGTGCCAAGTGGCACAACTGAGTATAACACAGAGTGTAGGTTCAGCGCGTGTGCCAAGAGGCACAATAGAGTACAAGGCAGAGTACATGTTCAGAGAGTGTGCCAAGAGGCACAACAGAGGACAAGACAGAGGACCCGAATACAGCGCACAGCCAGGCAGGGACACGGCAGACCAAGCCAGGAAGTACAACAATAATCAGGCACCTCCCATAGGAAGAGGTAGCCTGATATAGCACATGATCAGTAGGGCTTCCGGGTCAAGTCCTCCACTACCATAGAGAGGACGGACCTGGAGACAGAGCTGAGAAGAGCGCGCGAGCGCACACAGAACATGGAGAAAACATGAACCTAAGTACGAGAGGTGCGCGTGCGCACCCGGTGGGACCCTCGGAGCGGCTACAGCTCCGGAAGAGATGACGTCGAGACCGAGGTCCCGCCCCCAGGTGAGCGTGACAGTTCTAAAGAGCTGAAATAGAGGGTGGTCCTGTAAAAAGAAGCCACCGTTGCAACAAGTCAATTTTTAATTTTTTTTCCTTCTAAATATTCCTGGATCAACAGCGAGTGGTATTATTGAAATAGTTTAGATATCACAGTAGCTCCGGCATGAAGTGGCAGACCATGCAAGTTGCAAATACATATCAATGAGGCACTTAATAAAATCATTTATAAAATGCAAAGGCATGTAAATGCCTTGGAACGGTACTCTTACTCGATACTGAAAAAATTGGGATGTTTTGAAAGTTTTGATTACGCTTTTATATAATTTGTATATTTTTAACAAGTTTATCCATCTAGTGATTTCTATACTTCCAAGACTTTTCCTTCTTGGTGCTGCAATTTCAATGTTGATTTATATAATCATAAAGTCCCATGGTTTCCAGTATCACCTATATGCTGATGATACTCAGATCTACCTCTCCAGCCCAGATGTCACCTCTTTGCTGTCTAGAATCCCAGGGTGTCTATAGGCCATATCCTACTTCTTCTCCTCTCGCTTTCTAAACTCAATGTGGACAAAACTTGAACTTGTCATCTTTCCTCCATATCATCTATCCCCCCTACCCCATCTATTTATCACAGTAAATGACATCACACTTTCCCCTGTACTGGAAGTCCGCTGACTCGGATCAACAGTCGACTCTGCTCTGTCCTTTAAACCGCACATCTAAGCTCTCACCTCTTCCTGTTGCCTTCAATTGAAAAATATTTTCAGAATTTAGCCTTTCCTTAAACCTCAATCTACTAAAGTGGTAGTTCATCCCTTCATTATCTCCCACCTCTACTGCAATATCCTCCTTTGATCCCACAAAGACCTCCTTCTCTCGTCTACACTTATACACTCCTCACCCAATCACCTCCAAGACTTCTCGAGGGCATCCTCAGAAATTCTGGGACACAACACATCCATTTATATTTGCCACATTAAGAATTTTTAAATATAACTAAAAAACCCATATCTTCAAGACAGCTTACAACCTGCAATGACCCTACTGCCATTTCAACAAAAAAATGGAACTGCTACAACCCCTCCAACCTACTGACTCCTTCCACATCATCCTGTAGAATATTCTCTGTAATCTATATTTTTATTTTGTATGTAAACCATTCTCATGTAAACCATGGAATCGATGGTGCTCTAAAAATAAAGAATAATAATATATATGTATAGCAGGAGGAAAAAAGTGTTTGATGGTGTATAGGTGTGTACATTTCCGTAGGTTGCTGCCCTATACTGTGTAAATAAACAAGCCAGGGAGTTTGGTAGTACAGAACTATGTATTTGCCCTGCTCTACTCAGCCAATCTAGGTTTTCAGAAAAAATGTAACTAATTACCTTCTCAGGTATGGTATAGATGGGAACAGAGTCCACAAATCGATGGCTCTCTGTACTTCTGGTAAATTTGCTCTGCGAGTAATGCAACGGTTTGTGTGGGATGCTGTACAGTAGACTCAGCTCTCTTGAGTTAATATCTTTTTGAATAGTAAGCAGTCATCCAGTCTAGGACATTATTTTATATCATTTGTGTTTTCTATTTGATTATCCTTGGTCAGGCTGCATAATTTTGCATCGTTAACAGGCTGCAGAGGTACAATTGTACCTTCATATATACCTCCACTGTGGGAAGACTTTCTCCTTTACTTGGTTTCAGAAACTAAAGTTAATTCAGCTACAAATGTTATGTTGATATCTATTGGCCAGTGTTGTTACTGCTCACTTATGTTGCTGTCAATTAAGTTGATTCAAACTGGGAGTGGCTTCTCCTTCTTTTCTTGCCTCCCTCCTCTCAGTAGCCATTTTGCTGTTCATCTCATTGCTGTGAGCACACACATTTCTAGGCTTGTGAAGTCTTCAATTTCTTGGATACGAAGGTAGGAAAGTCTCACAGCATCTAACAGCCAGTTATACCTTCATTCGCCTTATGAGGGGACAGAACAGTCAGAAATTGTCTTTGAGCCTGGACTTGGCTTACATATATTTTGGATGAAACTTATCACTATAGGTATGATTTTTATACGAAAAATGGATAATAATTAGTATCTACATATTGTTTTACGATGTTTTACTTATATTCAGCACAAAATAAAGATGGTGGCTCTGTTACAATTTTCCGATTGGTCGAAAAAACAGTCGAAGATGGAATGAAAATTCTGAAACCGTATACGGTTTACATAATATATAAATGACATTTATAAATAATTATCACTAGAAATAATTTACTTTTTTATACGCACTTTAGAATCGAGTTTCATTCTACTTGCCACGTGTTACTGAACTAAATTACGAAGCCAAAATTCATCTACCAAGTCATCATGAGTGATAGTGATGCTGGATCTAGTTTCCGCCATAATCCAAGAAAAAGTGTTTGCAGGTTAGAATCATTTTGTGAAAAGCCAATAATGTAGTATTGACACATGCCCCCCGATGAAGCCCAGCGCGAAACGTGCGTAGGGGCTCTGGGGCTGGACACCACGCATATGCACTTTCCTTATGGGTAAGCATGGTTACCTTTTCATATTTTTCCCCACACCTTTCTGCACATAGCACTTTACTGGAAGGTCCTGTATGAATCCCCCATATCTTTTGGCATGTATTTCACTTTGGTAGAAACATTAGATGGCCAAGTGTGAGACTCTTCAGCATGGGTACAAGTTTCTATGCAGTTTTTTGGGGTTATGTATTACCATTTTTTGTACCATTGCATTTACCATACATGTGCGGCGTATCCATCCCCCCTTTTTCTTAGTGTCATGTCCGACATCTGATCATATGATTGTATTTTGAAATGTACACCTTTTATGCACCTGTACTAATAAAGAGCGAATAATTTTTGATATTATAACCATTTATCTTTATTGACTCTATGGCGCTATACTCCGTTTTCTATGTAGGTTTATATATTTCTAAGGGAGTTGTCCATTCGTTTATGCCATTATGAACGTCCTTTTTTCTAGATAGGAAAAGGTATCATGTTCATTGCTATGTTGGATTATGTTAAATAATGTAGTATTGTGTAGTATTTCAGAAAATTATTTCTTTTTCATTTTTTCATATTTACAGATTTACGTCTGACGAAATAATGCGAATGCTAGAAGAATCTGATTCTGAGCATGAGGAAGAACCATATGTTGCATCTGATGATGAAAACTATGTACCACAAGTGGATGTTACTGAAGAAGATTCAGACATTGAACAAGAAATGGTCATAGAGCAGGAAAAAGAATACGACTCAGATGAAAGTGTTGAGGATGAGTCTGTGCCTCAAAGTGCAGGCAACATTTGGACTGCTAAGGATAAAACTCAATGGTGTAGTGATCCACTGCCAAATGCACAAACAAAATCTCGTAATGTCCTACGACAAAGAGGTGGCCCTGCAGCAATCAGCAACCTGTATACAGCAAAAGAGATATTCAAGTCAATCATGACTCCCGAGATGTGTGACATATTACGAGAAACGAATCGAAAGGCCAAGAGAGTTTGTGATGCTTACAACAACGAACTGGTACAACGTTTTCCTGATTCTTCTGAACGGCCACCACAAAAAACATTCAAACAATTTACTGAAACTGAACTCCATGCATTTTTGGGCATACTGATAGCTGCTGGTGTGCACAGAGACAACAAAGAGAATCTGGAGGAAATGTAGAATGTTGATGCTCTGCCTCTTATACGTGCAGCCATGTCTCGTGACGGCTTCAAGATGATACTCAGATTTATCAGATTTGACAACGAAAATACACGTGCAGAACGTGTGCAAACAGATAAAGCTGCACCAATACGGGACATCTGGACAATGCTGAACAGAAATCTGAAGAGAGCCTACAAGCCATATAATTGTATCACTGTTGACGAGCAATTATTTCCATTTAGAGGCCATTCTAAATTTACCCAGTATATACTGTACCTTCAAAACCAGCTAAATATGGCATAAAGATTTTCTGGGCTTGTGACTCGTCAAACGCCTACCCATTACAAGGTCAGCTCTACACTGGGAAACCAACTGATGGTCCTTGGCAAGTCCACATTTGTGAACGAACAGTATTGGACCTAGTGAGCTCGTATAAAGGCTCTGGAAGAAATGTCACCACCGATAACTTCTTTACAACCATGGAACTAGCTAAGGTATTGAACTCCTGGAACATGACACTAGTTGGTACAGTGAGAAAAAACAAAAGGTTCCTACCTAGCAACATGCAGCCTGCCAAAGAAAAGCTTGTAAACTCGACAAATTTTGCCTACAATCATGATGCAACAGTCTGTTCATATGTACCAAAGAAGAACAAATCAGTCGTGCTTCTATCATCTATGCACATGACGGGAGAAGTTGAAGAGACACTAGGAGCCAAGCCAGAGATAATAAAATACTACAACAAAACAAAAGGCGGAGTTGATGTTATGGATAAAATGTTGGGAGAGTACACTGTGAAACGACGAACATTACGTTGGTCTCTGGCATTTTTCTACAATATGATTGACGTCACTGGGTTTGCATCCTACATCATCTACAGAGAACACAATCCAAGCTTCAGGACAAAGGATCAACGAAGAAAGTTCCTGAAAGATCTCGCAAATCAGCTGTGTATGCCTGCAATTGAAGATCGTAGTACAAACCGAATGATTATGAGAAACCATTTTCTTTGAGGTGCAGTAGAAATGGTGCTTGGACGATGCATTCTGGTAGCATCGCAAGCAGCAGCTGGCCCTCAAATACCTCATGGTAGTCGTGGACCCTCCCCTGTTGTTGGTAGTTGCTATGTCTGCCGAGACCTGAGGCGAAAAACAACATAAGACTAGAAAGTCTTGTGTGGTTTGTGTGAAACCCATTTGCGATGAACACTCGGTAGCAAAGACAACATGCATTACTTGCGAAGAAAATCAATAAAAAAAGTTTCTTACATTTTCTTTTATAATGTAAATGAACAGTTTTTTTACTTGTTTATAATAATAAAATAGCATTATCATTAAAAAAAATATTATTCTTTTTTCCTTGCATTATCTTCATTCAAAATATATGAGGGTACATTTGTACCTATGCGCTTGTTAAGGATGCAAAAATATCTCGACCCCTTATCTCGGAAGGGGGTGGAGATATTTTATTGAAATTTGGCCAATATATTCTGGACCAAAACTGCAGAGATGTCACGAAATTTCAGCCCTCTACGGCTTTTCGAAAAAAAGTTATTGCAATTTTAAAATGGAATAGGTACAATTGTACCTACTCAGCCGGACGAAGGTTAAATATATACGGTGCCAATAAAACTGGCTGCCACCAGTTGCATCCAATATGCCGAGTGTAGATTGTGTTTGAAGTGTCTGAAAGTGCCCATCTGACCCAAAAAACACTGGTCTAATCACCACAACCTTGTAGAAATTTGGTACTCAGGTATATGTTGTAAGAAGATAATTTTATAGTGTGCAGGCAATCCAAAAATTAAGAAGGTGTTTTGATCTTACAATGACCTTCATCAGTAAGACAGATTTCATTGTAGACAGGGTTACAGGCAATAATGAATGCTCAGGATCAGCAGCACCTGGCTTTGGGTAGTGCTGAAATCCAAGAAATGTAGAAATGGGCGGCAGCCCCTTGTGTCACCTGCACCATTACCTGCTTTCGCATAGGAGGTTAGGAAGAACCCCAAAGACTGTTCGATCTCTTGGGGGTGGAAGCCTCAGCTCAAGCAAACTCGAGGAGCCTCTCCCAGGACCACTCATTTTGCAGGAAAGCTTCATCTTGCTCCCTGCCTTCTCGAATCACACTCACCACATACCAGTAATGTCGCTCCTCCATTTTGAGAAACGTGACCCTGATTTCAGCCCTCATCTACTGCAGCCTTGGAGGCAACTGTTCTGTCTCTACTACCCGCTGGTTGAACAAAATGTGATGACAGGTCCAAAAACCCCCATCTTCGCTGTCAGTAATACGTAACAACCTCCCCTTGGGATGCCAACTCTCAGTACCGTGCGGCTTGTGGGCCTGCTAGCATGTCTCCAGCCCTGGTCCTAGCTTGCCTCCTCCTCTCTTACGACAAGCCTTGGCCCCTCAGTTTGCTCAACATTTTCTGGGCCCTGCCTCTATCTTCTGCAGTTCACAGGAACCCCCGGGGTAAATGATGCAGCCTAGGTAGGGCCTTGTTGGCTCAGGGAAGTTAGCCGGTTCTGGGCTGCTGGCTCTTTCTCCCTCTGTAGCTGATCTAACTTGCACCTGGTCTTCTACTTCTGTTCACCCTCGGAAGCCTCGCTCGACTCCACTATTGTCTCTGCCTGTTGTTCCTTCGCTGGCTCGCTGCCCACAAATGGTGTTGTCTCTTTTGGCTCTAGGGGCCTCCATGGTTCTGCCCTTTCCTGGGTGGGACCACTTCTGGCTCACCTGTGCATTTTCAGTCAGTCTCCACCCGTTCTCCATTGACTCACTGCAACAGGCATCGTCTCTATTTCTTTTGTCGCGCCCATTGGGGGCAGATACTGCTCCCCATGGGCCAGCCTCTCTGGACAAGCCTCTTCCTAGGATGGATGGATTTTCAAGCGCTTTACAGGTACGTCCTTGATCGTCAGGTCCATCTAGCCATTTTGTGCCTCCCACCGTCCTCTTGCCATTGCTGTTCAGAGCCATCTTTGTTTTTGCTGGATCTTTCCCCACATCTGTCAGGTTTCCTCAATACGGGATCGATTCTGCCGATTACACTAAGTGTAACTTAGTGCGGAATGGTAGCCGTGGATGAGCTACTACTCTCCAGCACCCTGGCCTATTACATGAAAGTGGGTGTGTGGACTTATGTCATAGGGGTGGTAAACTCATGCAGGCTGCATGTAACCAATGACACTGGTTTGCCAGGAACAGATTTTAACCAGTTCATGAAAGGAGACCACCATTTAAAGTTAAACTTCATTTTTACTGAAGAATAACTTGATATGAGCTATATACAACACATAGTAGGCATTTAGCTTCAAGGATGTTTCTTTAACCACAAGCAACATTAACACACACCTCTCCTTCTTCCCTGAAAACACTATCATCTTTGCTTACTTCCTCTACTCTTTGCACAGCCCAGCACAATATCTTGAGAGCTTCGGCCCCTATTCCTCTGTGGGGACAGCACGGGTCGAGGTGCTATGTTACAGCGCTTCACAGCTACTCTCAGTTTCCAGTCCACAAGGGTCAGATTCCATCCTGTAGCAATGCACCCTGTGGTTTCTCTGTAGGAAAGGATGTGTCCCAATATGGCGACACATGACTTTCTTTACTGTAGATGCTTAGTAGCTATAATGATATATGTATTCTCTTTCTTTTGCTCCCCTTTACTTTTGCCTTCCATTACCTCTCAGACAAAGACTCCGTACCAGTTGCTAGGCTTCCGGCCAAAGGCCCCAATATTGTCTCTCTCTCTCTCCCCGTTTGAATTTTGGAGTGCTGCTTAATTCTCTTCTCTGCTATCTCTTCTCTTAAAGGCTCTTAAGGTACTGTCACACTTAGCGATGTACCAGCGATCCCGACCAGCGATATGACGCGGTCAGGATCGCTGGTACATTGCTAAGTGGTCGCTAGTGAGCTGCCACACAGGCAGATCTCACCAGCGACATCGCTGGGGACGGGGGTCGCTACTTACCTGTCACACTAGGCGATCCTGCGTCCTCCCGCCCGACTCCACACTCGTCGCTCGTCTCTCCACAGGAAGCGCCGCAGGAAGCTGACGACGAGAAGCGGTCCAGGACGTTCTTGTGCGATCAGCGATAAGCAGCGGGGGAGCGGGTCGTAGGTAAATATCAGACACAGCGATGTCGCTCGCAATATCGCTATAACGTCACAAGTTATAGCGATATTGCTAGCGTTATCGCTTAGTGTGACAGTACCGTTACTGTCTGCTCCAGTAGTTCCTCTCTTGCAACACAGACACCCACCACATGCTCACACTAGACCTGAAGGCCCTTTTACATTTAGCGATGCACCAGCGATCCGACCAGCGATCCGACCCGGTCAGGATCGCTGGTGCATCGCTAAATGATCGCTAGTGAGCTTTCATACAGAAAGACCTCACAGCGATGCAGCAGCGACGCAGCGCACGATACTTACCATTCACACACAGCGATCCAGACGTCCTCCCGCCCGCCTCCACGCGTCGCTCGTCGTCACAGCAGGAAGTCTCAGCAGGAAGCGCCCGACGAGAAATGGAGCCGGACATTCTCGCGCGGTCAGCGATGGACAGCGGGGGAGCCGGTCGCTGGTAAGTATCACACATAGCGATATCGCTAGCAATATCGCTATAACATCACAAAACCAGTGACGTTTTAGCGATATTGCTAGCGATATCGCTTAGTGTAAAACCCCCTTTACTCTGCACACTCTGGGCTCTTTCTGACTAAACTGCCATAAAGTCCTCTCTAATCTCGCTGCATAGCCCCTCTTTCTCTGTGCTAAACTCTGGCCTTAAAGTAGTATTCCCATCTCTGAGATCCTATCCGAATATGTAGTAGGTCGGACACTCCAATTAGAAATGTAGTATAGTTTTTCTGATTCACTATGTCTCTGTCCCCATGTGCAGAACCTTATGTACCCATGGTTGCGACCACTGATATAATGAGAGTTAGCTAGATGCTAGTGGTTGTGACCATGGATACGTAAGGTCCTGAACATGCCTGCACATATTTCATTTCTATTTGGAAGTATTTGGAGATGGGAATACACCTTCAACTCTATCTTACTCTACTGGTGCTGGGTAGACGATAACAACGTTATTGCCATCTTGTGGCCATTTTTAACATAACATAACATTACATATCACATAGTACACACTACACTGTACAACATTACATGAAGGCTTGTCAAGAGGCGTGGGCAATGTGCCCAGCCCCCTACACACGTATAATTAAGAAAATCTTTATGCTGAAGCCTAAGGCTAGGTTCACATTGCGTTAGGGGCAATCCGCTAGCAGGATCCGTTAGATAGCGGCGCTAACACTATCTAACGGATCTGTTAGCGCACCCATTGCCCGCAATGTTAATAACGCATACTAACGCATGCCGAAATCAGCATGCGTTAGCAAGTATGCGTTTTTCCTGACTCACCCTCGAACGCTACTTGCAGCGTTTTTGGGTGCGTTGGCATTAGGAATGTATGGGCTAACGCCTGGTAGCGCTAGGTACCGGAGCGCTACCATGCGTTATCGCATACCGTTACTGCTATGGCGCTAAAGATACCAAAAATGACATTAGCGTTAGCACATCCGTTAAACGGATGCCCTAATGCAATGTGAACCTAAGCCTAAGACATTACAATAATGTTGAAGAAAATGCAAGATTCTCCATGAGCTGCCTAAAAAGACCACTATGTATGCTAGTTCTTTGGATTAGGGCTGGATCACAGTTCATGCTGCGGGTGACGGGTTACAAGACTCTTTGCAATAATCTTTTATTCAGTATTTGACGTACTGTAATGCTGTACTGCACTCTGACATGTCTGTAATATTTCAGTTATCTCTGGACTGATGTTTGTGTCACTGTTACATAACAATAGCTAGTTAAATCATGTCAGGGAGCATTTACAGCTCCAATACCACAGGATACCATGGCAGCTGCAAATGCTCATTACTGAATACTATGAATGAACAGCTTCAATGCCATTATATTTTCCTTTGCTGTGTTTTCATCTAAAGTTAAGAATTATTTACTGATTTATTCTATAAAATTCCTGAAGTGCTAGACCTTAATTTATTTTACAGAGATACAGTTTGACTGCAGCAACCATTAAAAGGAGCGTAGACATCTGCATATGTTGTGTAAATGGTGATTGACAGGTCTTTCCCTAATGCGTATATATGGAGAGACCTGTCAATTACCTGCAGCAGCCATGGGAAAACTGCGGGCACAACCTAACTAGTTTGATCTCAAGCTATAGTCCCCAGCCAGATCTTCAAATTAGATTTTCTCTGAAACCTTGGAGCATTTCAGAGAAAAATATACCTGGCTGCAATCATGTAGACAGGCTGCGACTTATGCTGCAAATGGTTTGGGAAGCATGAATCACTTCACCGGTTCCCTTTCATACAATTCGGTCTACTTATATATACAGTATAATGATAGCATCACAGCAGAAGGTAATGGGAATATAGGCAACTTATTAATACTTAATCATATACCTATAGCTGATCATGACATCAACAGAGGCAAAGGGAATCTGTCAGCAGGTTTTTGCTATGAAATCTGGAGAAAACAAGAAACAAGGGCTGATTTCAGCAATATGTCACTTTTGGCTGTGTGCTGTTTACTTACAATGAAGGTTTTATCACCATGAGATTATCACTGCCCAGACAGCAGCTCATGTGACTGCTAGAATGACCATGCTTCTTCCTCTGATTAGTAGCTCCTTGTCAATAAACAATGTATATAGAAAGCTGTGCTGTGTGGGGTCAGCTTTCTGAGCTCTGCTGCATGCTACATCTACAAACTCTGATTGTGATACAACTGCTGCATCCAATAAACTAAGGCTAGTTTCACACTAGTGTATGGAGGAGCTGCAGACGACTGCGGGCTTCCTCTGTGAAGCTCCGCCCCTGGCCGCAACTCCTCCATTCAGCTCCGCCTCTGTCTCTTGAGGCTTGCAAGAGATGTCAAAAGCAATAATAAAGGATATTGGGGATATGTCAAAAGTAAAAGAAAAGTCAAAGATGCTATAGGATTTTTACAGGATGAAAATGATGAAATGGTAAGACAGGATGCTGAGAAGGCTGAACTTTTAAATTCCTATTTTGCATCTGTTTTCTCTCAGAAAGGAAATGTAACATCAACTGTTCTTCACTGTCCTATTAAGGGAATAGAAGAATCCAGGATATCTATAAACAGAAAGATAGTGAGGAAACATTTAGCTAGCCTAAACGAATTCAAGTCTCCAGGTCCAGATGAATTACACCCCAGAGTACTGAAGGAGATAGCAGAAGAAATTTTTGAACCCCTCTCCATAATCTTTGAAAATTCTTGGAGAACAGGAGAAGTGCCAGAAGACTGGAGAAGAGCAAATGTTGTTCCTATCTTCAAAAAGGGGAAGAGGGTGGACCCAGGCAACTATAGGCCGGTGAGTCTGACTTCTATACCAGGAAAGATCTTTGAACAAATTATTAAACAACATGTATGTCAGTACCTGGATAGGAATGAAGTGATTAAACAGAGTCAGCATTGGTTTTTAACTAATAAGTCATGTCAGACTAACTTAAATTCCTTCTATGACGGAAACACTGATTGGGTGGATCAAGGAAATTCTGTAGATATAGTATATCTTGACTTCAGCAAAGCATTTGACAAAGTCTCTCATACAATCCTTATTGAAAAAATGACTAAGTATGGAATGGACAAGGCAACTGTTAGGTGTATTCATAACTGGCTTAGTGATCGGACCCAAAGAGTGGTCGTAAATGGCTGCACATCCAGTTGGAAGAATGTCTCAAGTGGGGTACCACAGGGCTCTGTCCTGGGCCCTGTATTGTTCAACATCTTTAGCAACGATTTAGATGAAGGAATTGAGGGTAAACTGATTAAATTTGCTGATGACACAAAGCTAGGAGGGATAGCTAATACTAGAGAAGAGAGAGAGAGGATTCAAAAAGATATAAATAAACTGGAGAAGTGGGCAGCAACTAACAGAATGGTTTTTAACAGGGAGAAATGCAAAGTACTACATCTGGGCAATAAAAATGAAAAAAGCATATATCGAATGGGAGGAATAGGGCTAAGTGATAGCACATGTGAAAAAGACTTGGGTATACTAATAGATCACAGACTGAATATGAGTCAACAGTGTGATGCAGCAGCAAAAAAGGCAAATGCAATTCTAGGATGTATTAACAGAAGCATACAGTCTAGATCACGTGAAGTCATTATTTCCCTCTACTCCTCTTTGGTCAGACCTCATCTGGAATATTGTGTCCAGTTTTGGGCACCACATTTTAAAAAAGACATCAACAAACTGGAGCAAGTTCAGAAAAGAGCGACCAGAATGGTGACCGGTCTGCAAACCCTGTCTTATGAGGAAAGGTTGCAGGATTTGGGAATGTTTAGTTTGCAAAAGAGAAGACTGAGAGGAGACTTAATAGCTGTCTACAAATATCTAAAGGGCTGTCACATTGTAGAAGGATCAACTTTATTCTCATTTGCACAAGGAAAGACTAGAAGCAATGGGATGAAACTGAATGGGAGGAGACACAGATTAGATATTAGAAAAAACTTTTTGACAGAGTGATCAATGAGTGGAACAGGCTGCCACGAGAAGTGGTGAGTTCTCCTTTAATGGAAGTCTTCAAACAGAGGCTGGACAGACATCTGACTGGGATGATTTAGCGAAACCTGCTTTGAGCAGGGGGTTGGACCAGATGGCCCAGGAGGTCCCTTCCAACTCCACAATTCTATGATTCTATGATTCTATGGTACATTTGCTTTGTTATCTTTAACCCGAGGCTGAGGGTGCATCATTGTCATTGCAAACTATCAGTCAATATCTAAATGAAATCAAATGCTATGGTAGGAGACCCAGGAGGACTCCATTACTGACACAGAGACATATAACAGCTAGACTGAAGATTGCCAAAATGTACATGAGTAAGCCAAAATCCTTCTGGGAAAGTGTTTTGTGGACAGATGAGACCAAGACAGAGCTTTTTGGTAAAATGGAATGAGGTCTACAAGGAATAAAACATAGTACCTACAGTCAAATATGGTGGAAGTTTAATGATGTGTTGGAGTTGTTTTGCTGCTTCTTGCACTGGGTGCCTTGTCAGTGTACAAGGCATCATGAAATCTGAAGATTACCAAAGGATTTTGGGTTGGAATGTAGTGCCCAGTGTTAGGGTTTGCGTCCTAGCTCGTGGGTCTTCCAGCAGGACAATGACCCCAAACATACTTCAAGAAGCATCCAGAGATGGCTGGAAACAAAGTGCTGGAGAGTTCTGACGTAGCCAGCAATGTCTATGGATCTAAATGCCATTAAACACCTGTGGAGAGATTTTAAAATTGCTATTGAGTGAAGGCGCCCTTCAAAGATGAGAAACCTGGAGCAGTTCATAGATTCATAGAATCATAGAATGTTAGAGTTGGAAGGGACCTCCAGGGTCATCGTGTCCAACCCCCTGTTCAATGTAGGATTCCCTTAACCATCTCAGACAGATGTCTGTCCAGCCTCTGTTTGAAGACTTCCATTGAAGGAGAAATCACCACCTCTCATGGCAGCCTGTTCTAATCATTGATCACCCTCACTGTTAAAAAAAAAATTCTAATATCTAATCTGTATCTTCTCCCTTTCTATTTGAAAAGAAGAGTGGTCCAAAATTCCACTTGAGAGGTGTAAGAAGCTTGTTGATGGTTATAGGAAGAAATTGATTGCAGTCATTTATTCCAAAGTGTGTGCTACCAAATATTAAGTTGAGGTGCCAACAATTTTGTCCAGCCCATTTTTGTGGTTTTTGCTTGAAATGAAATCCAACTTGCTTTTTTTCTGTTTTTCCAATGCTCACAAAGGAAATAAACATGTGTATAACTTAACATGTGCAATTGCAATAATTATCTGGAGGAAATATTTCATTTTCTGGAACAATTTCAAGGGTGCCAACACGTTCGGCCATGACTGTCTATATATGCATTTGTAAAAAAAACACATACAATTAATGATAAAAATGCTGCAAAACTTGCAAAACTAATGTGTATGGCCAGCCTTCATTTAACTATTGGGATAGCTAGTCGGTTTTAGAAGTCACACACTAATATAGAGATAAGCAAACTATTTCAAATGGATGTGGTGTGTCATCATACATGTAAAATCAGAGATTCAAGATGAACCCATGGAAAGCTATGGCCACAGTATTAAGTATCCATACAATACTGCTTTGTTATCGAGCCTTGTGTATGAGGCTTTATAAATAGCTTGTGTCTTTCTGCACTTAAAAATAGAGATGAGCGATCATCGTCGGCTCACTCCTTATTCGGCAAGCTATAGCACTTACCGAAGAGCTGCATCGGGAACTCGGATACCTGGAGCGCTCCTGATTATCAGCTGTTTGGCCCCGCAGCTGCAGCCTGTGCATTATGACTGTCACACAGCTGCGACACATACAGCTGTGGCACTGAACAGATTATTAGCGGGAGCGCTCCTGGTATCCGGGTTCCCGATGCAGCTTCTTCGAGAAGTGCTATAGCTTGCCGAATAAGGAGTGAGCCGACGATGATCGCTCATCTCTATTTATAAGTGAATAAAGACACAAGCTTTTATATATAGATATATATAAAAACTTATAAAATAAACCCACATAACATTAATAATAAAAATGCAGAAAAAAAGCTGTGTAATTAAATCATTAATCTAATAAACTGAGAATATATTACATACCACTATGACAAATAATGCAGGCGCCACGAATGCCCAAATTGCTCCTTTCTCTAGAGACAGCCAGCAACTGGAAAATAATAAATGTAACTTTTAGATTAAATTCACACTGTTTGCGCTATTATAACATCATCTCTGCTCAGTTTACACTCTACCATCATTTAGCATTTTCTACCAGTACTTTAGTATCCTGGCCTTGTTCATTACTTAGGACATTATTCTTGGTGACTTAACATTCTCCCAATTGCTATCCCGAGATTGTCATTTGTATGCAAACAGGAAGAATGAGAAGATTCATTAGCTCTATACGATTGCTTCAACCATTGTTCGGTAGAAAGAGAAGACTATGGCGGCAGTAACACTAATGATACTCCAAGTTTATTCAAAGTACCCAAACAGTGTAATTAGCTTAGCGGGAAAAAAAGATAATTAGCAAGTGCAGAATGATTGTTTTCATTAAGTGCCTATAAAAAATACACACCACATTGGACATTTTTATGTTTTGTTGGGTAACAACGCTGAATCACAGTGGATTTCATTCAGTTTCCTTGTCATTGATGAACAGCAGAGATAGCTTAATCTTGGAGTGAAGACGCATCTCTACAAGGTGTTTCACATTCACTTCAGTGATTGAATATAAAGCGTTTAAAGATATTGAATATTATACAAAGAGCAAAGAAAATGAGCAACCGAATATGCTGCACATGGTAGAAATGCTTTCATACATGTTTTTCTGGCACACCATTACCATATTGTGGATATGTAATCTACAGGGTGGGCCATTAATATGGATACACCTAAATAAAATGGGAATGGTTGGTGATATCAACTTCATGCTTGTGGCACATTAGTATATGAGAGGGGGAAACTTTTCAAGATGGGTGGTGACCATGGCGGCCATTTTGAAGATGGCCATTTTGGATCCAACTTTATTTTTTCCAATGGGAAAATGGTTATTGAAAATTTCACAAGAAAAACAATGGTGTGCTTGGTTTTAACGTAACTTTATTCTTTCATGAGTTATTTACAAGTTTATGACCACTTATAAAATGTGTTCAAAGTGCTGCCCATTGTTTTGGATTGTCAATGAAACCCTCTTCTCCCACTCTTGACGCACTGATAGCAACACCGCAGAAGAAATGCTAGCACAGGCTTCTAGTAGCCGTTGTTTCAGATGCTGCACAGCTCGTATCTTCACAGCATACACAATTGCCTTCAGATGACCCCAAAGATAAAAGTCTAAGGGGGTCAGATCGGGAGACCTTGGTGGTCATTCAACTGGCCCACGATGACCAATCCACTTTCCAGAAAACTGTTCATGATGGAATGCTTGGACCTGACACCCATAATTGATGGTATGGTGTGGTATATGGGGTACAAAGATAGTGGGGCCATTCTTCATCAATGGAAACCTCAATGCATCTGGATATCTGAAATTGCTACATGATGATGTGCTCCCCTTTTTATGCACTGAAGATGGCATGTTCCCAGAATTTTTCCAGCAAGATGGTGCACCGCCACATTATGGGTGTCAGGTCCGAGCATTTCTACAAGGAATCTGACCCCCTTAGACTAGCATTTCTTCTGTGGTGTTGCTATCAGTGTGTCAAGAGTGGGAGAAGTGGTCATAAACTTGTAAATAACTCATGAAAGAATAAAGTTACGTTAAAATCAAGCACACTATTGTTTTTCTTGTGAAATTCTCAATAAGTTTGTTATGTCACATAACCCTCTTCCCACTGGAAAAAATAAATTTGGATCCAAAATGACCGACTTCAAAATGGCCACCATGGTCACCACTCATCTAGAAAAGTCTCCCTCCTCCAATATACTAAGGTGCCACAAACAAGAAGTTGATATCACCAACCATTCCCATTTTATTTAGGTGTATCCATATAAATGGACCACCCTGTATTTACCACCATTAGATTCAGTTCAAATTTCATTTTATTTTCATGTTTGGTTTACTATACATGTTCAAAGACTGTTCTGACATATAAGCCTACTGTACGTCTCCAATGTATGCAATTGTATGGCATGTGGTTTAATGTCACCCAATAATTCCAACCACTCCCCTACATTGAAAAACCTAATGGATCACAATTTGACATATTCGACCAGAGAGTTTCCTTAATAAAGATTGTTATGAGACACTTAAAAGGGCTTTCCAGTCAAGTCACGTTATTCAGCAGTCATTTTGACTCCAGCTTGCTGAATCCTAAAAGATTGAAAAATGCACGCTGTCAGGATTCTGCTTTGTTTTCCTGCTGAAGCAGTTGTTCAGTCACAGCTCATATGTGATTCACATAGACAGGTGTCGACTACAATATCTATTTGGCAAGGGACTGCAAATAGGTAAATCATAAACTTGCGATCACGTGACAACCACTGAAGCAGGCAAACAGAGGAGAATCCTGACAGTGTGCATATTGACACTGTTAAGCTGACTTCAGAAAAAACATGCATGCCTGGGAAAACATTTTTTTTTTCTCTTACGATACAGACTGCCCTTTAGTCTTTTAAATGGGGTTGATATGAAACAGGTTTTGATCATATTTTTTGTATGGACCTTTTGTATATCGGACAAACTGCCTTTTATGCACATCAATTTCAACACTTATTACAACAAATAAATGATTTTTATAGGGACTAAGTTCTCCTTGTTGGACTATGTGATTGGATTACATAGTGTTTCTGGGGTGACAGACTCCCTTTGAAGTAGCCATATATATGACATATAAGTAGTTTGATAGTTTAATGGCAACAACGTCATGCAAAGTTTAGTCTATATTGGCTGTTGGCATGCTTAATGATGCTGGATAAAGATTAAAACGCTTCCTGGGGATGCTCTGGAAACATTCCGGGAACATTCCTTCAAAGAACTAACGTGCTAGGCTTGCAACTATTCGACACTTTTAGACACATGTCTCTTTCCAGATAATGGTTGTCTGTCATCAGTCATCCTAAACGATCATTTAAATTTCCACCAATGAACAATCATTTTTGGTTGACTTTGTCCATTTAGATCAGCAATAGGCCAATGTATTTGGCCACCTTCATTTCATTATTGGTGCAACCAGTCAGTTTTAAAGGCTACACACTAAGGGCTCATTTACAAAAGCATATACATTGGACAATTTGGCCATCCGATTTGTGGAGTTAGGGCTCACTTCCACATGCGATTAGATCAGACGAATGCTATCCAATTAAAAATCAAATTGCATTCGTACCAATTTAATCCTATGCTTCTATTCTCATTGACATTTTTTTTCCTGCTCCAATTGGATGGGGAAAAAAAGTGCAAAATTTTGCGACTGCATTCCAAATTCAGATCACACGCACCCATATAAGTCTACGGTGTGTGCCAATGCTGGCAACTGTGCTCCGACCCTGTCATACGAGAGCACTAACACTCGGATCCCGCTGGCAGCAGAGATAGAGCTGAATGTCATTAGCATATTGCATCTGATGCTCTCGCATTGGATATGATACACTAGTGGGACCCCGGCCTCAAACATAGCATGCTGCGATTTTTTTTTTCATACCGAACCGATAGTAGAACAAAAAAAACGCTGACCAGCACTGCCCCATAAAATGTTATTATATGGGGCAGTGCTGATCAATGTCTTTTTTCTCATACCGATTTGGCAAAATTGCAGCATGCTGTATGTGGCTTCACAAATCGGATTGCAAGCACCAATCCAGGTCTATGGGTGCGTGGAAATTATTGGACTGCTCTTGGATCATACTGCAGACTCAAGGAATGGAGAAACCTTGCTCTCCAGGTTATTATTATTATTATTATGCATTTATATAGTGCCATTTATTCCATGGCGCTTTACATGTGAAAAGTGGAAATATAGACAAGTATAATAAACATGTATAAGACAAGGGACACACAAGTACATAAGGAGAGGGAACCCTGCCCGCGAGGGCTCACAGTCTACAGGGATGGGTGAGGATACAGTAGGAGAGGGTAGAGCAGGTCGTGCGGTGGTTCAGTAGACCGAGGATCATTGCAGGCTGTAGGCTTGTCGTAACAGGTGGGTCTTCAGGTTCTTCTTGAAGGTTTCCGTTGATGGTGAGTGTCTGATGTGTTGCGGCAGAAAGTTCCAGAGTATGGGGGAAGCACAGGAGAAGTCTTGTATGCGGTTGTGGGAAGAAGAGATAAGGGGGGAGTAGAGAAGGAGATCTTGAGATGGTCGAAGGTTGCGTGCGAGTAGGTACCTAGAGACCATGTCACAGATGTATGGAGGCGACAGGTTGTGGATGGCTTTGTACGTCTTGGTTAGGGTTTTGAATTGGAGCCTGTGGGCAATAGGAAACCAGTGAAGGGCCTGGCATAGGGGGGAGGCTGGGGAATAGCGGGGAGACAAGTGGATTAGTTGAGCAGCAGAGTGTAGGATGGACTGGAGCGGAGCCAGAGTGCTAGAGGGGAGGCCAGAGAGTAGGAGGTTGCAGTAGTCAAGGCGGGAGATGATAAGAGCATGCACTAGTGTTTTTGTGGTTTCATGGTTGAGGAATGAGCGGATCCGGGAAATATTTTTGAGTTTGAGGCGGCAGGAGGAGGCGAGGGCTTGGAAATGTGGTTTGAAAGAGAGCGCAGAGTCGAGGATCACCCCAAGGCACCGAGCGTGCGGGACTGGGGAAAGAAAGCAGCCATTGACATTGATGGATAGGTCTGGTGGAGGGGTAGAGTGAGATGGGGGAAAGATGATGAATTCTGTTTTGTCCATGTTCAGCTTGAGAAAGCGAGCAGAGAAGAAGGCTGATATAGCAGACAGACATTGTGGGATTTCAGTCAGTAAGGAGGCGAGGTTGGGTGCAGATAGTTAGATCTGCATGTCATCGGCATAGAGGTGATACTGCAAACTGTAGGATTCTATGAGCTGTCCCAAGCCAAAGGTCTAGATGGAGAAAAGTAGGGGTCCTAGGACAGAGCCTTGAGGATCACCAACAGACAGGGGGTGAGGTGAGGAGGTGGTGTGTGAGAGGGAGACACTAAATGCTTGGTCTATTAGGTATGATGAGATCCAGGATAGGGCCAAGTCTGTGATGCCAAGAGATGAGAGAGTCTGTAGCAGGAGGGAATGGTCTACGGTGTCAAAGGCAGAGGACAGATCCAGGAGAAGGAGGATAGAGTAGTGTCGCTTGCTCTTGGCGGTTAGTAAGTCGTTAGTGACTTTAGTTAGGGCAGTTTCAGTTGAGTGATGCAGTCGGAAGCTAGATTGCAACCGGTCAAAGAGGGAACATGAGGAGAGGTGGGAGGACAGTTCAAGATATACATGCTGTACCAGTAGTTTTGAGGCATAAGGGAGAAGAGATATCGGGCGATAGTTAGACACAGAGGATGGATCAAGGGATGGCTTTTTGAGGATGGGTGTGATAGAGGCATGTTTGAAGGATGAGGGAAAGACACCATTTGTACGTGAAAGGTTGAAGAGGTGTGTTAGAGATGGGATGAAGACTGTGGCCAAGTTAGGGATGAGGTGAGACGGGAGTGGGTCGAGGGCACAAGTGGTGAGGTGTGATCTTGACAGAAGGGTGGAGAGCTGATCTTCTGTCATGGTGGAGAAGCTGGTTCTCCTGATAGTGTGCTATGATAATTTTGTCCTCCATCTTCTCCTGACAATGCGCTATAATTCTCTCATCCAAAAGAATCTGATCAAACTGAGCTAACACTCTAAACTCTGATCCGAGATTGCTCAATCGGAGTGTCATTGCCATAATTGATTCGATTCACTCGGAGGAGAGAATCTACGTTAGTGTGAGCGAGCCCTTTTCTAGAGATAAAAAAAAAGTTTAAATAAATAAGGTACTGCAACATAAATGTCAAATCAGGGATTCAGGATGAATTCATATAAAGTTATAGCCACAGTGTTATGGATCCGTACTATACTGCTCTGTTATCGGGCTTTGTGTGTGAGGTCTCATGAATTAAGGAAGACGCAAATCCCCAAAACCAATTAATGGGGACCATATTTTAACACCGATGTGTTCTGTTAATTTGGCTTTATTTACTACAAACAACAAGATCAATAATCTAAATAGCCCATAGTTAAATTTAGAGAAAAAGAAAAGTAAACCGTTGACTCAATCAAGAGCCCCAGGCTAAAAAACAGAGAATGCTGCCGGAGGCAATTTTTTTTGCAATAAAGGAATAGCTGAAATATGGGATTGCTAGATTTTTCTTTACAAAGTTCTCAGTTTGCAGAGTTCTCTGCGAAGATGAGACAAGATTCTTTTCCAGTTTACAGGGAAATGATTTTTCATACTGAGAAAACCGCATTAAAAGCCAAACATGAAACATATGTAGAATTATTCATGTTTGTTGATGATGTAAAAAAACTATATTTTCCAATACAAACATTTAGTGCTTTCATTTTCAAGATAAATATATCATGTAGCCAGTTGATAAATGGCTACATTAGTTCCTGGCATTTTAAACTGATCCAATGATTTACAAAAAGTTTTTTCTTTGAACAACAATAGACTAATTTAATCCTATGTCCCCTGGATACTAATGAGTGGGATCATGTAAAACTCAGGCATGAAAGCTGATTTCTTAATGCCACACAGCTATTTCTGTATTGCTTACTTTACAGTTACAGATGAAATGGAAATATAAAAAGAGAGAAGCCAGCGCTGCCGATGGTCAGAACGCATAACATGAAGTGCAATGCACATATTGACATCTAACTGTAATCAAAATGAGACATTTGGCAAAATATTGATCAATACATTGAGCCACCCCGCCGCGCCAAGGTAATCTCATATGGGGGGTCCTACTCTACATTTTTTATTACTCACTGTGCCATTACGGCCTCCTGAATATTTTAAAAGCAAGACCATATCTATTACAAATGTACCTGAAACATGTCTGAATCGCTCCCGTGTAGCTAGATTGTGCACCTGTGTCTGAGCCTGCATCGCCCTTCATCTGTGTTTGCTGGTTGGGCAGAGTGTGGAGGTTTAACCTGAGATGTCTCTGTTCAGACCTGGTTGGCCCTTATCTGCACTTGCTTCATCTGGCTGCACGGGAGCGATTCAGACATGTTTCAGGTACATTTGCAATAGATATGGTCTTGCTTTTAAAATATTCAGGAGGCCGTAATGGCACAGTGAATAATAAAAATGTAGAGTAGGACCCCCCACATGAGATTGCCTTGACGCGGCGGGGTGGCTCAATTTATTGATCAATATTTTGCCAAATGTCTCACATTGAATACAGTTAGATGTTAATATGTGCATTGCACTTCATGTTATGCGTTCTGACCACCAGCAGCGCTGGCTTCTCTCCTTTTATATTTGCATATTGCGTTGTGGCTGACCACCACTGTTGCCGTGCGTGCTGGGTTATGTTCGCCATTTTTGCTGTGTTCATTGTGATGGATCTAGGCTGCTGTGCACACACACAGCAGCCCTGCCCTGCCCCAGGCTTTATATAAATTGTGCACCTGTGTCTGAGCCTGCATCACCCTTCATCTGTGTTTGCTGGTCGGGCAGTGTGTGGAGGTTTAACCAGAGATGTCTCTGTTCAGACCTGGTTGGCCCTTATCTGGACTTGTTTCATCTGGCTGCACGGGAGCGATTCAGACATGTTTCAGGTACATTTGCAATAGATATGGTCTTGCTTTTAAAATATTCAGGAGGCCGTAATGGCACAGTGAATAATAAAAATGTAGAGTAGGACCCCCCACATGAGATTGCCTTGGCGCGGCGGGGTGGCTCAATTTATTGATCAATATTTTGCCAAATGTCTCATATTGAATACAGTTAGATGTTAATATGTGCATTGCACTTCATGTTATGTGTTCTGACCACCAGCAGCGCTGGCTTCTCTCTTTTTATATTTGCATATTGCGTTGTGGCTGACCACCACTGTTGCCGTGCACGCTGGGTTATGTTCGCCATTTTTGCTGTGTTCATTGTGATGGATCTAGGCTGCTGTGCACACACACAGCAGCCCTGCCCCAGGCTTTATATAATTTGTGCACCTGTGTCTGAGCCTGCATCACCCTTCATCTGTGTTTGCTGGTCGGGCAGTGTGTGGAGGTTTAACCAGAGATGTCTCTGTTCAGACCTGGTTGGCCCTTATCTGCACTTGTTTCATCTGGCTGCACGGGAGCGATTCAGACATGTTTCAGGTACATTTGCAATAGATATGGTCTTGCTTTTAAAATATTCAAGAGGCCGTAATGGCATAGTGAATAATAAAAATGTAGAGTAGGACCCCCCACATGAGATTGCCTTGGCGCGGTGGGGTGGCTCAAATTATTGATCAATATTTTGCCAAATGTCTCATATTGAATACAGTTAGATGTTAATATGTGCATTGCACTTCATGTTATGCGTTCTGACCACCAGCAGCGCTGGCTTCTCTCCTTTTATATTTGCATATTGCGTTGTGGCTGACCACCACTGTTGCCGTGCGTGCTGGGTTATGTTCGCCATTTTTGCTGTGTTCATTGTGATGGATCTAGGCTGCTGTGCACACACACAGCAGCCCTGCCCTGCCCCAGGCTTTATATAAATTGTGCACCTGTGTCTGAGCCTGCATCACCCTTCATCTGTATTTGCTGGTCGGGCAGTGTGTGGAGGTTTAACCAGAGATGTCTCTGTTCAGACCTGGTTGGCCCTTATCTGGACTTGTTTCATCTGGCTGCACGGGAGCGATTCAGACATGTTTCAGGTACATTTGCAATAGATATGGTCTTGCTTTTAAAATATTCAGGAGGCCGTAATGGCACAGTGAATAATAAAAATGTAGAGTAGGACCCCCCACATGAGATTGCCTTGGCGCGGCGGGGTGGCTCAATTTATTGATCAATATTTTGCCAAATGTCTCATATTGAATACAGTTAGATGTTAATATGTGCATTGCACTTCATGTTATGCGTTCTGACCACCAGCAGCGCTGGCTTCTCTCTTTTTATATTTGCATATTGCGTTGTGGTTGACCACCACTGTTGCCGTGCGCGCTGGGTTATGTTCGCCATTTTTGCTGTGTTCATTGTGATGGATCTAGGCTGCTGTGAACACACACAGCAGCCCTGCCCCAGGCTTTATATAATTTGTGCACCTGTGTCTGAGCCTGCATCACCCTTCATCTGTGTTTGCTGGTCGGGCAGTGTGTGGAGGTTTAACCAGAGATGTCTCTGTTCAGACCTGGTTGGCCCTTATCTGCACTTGTTTCATCTGGCTGCACGGGAGCGATTCAGACATGTTTCAGGTACATTTGCAATAGATATGGTCTTGCTTTTAAAATATTCAGGAGGCCGTAATGGCATAGTGAATAATAAAAATGTAGAGTAGGACCCCCCACATGAGATTGCCTTGGCGCGGTGGGGTGGCTCAATTTATTGATCAATATTTTGCCAAATGTCTCATATTGAATACAGTTAGATGTTAATATGTGCATTGCACTTCATGTTATGCGTTCTGACCACCAGCAGCGCTGGCTTCTCTCTTTTTATATTTACAGATGAAATGGCTCAGTCCCACTTGCCATGTAATTAAATGAGCACATTGGAATTTTTTTAATTTTTGTGTAAATTAATTGTTAATAAAGCTTTGTAAAAACTTTTTAATTCACTTGGCAACTGCTCATGCACACAGGTTTTTGTTTTTTTTTGTCAGTATTTTGTGCAGAACCTTGGGTTTTGCAGAATGCAGCATGTCACATCTTTCAGTGTTTTTTTCAGCCTATTTCACCCATTGAAAGCAATGGGTGGTACAAAAACCACTGAAAAAATGCAGGTATCAGTTTTTGCTGCATTTTTGGTGCCAAAACCTGATGGAGTAAAATCAGATTTTTTTTTATGCACTAAATTTGATCAGCATGCAGAAGAAACAAACGCACCCTGACAAAAATGCTGGAAAAACAAGCACAAAAATTAAGCAAAACCTGCTTTTTTTGCAGCAAGTTTCATACTGCAAAGATAGCAGTTTTTGCCTGTGGAAAAAAAAAATGCATCAAAAACGCAATGTGTGAACATTGCCTTACAAAGCACTCACTTGAAGTCAATGGCAGAGATCTCATTTGCCTGAGAAGTTCACAGGGTGCGCTGGATTGCTGCAAAAACGGGCCGGGCTTTTTCAAGGACCATGGTTTGTGTGACAGGACAAGGCTATGTATTTTTAGTCAAGATTTAATAATATTAGTCCTCAAACCAGTACCCTGAAGTAATTTCATACCCCAAACCATAGCATGATTGTTACGTGTTACAGAACCACTTAGCACCCAGAATATGTTGTGCAGTTATATGTATGGATAATAGGTTCTATGTGAGATGCATGTCCCTAATGCATCAGCATTCCCCTTTTGTCCGCCCTCCCACCACCTTTGTAATTTCCACAGTAAACATCGGCAGGCTCCGGCCACCTGTGGCTATTGTAATGTATGTCTGGCCTGCCGCTTTTCTATTGGCCTGCCCTCTGTATCTGTGTGATATATTCTGTGTCCTGTGAGTAAAGTGTTGTCAGACTGGAAATACATGGAGAAGCAGTGATCTTTTATATGCGCCCATGTAACCCAGGGATTCCAGCCAGCATCATTCATTCAGACTCCAGCCAACGCAGAGCGGACCTCCGAAAACACGGGGTGGTACTGAAAGAGGTACCCCAGCTTGGTTGACCCCGTTACAATGATATTGAAGGGGCCTTGCATAATTTGAAAAAAACATAGCTGCTTTCTTCAAGAAATAATACAAACACCTGTCTATGGGATGTATCTAGAATTATAGTTCAATAAGATTAAAAAGGGTTGTGCTGCCATACTAGATACAGGTGCAGTTATGTTATTTTTTTCTTGTAGTGTACCACACCTTTTATTTGGGAACACATACCAAACTCCTAAATTTCAGAATTAAAGTCACACCCCTTCAATTATTTCAGAACCTAAATTAGAAAAAAAAGCTGACATTTCATTTGTCAGTTTGGGTTTTAGAGATGATCTATGAAGTAGATACGTATCACAGTAGATAATCTACACTACAATGCATCCTAGATTCTGATAAAGGCAATGGTGGCGAGTTATAAGACTAAGCAAACAACAATGATTGCTGGGATGACATCACTTGCAGTGAAATGAGACATTATAATAACACATTATGCAGTCAGGGATGAGGCGCTTTCTTACAATACAATAATGCTGATTAAATGAATGGAACCATAAGGAGAATATGTGTTCATGTGCAGAACTCATGCAAGATATGTTACTAACACAAAGAAAGAAGATGAACAAGAGCTGAGAGAAAGGAGGTTAAACATTAAGGACAATTCTTGTACAGTATATATGTTTTTCTTTACTACTACTCCATGCCTGGCAACTAGATATAAACTATATATAACCAGGTGACCAGTTGAGGGAGACTAAGAATGCTTTTCTACAAGGCTAGTAGGGAAAGCTCCCAGAGAATCCTCATCTTTCTGTTAAAGACAATTAGAATCTACTTCCACAACTTAATCATCAGTTACTTTTTAAAGGGGCAGAAAATAAAACTGGATCTGGATATCCCAGCAAAGAGTCCCCAAACAAGCATGCTACTACTATTTTCATTTTTTGGCTCCCCTACAGCCCCTGCAGTTATCCTTTTGTTATTGTTTATATCCTGAACTTCCTGCCAATCTGACTTTGATTCTACAACATTTCTGGAGACTACATGTCCCACAGCTCTACACTCCCACCCTTGGTGTCCACCCATTCCCTTTAAAAGCCAATATGTAAAAACTCCTATACAGTCTCAAGATGTAAAAATTGCTGCACTATCAATATTTTATCTGTTCATAGATAGGAGAGATGGCATAAATATTGTTATCCATCTGGCCAGTATCCATTTGGTGGCATGCCGGCCATTTTCCAGCTGAGTGAAACCATGCTGTGTGTTAGCCATTTTATCCTGTTTCTGAAAATATGACTTTCTTATCTATTATATTAGCGCAGTTCATAGAAATCTTACTTCATAATTTCCATTAAGTACACAAAGGGATTTTAGTTTTTTCTTCAGCTATCTTTACCTGGTCGTAAATCTTCCCTTCTCCACAATCCTGTTCATTCAAGCTGAGTGGCCTCACATCTGCTAGCCATTAGGATTTTCCTTAACTATCTTAATTAGGCTAAAGCTAGGGTTAGGCTAAAGTTAGGGTTAGGCTAAAGTTAGGGTTAGGCTAAAGTTAGGGTTAGTGTTAGGCTAACGTTAGGGTTAGTGTTAGGCTAAAGTTAGGGTTAGGGATAGACTAACTATAGGGTTAGGGTTAGTAAAAAGTTAAGGTAATGGTTAGGATAAAGTTAGGGTTAGGGTTAGGCTAAAGTTAGGGTTAGTGTTAGGGTAACTTTAGGGTTAGGATAAAGTTAGGGTTAGGCTAAATTTAGGGTTAGGATGGTTAGAGTTAGGCTAAAGTTAGGGTTATTGTTAGGCTAAAGTTAGGGTTAGTGATAGGCTAATGTTAGGGTTAGGCTAAAGTGAGGGTTAGGGTTAGGGTAAAGAGAGGGTTAGGGTTAGGCTAAAGTTAGGGTTAGGCTAAAGTTAGGGTTAGGCTTGCGCTAAAGTTTGGGTTAGGGTTGAGGCTAAAGTTAGGGTTGAGGCTAAAGTTAGGTTTAGGGCTAGGGCTAAAGTTAGGGTTAGGGTTGGGGCTAAAGTTAGGGTTAGGATTGAGGCTAAAATTAGAGTTAGGGTTCGAGCTATGTTTAGGGCTGGAATTAGGGTTAGGGGTTTATTAGGGTTATTTTTGTTGTTAGGGTTATGGTTAGGGTTGGGATTAGGGTTAGGGGTGTGTTGGGATTAGGGTTGGACTTAGAATTGGGGGGTTTCCACTGTTTAGGCACATCAGGGGCTCTTCAAATGTGACATGGCATCCGATCCTAATTCTAGCCAATTCTTCATTGAAAAAGTCAAACGGCGCTCCTTCTCTTCCGAGCTCTGCAGTGCGCCCAAACAGTGGTTTACCCCCACATATGGGATGTCAGCGTATTCAGGAGAAATTGCACAAAAAAAATTGTGGTTCATTTTCTCTTTTTACACTTGTAAGAATAAAGAAAAATGGTTCTGAAGTGAAATGTTTGTGAAAAAAAGATAAATGTTCATTTTTCTCTTCCACATTGCTTTAGTTCCTGTGAAGAACCTGAAGTATTAATAAACTTCTTGAATGTGGTTTTGAGCACCTTGAGGGCTGCAGTTTTTGGAATGGTGTCTTTTAGGTACTTTGTGACATATTGACCCCCCAAACTCACTTCAAATGTGAGGTGGCCAATAAAAAAATGGTTTTGTAAATTTGGTTGGAAAAATGAGAAATCAATGGTCAAATTTTAACCCTTTTAACTTCCTAACAAAAAAAATATGCTTCAAAAATTGTGGTGATATAAATTAGACATATGTGAAATGCTATTTATTAACTGTTTTATGCAATATGACTATCTGAATTAAGGGCATAAAAAGTAAAAGTTTTAAAATTGTGAAATTTTCTAATTTTTTGCCAAATTTCCATTTTTTTAACAAATGTCATAGCAAAGAAATTTTACCACTATCATAAAGTACAATATGTCACAAGAAAACAGTCTCTGAATCACCGGTATCTGTTGAAGCATTCATGGGTTATGACTAGTGTTGAGCATTCCGATACCGCAAGTATCGGGTATCGGCCGATACTTGCTGTATCGGAATTCCGATACCGACTTCCGATATTTTTTCAATATCGGAATTCGGCATCGGAATCGGAAGTTCAGTTGATTGACGGCCTGACGTCATCATGATGCGCCGTCATTTCGGGCCTTCCGGGGGTCTCTGCCGGCCTGCCGGGGGGCTGTGCCGGCCTGCCGGGGGGCTGTGTGGACTGCCCGGGGTCTGTACCGGCCTGCCGGGGGGCTGTGCCGGCCTGCCGGTGGTCTGTGCACCCTGTGGGGGTCTGTACCGGCCTGCCGGTGGTCTGTGCACCCTGTGGGGGTCTGTACCGGCCTGCCGGGGGGCTGTGCCGGCCTGCCGGGGGGCTGTGCTGATGTCCGGGGGTCTGTGCAAGCATCGTCCGATGGGACTACAAGTCCCATCGGGCGATGCCTGCTACCATGACAGTGATTGACACATTAGCCAATGATGGGACAGTAGTAGTCCCATCATCCGGCTAATGTGTTAAATGTTAAAAAAAAAAAAAAAAAAAAAAAATACTACATGCATGCTACATACATACTACATGCATGCTACATATATACTACATACATACTACATACATGCTACATACATACTGCATGCTACATACATACTACATACATACTACATACATACTACATACATACTACATATATACTACATACATACTACATACATGCTACATACATACTGCATGCTACATACATACTACATACATACATACTACATACATACTACATACATGCTACATACTGCATGCTACATACATACTACATACATACTACATGCATGCTACATACATACTACATATATACTACATACATACTACATACATGCTACATACATACTGCATGCTACATACATACTACATACATACTACATGCATACTACATATATACTACATACTACATACATGCTGCATGCTACATATATACTACATGCTACATACATACTACATGCATGCTACATACATACTACATATATACTACATGCATGCTACATACATACTACATACTACATATATACTACATACATACTACATATATACTACATACATACTGCATGCTACATACATGCTACATACATACTACATACATACTACATACATACTACATGCATGCTACATGCATGCTACATGCATGCTACATACATACTACATGCATGCTACATACATACCACATACATACTACATGCTACATACATACCACATATATACTACATACATACAATACATTCATACAATACATACATAGACATACAGTACATATAACATAGAGTAACATACTTACCAATACTTGTCACATTGTTCCCCGAAGCCATTGTCTATTCCGGGATAAATATTAACATAACAAACCACAAAAATACTCACCCACGATCCGAAGCAGTCCACGAGTGTGTCCCACGACGATCTTGGGTAGAGAACTGCAGCATCAGATGATGCTGCCGTTCTCTACGGGCTGTAGGAATCCAATGACGGAAGGTAGGTATCCTTCCGCACTGTATTCCTCCGCCACTTAAAAAAAAAAAGTCCCTAGTCTCACTTTATGCCATTGCTGTGTGGGAATTTCCCACACAGCAATGGCATAAAGTGAGACTAGGGACTTTTTTTTTTTTAAGTGGCGGAGGAATACAGTGCGGAAGGATACCTACCTTCCGTCATTGGATTCCTGCAGCCCGTAGAGAACGGCAGCATCATCTGATGCTGCAGTTCTCTACCCAAGATCGTCGTGGGACACACTCGTGGACTGCTTCGGATCGTGGGTGAGTATTTTTGTGGTTTGTTATGTTAATATTTATCCCGGAATAGACAATGGCTTCGGGGAACAATGTGACAAGTATTGGTAAGTATGTTACTCTATGTTATATGTACTGTATGTCTATGTATGTATTGTATGAATGTATTGTATGTATGTAGTATATATGTGGTATGTATGTAGCATGTAGTATGTATGTGGTATGTATGTAGCATGCATGTAGTATGTATGTAGCATGCATGTAGCATGCATGTAGTATGTATGTAGTATGTATGTAGTATATATGTAGTATGTAGTATGAATGTAGTATATATGTAGTATGTATGTAGCATGTAGTATGTAGCATGCATGTAGTATATATGTAGTATGTATGTAGTATGTATGTAGCATGCATGTAGTATATATGTAGTATGTAGCATGTAGTATGTATGTAGCATGCATGTAGTATGTAGCATGTAGTATGTATGTAGCATGTAGTATGTATGTGGTATGTATGTAGCATGCATGTAGTATGTATGTAGCATGCATGTAGTATGTATGTAGTATGTATGTAGTATGTATGTAGTATATATGTAGTATGTAGTATGAATGTAGTATATATGTAGTATGTATGTAGCATGTAGTATGTAGCATGCATGTAGTATATATGTAGTATGTATGTAGTATGTATGTAGCATGCATGTAGTATATATGTAGTATGTAGCATGTAGTATGTATGTAGCATGCATGTAGTATGTAGCATGTAGTATGTATGTAGCATGCATGTAGTATATATGTAGTATGTATGTAGTATGTATGTAGCATGCATGTAGTATGTATGTAGCATGTAGTATGTAGCATGCATGTAGTATATATGTAGTATGTAGCATGTAGTATGTATGTAGCATGCATGTAGTATATATGTGTTATGTATGTAGCATGTAGCATGCATGTAGTATGTATGTAGTATATATGTGGTATGTATGTAGCATGCAGTATGTATGTAGCATGCATGTAGTATATATGTAGTATGTATGTTGCATGTAGTATTTATGTAGTATGAATGTAGCATGTATGTAGTATGTAGTATGAATGTAGCATGTATGTAGTATGCATGTTGTATGTATGTAGCATGTAATTTTTTTTTTTTTTTTTTTTTTACATTTAACACATTAGCCGGATGATGGGACTACTACTGTCCCATCATTGGCTAATGTGTCAATCACTGTCATGGTAGCAGGCATCGCCCGATGGGACTTGTAGTCCCATCGGACGATGCCTGCACAGACCCCCGGAGCCTGCACAGACCACCGGCAGGCCGGCACAGCCCCCCGGCAGGCCGGCACAGCCCCCCGGAGCCTGCACAGCCCCCCGGCAGGCCGGCACAGCCCCCCGGCAGGCCGGCACAGCCCCCCGGAGCCTGCACAGCCCCCCGGCAGGCCGGCACAGCCCCCCGGCAGGCCGGCACAGCCCCCCGGAGCCTGCACAGACCACCGGCAGGCCGGCACAGACCACCGGAGCCTGCACAGACCCCCTGGCAGGCCGGCACAGCCCCCCGAAAGGCCCGTACAGACCCCAGAGAGGCTGTACAAGGGCAGGAAAGGGTTTTTCTTATTCCGATACCGGAAGTCCCATAGACTTGAATGGGACTTCCGGTATCGGAATCGGCGATACCGATACTTTTTTTAAAGATCGGCCGATACCATCCGATACGATACTTTGAAGTATCGGACGGTATCGCTCAACTCTAGTTATGACCTCATAAAGTGACACTGGTCGGAATTGAAAAAACGGGCATGGTCACAAAGGCAAAAACAGGCTCTGGCACGAAAGGCTAAAATGTATCGAAGGAAAAAAAGTGATGGCCCTTGCTTATTAGATCACCTTAGTAGGGTATTTCTACTAGATTGAAATAAAGGGAATCTGTCATGAGATTTCAAAATAGTAACTGCATATGTTATTAGACTGATCTTTTATACCTGATGAGGCTGGTGTATTTACATTGAAAATCAATGCCAGAATGATTTTATAATCCTTTTCAAAACTTTCCCTGAATAATACTAAAATGATGATTTTATAAATTTGGTTCTAGTTGGACTCATGAAATGTTAATTTTAATTTTAGGATTATTCATCTATTCTGACACTGATTTTTAAAGTAAAAGCTTATCCTCATCGGGTATAAGAGATTGATTTCCTAATGTATAACGTTTGTATTGTGAAATTTGGTGACAGATGCACTTTGCGAATATATTCTGAAATATTAGGAACTACTGCTATAATATATGCTGATTTGCATATTAATAATGTTTTTGACAAAGCCCTAAAAGCATTGTTCTGACAGCAAATCTACATCTCTTCCTGTGCATGCGGGCTGTCTGAGACCTGCTGCTCTCTGTGTGACCCTCCGACTTACTGTGCAGCAGAGACATGCTGTCAGGCATTAGGGGGCTGCTTATGACAAACCAATATAAATAGGTCTTGCCACGCTCATTGTTATGTCCTGTCAAGGCCAGCTCACCAGAACAGTGGAGGCTTCTGAGCCCCCTGGAGTACCAACAGGATATTAACAGAAAATAACCCCCCCTGTACACAGAAGTGATTTCAATGCTCAGACTTTGGAAAAATAGATATGTTAATTCAACTTAACAAAATGTCTAATTTTTGCGTAGCAACATTTAAGGCCCCGTCACACATAGCGACTCACCAGCGATCCCGACAACGATATCAACGTGTCAGGATCGCTGGTGAATAGCTACATGATCGCTGGTGAGCTGTCACACAGACAGCTTCACCAGCGATCAGGACCAGCGACGCCGAGCGCACAGTGTCGCTGTGTTTGTTACTTACCAGCGCGCTGATGCAGCGGCGGGAGCTGATGTGCAGCCGGGATCAGGATGAGTGACTGGCGCAGGGCACTGGGAGAATCTCCCCACTGCTCTACTGATACAGGTGCCTGCTGTTACAGTCCTCCACCAGCAGAGGGCGCGCTGTTATGAATGAGTCACCGGAGGAGAAAACAAAAATACAAGCTAAGTCCAGAAAACCGGAGAGGTTGGTAGCTATCGGATTGCAGACCCCTGATCCTATACACCACAACTAACAGTAGCCATGGGGGGTTCCTACGGTGCCCTAGACCCCTCGTCACAGCCGGAGAATTACATAAGCCTAAAGAAGGAAAGGGGAAATCCAAACTACCCCAGAGCAGACCCCAAAGCAATAGACAGCCCCCAACATGTATTGTGGGTGAAAAACAGATGAAAACACAGACAGAAAGACAGGCTGAGCAAACGATGGGGCCCAACTAACTAGACAGGACAGGACAGAAAAGATGCTGGCTGCAATCCACAAAAAACCCTACCAAAAATGTCCCAACCGTCTGATAGGGAAAAAGTCCCTGAAGTCACTAGACTTCAAAATTACTATATCAGCACTCAGGTATATTCTGAAAACAGAGCAAAGAGATCAACTGATCAGAGACAAAAATGGAATTCAGCCAGTCCCAACCAGGACTGGCTGAATACAAACACTAAGGAAACCAGACAAAATCTCATGGAATAATAGCAGGGCAAAAACTTAGCTTTTAGTAGACAGGAACTAAACTGGATGCAAGAGCTCAGAGCAGAAAGGATCACCAGCAGCCCTGCAGGGCGTCGGCTGTCTTATATCCACTCAGAAATTCCAGATGTCCAATCACACTCCGCCTGTTCAGATGACAGGTTCGTCCCATCCCAATCAATTTCACTACCTCTCTTCACCAGCAGAGGGAGTTCATCAGACATCAAAGGTGAAGGGGAGAATGAACTCACAACAGCGCGCCTGTATCCCCGGCCTCTCTGCGGGCAGCATCCTGCTGTCTCCTGGTCCCGAGCGTGTGGTGGCGGCACCTGTAACTCGCTGGTAACTAAGGTACACATCGGGTACCTAAGGGACGCACGTCCCATAGATACCCGATGTGTACGTTAGTTACCAGCTGATCGCTGTCACATGCAGCGATGCGTGCTGGCCAGCGGGAGATCAGCGATGAAAGAAATGTCCTGGGCTTTCCTGCAGTGAACAGCGATACCGGCAGGGGGGCCGGTCGCTGATCGCTGTCACACACAGCGATCTCGCTGGTGAGATCGCTGTTGTGTCACAAAACTTGTGACTCAGCAGCGATCTCGCTAGCGAGATCACTATGTGTGACGGGGCCCTTACTGAGAATAATTACTTGAAATAAAATGTTTATTTGTTGTCCACTTTCTTAAAGTGCCCACGTAATGTAAATTTACTATTGTGTCACAACGTCCATTCAACTATGTCCAGACTCCATAATACAATCTTATTTTTGTGATCAATGAGTAGACTATAATTTACCTCAGCCGCAATCCAATGACCTTTTGATGATTTCACCAACGGCTTTAGTGCTGTAGAAGACTAGTACCTATATAATGCAATGACATGGCAGCTTTCTGCCTATGCACCGTGCGCATGGAAACTATTAATCAGGGGCATGGGTAGTGTTGTACAGAGCTCAGCAATCAGAGTACTGGTAGATCTGAAGCAGAGAAAGCTATGATTTTTATTAATCCTACAGCATGAAGTGCAGTAAGTGATACATTATCGGAATCAGTTTCTCTTCCCTTAATATCGATCTGCGCTCAGATATGGAAGCAAAAATGTGTTGGCTGATTAATTTTAAAGCATACTGTCACAACTCTGTTGTCAGGTGTTTCGTGACCAGGGTCTCCTTCTCTGTCCCTAATGCTAGGCGTGCCCTATCTTGCCCTGTTCCCAGGATTACTTCTGATAGTGTAGACTCCGGGGCCACATACCTCACCTTAGCTCCTGAATCCGCCCTCAGTCTGTACCCTTCTCCCACCCAGGGAAGAGGGAATAGTAGTGTACCATAATACACCAACCAGACTAACAAAGTAATGTGAACAGGGGTAATGAAAAATACCAAACACACAAATATACTCACACATGCAACAGAGGAATGCATCGGGGAGTGGAGAATAGGGTTAAACCAAAGTAGGGAAAGAAAGGGAATTATCACACATTCAAAACCGAGCAGTTACAGATAAATCCAACAAGCACCTTCTCCATTAACAACCAACAACAACTTGCAGCCATGCAGCATAAGTTTCTCTAATAATGAGTGCTAGCCAGGGCCCAGATCATATAGGAGATGGGAATGGCTAACAGTGCACAGCTGAGAGCCTTAATGCAGGAAAGCTTCCAGGAGCTCTCAACTGAGCAGATGGCAAAAGAAACTTAAACCATTTAATATGAAGGTGAAGGGCTTCTAATCAGTGTAGGAGTAGGAGAAATCCGATGCTCCAGTCTTCTGGCTCCTCTCTGTCTCAGTAAACCCGTGACACATATTTTCACAACAAATTGATTATAGTGCAGGAATCTGAATAATAAATTACTTTACTATGGGTTTATTTATGGACTGCCAAAAATCTGAGCTGCAGGCTGCAGTAAATAGGCAGCATCCTTCTCCTGCTGCTAGGTTGCTGTCTTAATTGCAGGAGCAAAAATCATAGGTGTCATGACTCTGGACGGGATGGTTCTGCCTCCATCCTGGTCAGGTCAGGGTTAATTCTAGTTCGCCTCTCTTTGGTTCTGGGGCGGCTATTTAATGTTGACAGTTCCTAGATTTGGTGTCGGTGATACTTCCGTATAATCGGTTTGTGGTTGCTGACCCAGGTTACTCGTCCGTAAATGTTGTTCCTCTGTGCTTGTGTGCTTTGCTGTGTATGACCCGGTTTGTCCCCTGACTTTTGCCTCTGCATCCTGCTTTGTATTGCCCTGTCCCTCCTGGTTATCTGAGCCCTTAGTTTGTCTCCGTTTACTCTCTGTTTTATCCCTAGGTACCACTCTCTCATCTGGCTTTTGACCATCAGCTCTCCTTTGACTATGTTTACTTTCGGTGCCCTGTACTCTGCGTGCTCAGTTGCCTTCCCTGTACTCACGCGCATTGACTCTGCCCCTTGTCATGTGACTGCTTAGTTCCAGATCCTATGCTCACTGCTTAGTCTCAGGTCCTTACGCACTGCATGCCTTGCTCCTTCACTCCCTGCGCTCGTTCCCATGTCCCCTGATACTGCCACCTAGGCTGCGCCAGTGACACCATTGGAGTCATCATAATAGGATTTCACAGCTTTCGCTCCTGGCTGAAGGCGGAAGCTAAGAGTGACTAGGAGAACACTACCTAGACTAGTATTGCCTAAACTAGGCTGCAGGAGGTCCATGCTGTGGGTTATCTCCAAAACCATATAATAGAAAGATTTAGAAGAATGATCATACTGCTAAGTTCCTTCACTATAATCATTGTCCTGTGCAGCTGGAGTTATTGAATAATGAGTATTGGAAAACAACAATGGGGCGAATCTAGTGGTTTTATGCCAAGCCAGCAATTTCATATTAATTAACATGGCAACTTGTGGATAAATCTGTTGAATGCAGAATGGGAAAGACAAACTGGCATAATACTGATACTCTTAAGTATTAACAGGGTCACCCTTTAAAAACAGCCAGTGTTCCACTCCATGCAAATTACTGTGAACATCAACTTGTCAGATACCCAGTTGGAGTTTTGATACGGGGCAAGCTGACTTCTCTGAACAACTCCAGATGTTTAATCAGGTAGCCTTAGACTATATATCAGAAATGACATGTCTGTCTTATACACTTACTTTTCCCCCACTCCGTAGCTGTCGAGAGCAGATGTAGCAGACACAATGCAGATAACCAAAGAAGAACCTGGAATAAAAGGAGATGTTACATAGTTAGGTACTTCAAAAGTACATAGATTGAAAAAAGACACAGGTACTTTACCTTTCTCAATCAATTATTGCGCCCCACCTGCCTCTGTAAATGCCGCTGTCACAGATTGACAGAGGCATCTAAGAGGATAACAGTCACCGGCAGAGTGCCACTACCCTACTCTCAGCCGTTTGAGGCAGATGATGAGGACTGAATAACGCAGTCATCTGTCAGCAAAAATCAGGGCTCATTTCCTCAGGGAGCCAATATATGACGTAGTAGAACGTTATATGTCAGTAAAGGGTTAAATAAACATCCCAAAAGAGAAAAATCATTAAATAATGCCCTCATAGAGTATAATGAAATATGTCTTTAAATTTAATAACATAGTAACTTGTCAAAAAATAACACTCAACTGGAGTATGTGTTCCTTCAGAGGGCATGTACCGGGCATTGCTAAGTGTCATTCACTGGCAGCTACTAGCTTCAATATACATATTGGATTCATAAAATTATGTCATGGTACTCTAGTAACCAATATGGAAATATGTGATTATTAGAGGCAACTTATTTTTATGCTCGATATTCCAGACATTTTGTTGAGTCAATCGTTGCCAACTATATATATTATGCTCAGAAAATGGCATTATAGTGCTATAGTTTGCAAAATGTAAATATCAGTGATGAGCGAGTATACTCGTTGCTCGGGTTTTCCCGAGCATGCTCGGCTGACCTCCGAGTATTTTGGAGTGCTTGGAGATTTAGTTTTTGTCGAAGTAGCTGCATACAAATGGGGATTCCCTAACAAACAGGCATTCTTCACATGTATTCAGCCTGTGCAGCAGCCACAATCATGCAGCTGCATTGACACAAACTAAATCTCCAAGCACGCCAAAATACTCAGAGACAACCTGAGCATGCTCGGGAAAACCCGAGCAACGAGTATACTCGCTCATCACTAGTAAATATATAAACCTATAAATGTGACACACAACTAAAATGCTAAATATAATTACATAATTGTATTGATCACATCTTAAAATAAAAAAAAATCAAAGGAAATTTGTCCTCAAAGTGCAAACTATCGGTGTATCTCAGTATATTAACCCCTTACTGCCATTGGACGGCATAGTACGTCCGATGGCAGTATCCCCCGCTTTGATGTGGGCTCCGGTGATGAGCCCATCTCAAAGCCGGGACATGTCAGCTGTTTTGAACAGCTGACATGTGCCTGCAATAGCCACAGGAGGAATTGCGGAATTGCGATCTAGCTTTTAACTAGTTAAATGCTGCTGTCAAACTCTGACAGTGGCATTTAACAAGCGCTTCCAGACATCCGGCCGGAAATGCGCTCATCGGTGACCCGTGTCACTTGATCGTGGGTCACCGGTGTGTCGGCATGACAACCCGAGGTCTCCTTGAGACCTCTATGGTTGTTGATGCCGGATTACTATGAGCGCCACCCTGTGATCGGCACTCATAGCAATGCAGTAATTCTGCTACATATAGGCGATCTGAGCATCGCCTCTACGTAGCAGAGCCGATCAAGCTATGGCAGCTTCTAAATGTTTTTAAAAATATGAAAAAAATAAAAAAAAAACATAAAAGTTCAAATCACCCCCCTTTTATCGCCATAAAAAATAAAACAATAAAAATAAAATCACACATACACATATGCATATTTGGTATCACCGCATTCAGAATCGCCCGATCTACCAAAAATAAGGATTAACCCGATCGCTAAATGGCGTAGCGAGAAATAAAATCAAAATGCCAGTATTACTTATTTTAGTCGCCATGACATTGCATTAAAATGCAATAATGGGCGATCAAAAGATTGTATCTGCACAAAAATGGTATCCTTAAAATCGACAGCTCAGCATGCAAAAAAAGCCTGCACCCAAACAGATATCACGAAAAATGGAGACGCTACGGGTCTCATAAAATGGCGCATTTTTTTTTTTTTTTAGCAAATTTTGGAATTTTTTTTTCACTTCTTAGATAATAAATAACCTAGACATGTTTGGTGTCTATGAACTCGTAATTACCTGGAGAATCATAATAGCTGGTCAGTTTTAGCATTTAATCAACCTAGCAAAAAAACAAGCAAAAAACAACTGTGGGATTGCACTTTTTTTTTGCAATTTCACCGCACTTGGAATTTTTTTCCCATTTTCTGTTACACATCATGGTAAAACCAATGGTATCTTTGAAAAGTACAACTCGTCCCACAAAAAATAAGCCCTCACATGGCCATATTGACAGAAACATAAAAAAAAGTTATGTCTCTGGAAGGAAGGGGAGCGAAAAACAGAAAATGCAAAACTGAAAGCAGCTCTGGTCATGAAGAGGTTAAACAATCATTTGATCTATAAGCAATACTGTATGTATTAATGCATTGATAAATAGCTATTATTTTATGTACACATATAATAAACATTATGTGTTATATATGGTGCACAATGTTCATGTCCAGAGTATACAGAGATGATAACTCCTAGATAGCATTAATCCTCTAATTCATTTTTATCACAGGTAGGATAGTTTGAATGTTATTGAATGTTATTAGCATATATTCCTTAATTAAATAATAGGATAACCAAGTGGTAAGTTACATGTAAAGTGCTAAATGCTAAAAAGTTATATGGTATACAGTGCCTTGCGAAAGTATTCGGCCCTCTGGAACTTTCCAACCTTTTCCCACATATTATGCTTCAAACATAAAGATACCAAATGTAAATGTAAATTTTTGGTGAAGAATCAACAACAAGTGGGACACAATTGTGAAGTTGAATGAAATGTATTGGTTATTTTAAATTTTTGTGGAAATTCAAAAACTGAAAAGTGGGGCGTGCAATATTATTCGGCCCCTTTAACTTAATACTTTGTTGCGCCAACCTTTTGCTGCGATTACAGCTGCAAGTCGCTTGGGGTATGTCTCTATCAGTTTTGTACATCGAGAGACTGAAATTCTTGCCCATTCTTCCTTGGCAAACAGCTCGAGCTCAGTGAGATTGGATGGAGATCTTTTGTGAACAGCAGTTTTCATCTCTTTCCATAGATTCTCGATTGGATTCAGGTCTGGACTTTGACTTGGCCATTCTACACGTGGATACATTTATTTGTGAACCATTCCATTTTAGATTTTGCTTTATGTTTGGGATCATTGTCTTGTTGGAAGACAAATCTCTGTCCCAGTCTCAGGTCTTTTGTTTTCTTCAAGAATGGTCCTGTATTTGGCTCCATCCATCTTCCCATTCATTTTAACCATCTTCCCTGTCCCTGCTGAAAAAAAGCAGGCCCAAACCATGATGCTGCCACCACCATGTTTGACAGAGGGGATGGTGTGTTTAGGGTGATGAGCTGTGTTGCCTTTATGCCAAGCATATCATTTGGCATTGTTGCCAAAAAGTTCGATTTTGGTCTCATCTGACCAGAGCACCTTCTTCCACATGTTTGGTGTGTCTCCCAGGTGGCTTGTTGCAAACTTTAAATGACACTTTTTATGGATATCTTTGAGAAAAGGCTTTCTTCTTGCCACTCTTCCATAAGGCCAGATTTGTGCAGTGTAAGACTGATTGTTGTCCTATGGACAGACTGTCCCACCTCTGCTGTAGATCTCTGCAGTTCATCAAGAGTGATCAAGGGCCTCTTGGCTGCATCTCTGATCAGTCTTCTCCTTGTTTGAGATGAAAGTTTAGAGGGACGGCTGGGTCTTGGTAGATTTGCAGTGGTATGATACTCCTTCTATTTCAATATGATAGCTTGCACAGTGCTCCTTGGGATGTTTAAAGTTTTGGAAATCATTTTGTATCCAAATCCGGCTTTAAACTTCTCCACAACAGTAGCACCGACCTGCCAGTTGTGTTCCTTGGTCTTCATGATTCTCTCTGTGCTTCAAACAGATCCCTGAGACTATCACAGAGCAGCTGCATTTATACAGAGACTTGATTACACACAGGTGGATTATATTTATCATCATTAGTCATTTAGAACAACATTGGATCATTCAGAGATCCACAATGAACTTCTGGAGTGAGTTTACTGCACTGAAAGTAAAGGGGCCGAATAATATTGCACAAGCCACTTTTCAGCTTTTGAATTTCCACAAAAATTTAAAATAACCAATAAATTTCGTTCAACTCCACAATTGTGTCCCCCTTGTTGCTGATTCTTCACCTAAAATTTACATTTGGTATTATTATGTTTGAAGCATGATATGTGGGAAAAGGTTGAAAAGTTCCAGGGGGCCGAATACTTTTGCAAGGCACTGTATATGTTTGATGCTAAATGGAGCTATTCATGTATCAAATAGAGCAGTGTATAGAAAGTTCATGATAGCTATAATAGTTAGATACTGACCCCACAGATGCTGCACGTGCCCAATGCACATTTTGCCTACTGCTTATATGTATTTTGTTCTCCTAAATGCTGTACTCTTTTGCTAAAAAATCTTATAATTATTATATCAAGATAGTATCAGTTAAAGCAATGGCTGCATTGTCCTCACGATCATTAGAGCAGAGTTGTGATCTTTGACTACAGCCTAACTGCACTGCCTACAGAGGTAGTCTGAGACATACCTCCTGGATCATCATTGGTTAAGGTTCCTGATCTACCTGTATTTCTACCTCTTTGGATAGGTTGCCATTTATAAAAACAAGTCTATCCCAAACGCACCAAAAAGTTAGTGCATGGAGAGCTTATCTGTATTACAGCAAGGGTAAAATTGTTATAAAGTTAAACTTCCAGTGATAAGATGATTATCATGTAACTGTTGTACATGTGAAGCAGAAACATGTGCCTTATTAAGAGGGATTCTGGATGGTTGCCTTAAAGGGAACCTGTCAACAGAATTTTGCTAAGAAAACTAGAGGCATTGTAGGGTTGGCACCATTATACTGATTAAAATGATACCTGGGGTGAAGAAATCCGTCTTGTGGTTCTTGTGTAATCACTGTTAGAAGTTTTCAGCCAATAATATGCCCGTGTTCCAGGGCGGAACTGTAGGCAGAGTCTTATCTCCGTGCTCTAAGCCAGAGGAACCAAAGAAAGACATGCCCACAGACCGCCCCGAAGCACAAGCATTTTCCTCATCATAGAGACAGACTGGACAGGTCTTTCCTTTGTATCTATGGACCTTTTTTACTGGAGTTTTTACTGTAGTCTTCTGTTACAATACTTTACATAATAACAATTTTTATATTAGGTTTTAAATAGCTGTAAGGAATCACTACATGTAAAATTGACCCATCTTTAATGCATGTTTTCTTATTTAGTTGGTCTGGAACAGAATTATCTGTTATCTTTATATTCAACTCAGAAAAGGGTGGAGACATCTGCCGTAAGAGGTCCATCAACACTTTGTTCATTCTTTGCCTGAATCACACAACAAAATATGGATTTGTGGAATGTACAATGCCCTCCATTCACCCTGTTTCACAGTAATCAGAGGCTTTCTCCTGATGTGCACTGGCTACGCAGCAGGAAATTGTATTCTCTCTCATATGTTAGTTTTCCACTGCAGGACTGTATAAACATGATAACCCCCCCCCAGATTGATGTGCCACTAAAGCACTACAAGAAATACTTGTGCGGTCTCCTATTTTATAACGCACTTGGAAAATGAAGGGTTTTAACTCTTGTAAGTCCAGCGCTGTAAGTCCATAAAATCCATTTTCTTTTATTCCATAACTTCCAATAGCAAAAAAACAATTAAGTCATAGTCCAGAACATTAAAATCAAACTCGTTTCAACGCAAAACCGTGCGTCTTGATCATTGACAAGGCTCTAATGGCAGACTGAACATTTTAGACTAGTTCACAGTTCAATCTCACCCACCAGATCCAGCCAGAGCCAGTGACAGAAGCCAAAAAATATTTTCTTACAAATTGTATGTTAAAAAAAAAATATACAAGTTTGGTATAGCTGTAATCATACTGATGTGGAAAGTCAAACTGTTAGGTAACTTTGACCACACAATGAATGCTGTAGAGAACAAAACCCTGTAAAACAATTGCAGAATTCCATTTTTTGTGCAATTTCACCACACTTGGAATTTTTTTCCCTGTTTTCTAGTACATTGAATGTTTGAATGGCTAGCGTCATTCAAAACTACAACTTGTCACGTGAAAAAACAAGCCCACATTCGTCTATGTGGATGGAAAATTTAAAAAGATATGGATCTTGCAAGAAAGGAAAGAAAAAACAAAATGTAAAAAAAAGAAAAACATCATGTTTTGGAAGAATTAAAAGCGTCAATGTTTAAAAAAAATGTCGGATAACCCTTTAGGTTTGTTGATTTACTCTACACCTGAGTAGAAGCTGTAAACCTTTGCACACTGGATATCCTCCAGTGTCATCTGCTGACAAACCCCAACCGAAAGCTGGAGAGCATTTCACTCTGCCGTTTCTCCAAGGTTTCATATCAGTTCCTTGCTCTGCCTTTATGGTAGGTACACCACGGCTATGAATAATATGTGTTCTTGAATTTTAACAGCGCTCTCCAGCATAAACTGCAAGAAACAAGAAAAGACACAAAATTATGACCCCTCTCTTGTTCCAGGAATGCAGGCTTGGGCAACGGAATGAGTCAATTAGCAGTATCTGCAAGAAGATTATACTTGGAGCAGCTGGTGTGAAACAGTAGGCGACGTGCATTACACAGAGTTTTAAGGTTTACACAATAACAATAATGAGGAAAACGGCAAACAAGAATGTTTTGCCTTGCAATGAATATCTCCGATATCCAGAATTCCTCTGGCTCCCTACACTTCCATTAAAACTGTTGAATGTAGAAAATTGCTAGCTTTATGCAAACAGCTGCCGTCCTTCACAAGATACACAGTCCTGTAATACAGAGAGTACTTAAGAGATGATATTTACTATTCACCCTTATTTTTCAAGAGCCCCCTTGAGTCTTCTTCATTGGTTGAGAGCAGAGAAGGCTGAAAATTGCTTTAAAATAAACATGAAACAGCCTTGAATTATCTTGTGCTTGGAAAGCCAACAACTCAACTCCCTTCTTTGTGATGATGACATGCAGTCATCAGAAACAAAAGGTGAACGGTAACGTTCTAGTGCTTCATTTCTTTTCTGTACTTGGATAATAATTGCAAGATCTAATTATTTTGCAAACAACTGTTTTTTCTCCCAGGAACAGTGGAATCCCTCCCATGGGGCCTCTACTTAAATCAGAGATCACAGCTGGACCTTTCATCAGTAATGTTACCATGTAGCATTGCAGAATGTGCTGGGATATGGTGGGATGAGGATCGAAAGGATGAAAGTCAAATCATTCCACCCAAGGTTATGGATTGATTTTATGGGATGTTGTGGTGGCAGGTAAGTAAGCACTGTTGCACCAAGTCTCCTTCTACTGATAATCAGGTTTTCCAGAGGCCACAAGGTCATCACATCATATTCCTTTCATGAAGCACGTGAACTTTAAAACAGGTTTATTTGGATGAAATGCACCAAGATTTTAAAGAGGTGCACACTTTTTATTAGCATTAATACATGCTGAACTGTTCTAAAGACAGAAAAAGAAAATTATGCTTTCAATGAACAGGGTAAATTTGAGCTATGTTTCCGCCCACCCTCAACACATTTGCATTGAGCAAGGTGGCACCCATCTAGTTGGAATGTGGCCAGGAATATGCATACCACATACATGTGACTGTTCCCGCCACTGACAACGGAGAATCATCACTGCATGCAGTGACTGCAGACTTATACCCTTATACCAGTCAGTTCTCTTCAGCTCATTGATTTCTATACAGCAGTTAGCTGCTCACTTCGCTCCCCCTCACAATCAGTTCCTGACTGAACTGCTGTTATCATTCCTGCATAATCTTAATGCCTGGTCTCGCATCAACAAATTCCGGTGCAGTTCTCATAATCACAGCTCTCGCTTTCCTGAGCAACGTGCTTGTTCAAAGTCACTGTCATGTTTATATTTAAATATAGTAATAACAGTATATACTTCAGATTAATGACAGACCAATAATGTGTCACAGCATGAGAAGTTACTTCGAGGACTGTCATTCAAGGAGGAGTTCTCTCCACCCAGCAACCAGAAAATAAAGAGATTTCAAAGGTGTGTGCTACTCAAGGCAGAATTTGAGTTATTAGAAGGTATCTTTGTTTTTGTCACACTGCCAGAAGAAAGAGTGTCAGGGCAAGGGAACCTAAAACCATGTAAATACAGTCCAATATTCTTCCAGCATGTTATTGAACAGTAAGACCTGAAAGAACTGCTGAACAGTTTTATTGAAAAAAAAATCATTATTTTATTCATTGACATCCTTGCTCATTCTGGACTCAAAGGTCCAGTGAGCTGCTGGCACACAAAGCTAGCACACTTGGTGAGGTGGATCCTCTAAGCCCAAGGTCCAAGTGGGTATACAGGCCATAGGTGTCACTGCAGAAAATGGGTGTTGCACGCATGAAACAGCAGAGTTACTGAAGGCAAGCTAAAAGTTTTAAAGTATCCTAAAAACCACAAGGGGAAAGATGACATCCTGGAAGCCACTGGCGGACATATGTAGGCAAACTGAAAGTCATAAAGGGGTTCTGGAAGCTGCAAGTGGACAAGGGATGTTCTGGAGGCCACAGGTGAACACGTAGAAGCAAACTGGAAGTCCTAAAGGGTTCCTTGAAGCCGCAAGCATACAGGAGACATTCTGAAAGCCACAGGAGGATGAGTAGAGGTAAACTCTTAAAGTGGTAATGGAGAACACTGACAGGCAGCTGGTTACTGGAAGCCACAGGCAAACAGGTGAAGTCCTGAAGATCACTGACAGGCCACAGCATTACTGGAAGTCGCAGACACGTAACTGAGGAACTGGAAACCACAGGCAACCAGGAAAAGGCCTAGAGCTTGTTGGACAGGAACTGTGCAAATACACACTAAAATAGTTACTAGAAAGTCTTAATACAATACCAAAACAAACGTGTGTTTATTGAGAGGCCTTAAATGGGCCTTGCAGCACATGAAAATCTAATGGACAGGGGCACATGTGTAACAGCTCTCATGTCAGAAACTGACATCCTTATCTGCATGTATAAAAAGACAGCTGTCAATCACTCAGTTGGACCACCCACTAGGCTGCCATTCCCAGAATAAGCAGATATTTCAAGAAAATACAGGTCTTTTCCTACAAACCTATAAATTAATCTTCTATGTTCCTCTCAGTCTATAACATGATACTGAAATATCAGACTGCTAGTTTAAAGTTTAATGTTCCTTCAATAGACAGTACATGGGCATGCTCAGTAGGTGTCATGGAGTGACTGACCAGTGTGACACGACCCAACGATTGGGTCAGCAAACAAACAAGGGAACACCGGGGACACAATTACAACGGTGGGCCCTGCGATAGGGAATGGGGAAATGGACACCTCCTGCACTCTCCTGAGGATGTGCCCTGCTTTTTCTAGCATCCCTATACAGGTTCTTTCAACCTGTCGCCAAGCAGCATACCTTAGCCATCGCTTGCCCTGCACCTATCCCTAAGTAGTGAATTGTCAAGTGAGGACACTGGTCCCACCGCTGCACTAATACAACACAAGGTTAGAATAGTCAGACAGTAAAAGGAATGGGGTCACAAAAATACAACACTTAGCTTTCTGTTGTTTAGCACCACACAGCAGGATCACTACACCAGATTCACCATGAACAGCTGAGGCATCACCGCTCCCAGCAAGCTCCTTCTCCAAGAGTGGTCACTGCAGAATGACCTCTAACACCAATGGTCAGCTGATGCATCAGGTGACCTTTTAAGGAATGGTGGGAGTGGTCACCACCTGCATCAGCAAACTCAGCAGTAATGTAATTACACCAGTGGCCACTGGGGAGAAAAACAGACATTAACCCCCGATGGCCAGAAAGGAAAAAAAAGTTTATATGTGAGAATCCAGATCTGCCACAGATCCAAAAATGGATTGTGACAGTACCCCTCCCTCAATGAGGGGCCTCTGGACCCTCAACACCAGACCTCACCTAAACGCGACCTACGGTGAGGACACCTCGATCCACCAGAGTTCACCTCGGTAATCACCTGACCCTCAGGTTTCTGGCAAACACGGACTGATGAAAGTGACAATAATGTATGCTCCGAAGGTGCGACAAATCTCCAGAGCGTAGACCTGGGTAATGAGTTGTGTACAGACATTACTGGAGATAACTCCAGCTGGTAAGTCCACAGGCTGAGAATGGCTGACACCCAATACAGCCTGTTCACCCGAGAACTCCAGGCCCCAGCAGTACACTTCCACCGGATGTTTTTGGTGGACACCCAAACGTACTCATTCACACACAGATCCAGATCTGAACATTTATTGCCAGGCACACGTTTGCCATAAGATGGTGAACTCTTCACAGAACTGAAAACAGAGGCGTCTCCCTGTGTCCTCACACTCACACCCCCACAATGCTCAGAAGGAACCACCACCCTCCTCTGAGCCCTCCTCCTAAGAGGACTCCCACACTCAGGGTTAGCTTGTGGTGAGGGTTGAGACTTGCCTCTACTTCCTGGCAGTACCTCTGCTGCTCCCACTGGAGAAGGGGATGGTTGTAGAAAGACGGCAGAGATAGTAGCCCTCGGACAGCAACCCTCACACGACTGATCCCAGCTGACTACTTTCCTGGACCGACAATCTATGACCAGGTTGTGTCTTTTCAACCAAGGGAGGCCTAAAACAATGGGTGATGGCATTCCCCCAAGACATAGCACGACAGGGACTCCTCATGATGAGCCCCTATACGCAGAGGTATATCATCCATGACTTGGGTGAACCTCCCCTGGCTAACTGGGACAGAGTCAATAGCCTGGACATTTAGGGGTTTTGCTAGCATCCTACACCTCAGGCCATGGGTCTGGACAAAGTGAGCATCCACCAGATTGTGACCTGCTCCACTGTCCACAAGCACCGGTATACTCTCAGTTACCCCGCCAACCACCACTTCAGCAGGTAAGGTACACTGAGGAGAAAAATTGGAGGAAATAAACACTCCCTGGTCGCCTCCCTCCACACGACCAGGGGGACACGACTTCTTAGATGGAACAGGTATTTTGGCGCAAGCTGGGCAGATACCAATGAAATGACCAGTCTGCCAACAGTAAAAACATGCCCCCACACCACGGTGAACCGCAGGCAACACCATTTGGGAACCAACTCCTCCCATCTGCATAGGCTTGTCCATCTACGCCAGTGTGTCCTCCTCCCTAACAAGGACCACAGGGGGGCACATTTGGTGTATTCTTCTCCCTGAGGCATCTGTCTACCTGGATAGCAAGGGACATGGCAGCCTCCAACGACCTGGGGGCGTTATTCTGCACCAGAGTATCCTGCAACCTAGAGGACAGACCCTAATTAAAGTGGCTGCTAAGGGCAGGGTCATTCCACTGCGTGTCAGTGGCCCACCTCCTGAACTCTGAGCAGTACTCCACAGCCGTCTGGCCCCCCTGCTTGATTTTACAGAGCCATCTGAATCCCCATACACCAGCGCCAATGCCGCAAAAAACTCGTCTACAGTACCGACCGTAAAGATGGAGAACCAGTCGGTAGGGAGAAGGCCCAGGATTGGGGATCACCCTTAAGAAGAGAGAGGATGATTCCCACCCATTGTTCCTCACTCCGAGATGAACAAGGACGGAGCCTGAAGTATAGCTTGCAGGCCTCCTAAAAAAACAAAAATGTATCTTTCCCTCAAGAGAACCGGTCAGGGAGAGAGATTTTGGGTTCAGGTAGAGCCTGCAACTGAGCTGAGACCCAGATCCCCTTCAGCTGCTGCAGCTGCTGCACCACCTCCCCATGCAATACCTTAAGCTCATTGGTGAGGGTCTGGAGCAGTTGAGCAAAGGCCTGCATCTGGGCAATGGCTCACCAGAAAAAATGAGAAGGTCAGTGTTAATGTCACGGTATGACACGACCCAACGATTGGTCGGTCATCAAACACAAACAAGGGAACTCCGGGGACACAATTACAACGGTGGGCCCTGTGATAGGGAATGGGGAATGGACACCTCCTGCACTCTCCTGAGGATGTGCCCTGATTTTTCTAGCATCCCTATACAGGTTTTTTCAACCTGTCGCCGAGCAGGATACGTTAGCTCTCGCTTGCCTGCACCTATTCCTAAGTAGGGAATGGGCAAGTGAGGACACTGGTCCCACCGCTGCACTAATATAACATAAGGATAGACAGACAGTAAAAGGAACAGGGTAACAAAAATCCAACACTTAGCTTTCTGCTGTAAAGTACTGCACACCTGAGGCACCACCGCTCCCAGCAAGCTCCTTCTCCCAGAGTGGTCGCTGCAGAATGACCTCTAACACCGCCAGTCAGCTGATGCATCAGGTCACCTTTTAAAGGATGGTGGGAGTGGTCACCACCTGCATCAGCAAATTCAGCCGAAATGAAATTACACCAGTGGCCACTTGGGGGAAAAACAGACATTAACCCCAGATGGCCAGAAAGGAAAAAAGCTTATATGTGAGAATCCAGATCTGCCACAAATCCAAAAATGGATCATGACAGTAGGTATCTATAATGTAATGAGCGTGCTACTGATTTCTGATGTACAGTTTTCTGCAGGTAGTACTTATTCACAGTCAGACATTGATACAGAGCTACAGAGAGTAGACATATGTGTGCCTGCCCTGATAAACTCACATTTATTTGCATATTGGAATTAACCAGTCCAGCTTCACAAGAAATTGGTGGCCATGTGATAAAATGGCATTTTTTTCCTTTCCTACTAAGTTTTCTTTGAAGTATTAGGTCAAACCAATTGTGAGGACAAGTCCCTTGGATGGCTCTTAGTGAAGGAGAGGATTTGGACTATCCGTAGAGCCATCCAGAGGATTTGTCCCCATAATTGGTTTGACCTAATACTTCAAATAAAGTCTCATAGGAAAGAAAAAAAAACTGATGCTCTGCCTCCTATAGAGTTATATGTTAATCAGCTCTGAATTTTGGACCCAATTTGGTTTTACGAGAGAGGACTTTATTTCCACTTTTCTTTCGATATGTGCATAATACAAGTGTAATAGCCATATATTTGAAATCTAATTAATCTCGCCTGATTAGTAAATGAGCTAGCAAGCGAGATGTAACTTCTCTTAACCTTTCTAGGATTAACATTATACTAGCAGATAAAACAGAAGCGCGGATTTAGAAAACGAAATGACATCAGCTTAACCCTCTGTAAATCGCAAGTGTGACCTTACTTGATCCGAACTGGCTAAATATTTTATTACCATCTTATCAACTGCCCTAGACCACCAGTAACGCATGCTGATGAATGTGAAACACTGGAATCCAGCTCGGTACTGGAAGAAATATGTTGCATTTTGAACAGGAGCGTGATATGAGCAGTTTAATAAGAAGCGTTGCCGGGGAAACATTTGTCAAAGAAGCAATGTTTCAGACTTTTTTTTATGAACTGCATAGGCGTATTTCTCTCTGTCACTGCAATGTCACGATTCGGCTTGGTGGATTTTTCTACATAGTATATCCTTTGCCTCAATGTCACTTTTGGCAGATACACTTGTTCCATAAATCTGAAATCATACACTATGCTACTGAAATATTCATCGCCATGTTTAGGGATCCAAAGTTGAGTTAACAGTTATAAAGCTGGAAGAATCACTAAACGTCAGATGAAATGTTAACCTAAAGTATAGGTATAGGGAAAATCCTCATATCTTTATTCTCGGAGACTGAATTATTCAGAAGTCAGTGAGATTGAATTATTTGCAGTAAAAAATATTGGATATGGGAATTGTTAGGGTCTCATACTAATACTAATGATATTAGAGGAAAGTAAACAGCAGGCTGAGCATTACATAGAAACATCACGATGTAAAGAATTAATTAGATAATACCTGAAAACTTTATGAACAGACAGGTGACAATGGGGACATGTTGATGCCAAATAATAGCGGTAATTTAACAATTGTTTTCAGCTGTGCAAAAATCAATGTACAATACAGGACAAGTTTTAAAAGATTTCTTGAAAATTAGGAAGAGAGAATCAGTTATTTTGACTGCAAGAGGTTAATATTTTATTCCTAAGCAAAATATGTTGTTTCATGACTTTACCAATATATCAGTGCCAAAGTGATTTATGGGTCTCATAACTGCCCACAGGACCTCTATGAGAGGCATAAAACACAAGGCTATTTATTGCTAAACAAATATAGTCTCCACTGAAAAACATGAAATTTTAATATTCTTTCTTCATAAAAAAAACTTGGCTCAAAGTTATCTTTACATATTTTTTTACAAAACTACATTGTCTGCAATGGAAGTAGATGTAGAGGTTGAAAACCTTCACAATAACAAATCCTGATGCCTGATATAAGGTTGTCTTTTGTTACTTTACCTCCATTTTTCCAAATGCTACAATCCATTAGACATCTCTGCTCCATCTTTGAGTAAAGTCCAACGCAGCAAAATTAGTTGTAAAGGGCTAGTCAGAATTTCCAGCACTAAAGAAAAGTGTATGCCGACATTTTAGGCAGGAAAGAAAAGTTTAAAGGTTTGGAAAATATAATGTGTTTAACAGAATTTGAACCCATCAAAGTTGAAAAAAAAAGACTATTTTATTTAGGTTTTAAATAAAATTGGTGTCAAAATTTTTAAGCCTTTCCATGCCTGAAATGAACATAGTCAGTTCATCAACTTTTTTAGCCATCAGGTATAAATACAATTAAATGATAGCCTTTATAGTGTCCAAACAATGTATAATGAGCAAACAGAAGAGATCTATGTCATAAAAGGATTATATAATCCCAGGTATAAGAGAAATGGTATAATGTCAGTGCATATTCACACACCTATATGTAACCACATGATTCGTACAACCTGTTCATGAAGACTGCATGTGAACAAATGCTGTGTCACACTAAATAGAGGGACACAATGATCTCAAAATGGTATTGCCTTGGAAATGTAATGCTGGGTACAGTGGTACTAACAGACCGCCGGCATGAGAAGGTCCCGCTACCCCCGACACGCATTTTGCCACATTTGGCTTCTTCTTTCACACTGATTTGACACTTGGGACTATATAAAGTAGGTGCTTTTGCCATAACAATGGTGTTTCCTTGTCCTTCAGGGTAGAGACTTCTCTACTTTATTATAAATATATAGGATTTCTTTTTGGACTTTGGCCCAAACCCATGTGCACTAGTCTATATTATTTTCTAGCGAGCCAACTACATTTGTGACTTTGGCTCACAGTCATTGATTATATGCTCTTTCCATTTGTGGGTTATTTCATAAGAGTTATGTCTAGGACTTTTTTTGCCTGTACGCAATAATTGCCCCCGACCTCCTCTGTGCAGCCCCCGACCTCCTCTGTGCAGCCCCCGACCTCCTCTGTGCAGCCCCCACCTCCTCTGTGCAGCCCCATCCTCCTCCTTCATACTCACCCTGCTGTGCCATCGCTGAACGACCCTGAATCCTCCATTGTCCAGCGCTGACAGCTTCTTCCTGCCTTCAGCGGTCACATGGTACCGCTCATTAAGCTCATGAATATGCTTCCACGCCCATGGGCATCCATATTCATGAGCTTAATGAGCGGTACCATGTGACCACTGAAGGCAGGAAGAAGCTGTCAGCGCTGGGACAAGGTGGATGCAGGGGACGTTCAGGGAGGCATGGGAGGGGTGAGTATGACTTCCCAGCCACCGGCTCCTGCCGCTGCTCCCCCTCCCCCGCTGAAGCACCTTCAGATTTCTGGTACCGGCGCAAAAAAATCACTGGTTATGTCCGTCCAATAAACACTATTCATGAACTGGGAGAACCATTTTAATTTTAGATCTATATATTGATTGTCATTGGCATGTTTTTGTCCTTTGAGGTATTCCCTGTTTCTAGATATTGTCTATCCATATATGATTTTTAATTTAATTCTTTAATAAACTTTTCAATTCTTATATGACAAAGATCTCTTCTGTTTGTTGATTATAAATTGTTTGGACACTATAAATTGTTTGGACACTATAAAGGTTATCACATAGTTTGAAGCGCTATGAGATATGGTTGGACTAGTATGGAATACTTATAAATACAATTAAACCTTACTGCTATAATCTGTCCTTATTTTGACCTGACTACTCTAGACTCCTCCAGGAAATCACTATGTAAGCTACAAAAGCATTTACCATATTTTTTGGACCATAAGATGCACTTTTTATCCCCAAAAATTTGGGAGGAAAATGGGGGTGCATCTTATAGTCGGAATGTACTTACAGGTAGCATGGTGGCATCAGGAGTCAGCGATTCTTCCGGTGGTCCGACACTGCATGGCGATGATCTCGCTCCCATTCCAGCCTGGTGCGGCTAGTGCGGCAGTTTCAGCAGTGCTCAGTGCTGCGTGGGGCTCCGGAGACATGTTGTGGCAGTTTCGGCGGTGCTCAGTGCTGCAGTGGGCTCGGGTGACATTATGTGAAAGCCCAAAGCCCCCCTCAGTTCTATTCCCTCGATGCTGTGGTCTCTGGGAACATGGCCACCGGAGGCGGCGCATGTGCAAATTGAGAACTCGGCTCCGAGATCTCGGCTCCCGAGATCTTGGGACAAGATCTCATTGCCGAGATCTCAATCTGCACCTGGGGAATCAATCTGGCCTCCGGGAAAATGGCAGCCGGAGGCGGCGCATGCGCAGATTGAGAACTCAGCTCCTAGATCTTGTCTGCCGACATCGCAATCTGTGCATGCGCCGCCTCCGGCGGCCATTTTCCCAGAGGCCACAGCATCAAAGCAAGGCAATAGAACTGTGGGGGCTTCTGGTTTTCACATAATGTTGCCGGAGCCTATCGCAGCACCGTTTTCCCCTCCCGAAACTGTTGCAACATGTCGCCAGAGCCCCCCCCGCAGCACTGTGCACCGCCAAAGCTGCTGCACCATGTCGCCGGAGCTTCCAGCAGCAATGTGCACTGCCAAAACTGCCGCACCATGTTGCCAGATCCCCCCGCAGCACCAAGCACCGCCGCAACAACTGCACCAGGTTGGGATGGGATCAAGATCGTCACCCTGCAGTGTCGAACCACCAGAAGGATCGCCCGACTCCTGCTGCCACCCGGTTAAGATGAATTCAGGACTGTAAGACGGACCCCCATTTGACGCATTAATTTTTTTTCCCCATTTTCTTTCTGAAATTTTGAGGTGCGTCTTATAGTCTGAAAAATATGGTAATTAACATTAATTAAATTATTGGATCAGATTTACCAAAACTTTATAATGTTTAAACAGTGTAAGCTAAGACAGTCTAAAATGCTTCAAATTTATAAGAGTGGCATATGCTATTTGATAAATCTAGACCATTTTTAACCTGGCTAGTCTAACTCTACACCAATCATCTGCTGCCTTACCTTTAGAGATGAGACAATTTAGATGACTGGAATGTAATTTTACAAAAAATTGTATTGTACAGAATACAGATTTTTTTTGTCACTCGCACCACGCGAACTCAGCAAAATGACAGCCAACTGAGGTTACCATTTTCCTGACCAGTAGAGGGCCAGGCAAAAAGTTATTAAAAAAATATTTTAATAATACTCACCGGTTATCTGTCCCCACAGCCTGTTATATGGTCTCTCCTTGTACCCTGCCCCTGTTGCATGGCTCCTTTTTGTGGTTTCATTTATTATGTTCTGGAGAGAGCCTAATAATGAACATTACACTTGCAGAGAATAACTTTGCTGCAAATGGAATTCCCTTGTAAAATCAACGTGACATGACGAATTTGAATCTTGGTAGATCAGCTCAACTCATCACTTTGCAAAAGAAGTCTGAACCCAAATTATGTCAGACTGTAAAAATAAACCTTTGTCAGGTTTCCCTGAAGATTACATCTGATAGATGATTGCTGTAGGTCCCTACAACAATGTGGTTTATGTTAAGCTTATTTTTGTGAATAATCCCCACAATTAGACAACCTAATGAAGTTTAAAAATGGTAGTATGAACATGTACTATTTAAATTAAAGCTTTAGCCATAGCCTTGTTGTAAAGAGCAGAATACATATGTGTGATAACAGTAATAGCAATCCTGTAGTGAATTATTTGAAAACAGATGTGTGTAATAGAGCCACACCAGAATGACACAGATGCTATTGATACACCCACCAAGGCCGTGGGGTATCGGAACCGGGTCGGACAGTTCTTTGGAGAAGTCACGGGGCCGTGACCCAACTCCGTGGCCCTGGCTGTGCCATAAAATGGGGAATATGTATATGGCATTTAACGTGACGCCACCTGTGGTGTTTGGCAACAGATGGCCAATGCTGCTAAAGGAGACTGATGGTGACACAGCTGGAATGGTTCTGCTCCCCACAGGTGGAGCGGGGCCCCAGGGCTACCAGTTCTGCTTTTGTCAGGCTTCATGTACCTTGTGGTGCAGGACTCAGGGCGCATTAACTTGATGGTTGATAGTACAGACCGGGGCACTGGTAACAGATCGTGATGGAGAGCCAGGCAGCATGGAAGCAATTTTGCATACACCTGGCCAGGTAGGTATGGAGCCCTTCCTTCTGCACTGTCCTCCCTTTTTCCTCGCTGCCTAACAGTTCACCCTCCTGCTGCTAACTGTCTCTCTCTGTTTTTAAAAACAAACCATTGTCCGCATGGCAGGCAGTTCGAGCCTATCACAGGTGCTGCTCCTTTGTGTCAGTTCCAGGCTCTGGTATGCTGCTGTGCCACCGGGTATAAGATCGGGCCAGGAGACCTGCAGTCCGTTGCCCTCCAGATTTAGCTGTCGGGACTTCAGTAGCCGTGCAACCATGGACTTTGGTATCCGGTTCCTAGCACACAGCCTGGGGCAAGTTTAAACACAACTCCAGTCCCCAGGTTCTGCTCGACTTCTCTCCTACTGACACCTGGTAAGGAGACCCCTCCTTGCTTCCAGGCATGACATTACTCCCTATGAGGCATCACCTGTCACTCATCACCCTGCCCACCCTGTGCCTGGGGGGTGCAGGGTGCAGGGATGTTGGGGGGTATATATGGAAAGCTGTGGGGTTGCAGGGCTATATATGGGGAGTACATATGCAGGGCTATATATGGGGGCTGCAGGGCTATGTGGGGGTTGTCACGATAATGTGGAATATCAGATATGATTTCCCTTATTAGTACACCTTTCGGAATCTTCCACTCTCTACCCTTTTCTAGAACTTTATGCCAATTTCATAGTTGCCAGCGACAAGCGACCCCCCTTCCTTCCCCCCTGCCTGTCAGCAACTGCAGCTGTGTGTTCTCCTAGCTCTGTAACCAGAAACTACAACTCACTCACTCCTTCCTGTCACCCCATCCCCAAGGAATGTCTTTGCCTTCAAAATGTGCTGGCTTCTCTCATAGCCTACAATTAGAATCTAATCATTTGAACATAATGCGAGGCCAGTTTATGATAGAAAATGAAAATGACATATGGGGACATGCTTCGATAGAACTTCACTACAGTAGTTCTTGCTAAACTATAGTGCTGACAGAGCCCGAGAAATGGATTTCTCCTGAACAGAGTGGAATAGCTAGTGCGAGTTTGGAATCATTAGAGAGCTAATTTCAAATAAGATGAATGATGGGTCTGCGATAATCTGCTAGGTTCTCAAGCCCAGTTATGATCATTATAAGTTTTCAGAACTAAATCTGTAACTCTGAGCTAGGGGAGAGTGCAAGTAAACCTGCCCCTTTAGTGATGTCACAAGCCCAGAAGTATAAGTTACTTTCCCTCAGACCATTCTCACTCTTGCCTGGGAAGCTGCTGCAACCAGACCTTCTGATGCATTGTGACATCTAGCTCCTCCCACCAGCATGGTTGCCTGAGATGATCTAAGTAACATGTGAGTGTTCATTTCTGTTTTAATTCCCTTTTTATTTGTAACCGCTTTGTACATATTTTAATTGTCTCATATTGTAAAATCTTTTTGCACCTTCTGTAAGCACTGCCTACCTTCTTGGGAGTAAAATATAAAATTACTAGTTCGTCTCCATGTTCTATACCGAATCTTCACATGCCTAAAGTTAATTACGCTACTAATTTGGGTTGGCTTCATACCTCTTTAATTATTAATTAAGAAATCCCCAGAAATCTTTACATATTGTAATAATGATTCACAGGATTCAAATCCATTGGTCTGGTAAGTAATCTAAGACTGCTGGATCAGAGGCCTGCAAATCTCCTTACCTCATTGCATACCAGGCTTTTATTAGAAAGGCTGCTGTATTGATGGTGTTGCATCATCCTGGATAGTCAATAGAAGAATCTGGAATTCCAGAGGGTAACACGGTTTGCAATCATTCTGTCCAGCAGTCACAGATTAGGATATGTTCACATGTCCAGTAGCCATGTGTAAGAATGGATCTAGCAGCAAAGGTTGGTGAAAAAGTTATGTTGACACAACTTTATTATCCGCTTTTGAAAAAATTATTTCAGCTAGATCCTTTTTTTCATTGAAGACTATAGCTTGTTAAAAAAACAAGTTGTCTGATTATCATTCCCTTTTATTGAAAACACCAGACTTTAATTTCACTTTCAAATTATCTGCTAGTACTAAATTTAGTATAGACTGTATAGTATAGACTGTAGGTGGCACTAGTAACTGTAGAAAAAAGAGAGGAACACTTGCTGCAAACTAGGAACACACAACCAGTGTGATTCCTGGAGAGGAATTGGTCCACTGAGCTCCCTGTAATCTATCACGTGACCGGTGATATCGCGAAGGTCCTGTTGGCTCATCTCACACCACAGCTTCACATCGTGCACACTGCCCCCTTGTTCTTGTCACAGTCCTTGATTGCCCTCTGATATACTTGTACATATATATTAGGTCTCCCCTAAGTCCAGAGAGCTCCACTCTGACTCAGACACCAGCAAGGTAGAGGTGAGGTACTGGTATGGGCTGGTATCATCAAAGATGAACTTGTGGGACCTTTTTGGGTTGAGAATGGAGTGAAGCTCAACTCCCAGGCCTACTGGCAGTTTCTGAAAGACATCTTCTTCAAGCAGTGTTACAGGAAGAAGTCGGCATCGTTCAAGAAAAACATGATTTTCATGCAGGACAATGCTCCATCACATGCATCCAAATACTCCACAGCATGGCTGGCCAGTAAAGGTCTAAAAGAAGAAAAAATAATGACATGGTCCCCTTGTTAATCTGATCTGAACCCCATAGAGAACCTGTGGTCCTTTATAAAATGTGAGATCTACAGGGAGTTAGATATAAACTGTAGGAAAAGAGAGCACAATAGGGTCTTATCTGGGTAAAACCTTGAGAGAAAATCAGGCAATTATACTCACCCTTTCCAGGAGAGATTCAGGCACGTAAGATCAAAGGTCATCTTGCTGCATGTCCAAGGGTCCACTCCGTGACCGCCAAAACATCAGTTTTAAAAGGAATAAATGTATGGACTTTTGTGCGCTGCTTGACAAATTACCACATCAGACTTGTATTAATGGGTTAACCATTTAATTTCCAACGCGTTTCGAAGTATACAGTACTTCTTCTTCAGGGGGTGTCATCCCTTGAAGAAGAAGTACTGTATACTTCGAAACACGTTGGGAATTAAATGGTTAATCCATTAATACAACTCTGATGTGGTAATTTGTCAAGCAGCGCACAAAAGTCCATAAATTTATTCCTTTTAAAACTGATCTACAGGGAGTTAAAACATTACACCTCTCGGAACAGTGTCAGGGAGGCAGTGGTGGCTGCTGCACGCAATGTTGATCATAAACAGATCAAGCAACTGACAGAATCTATGGATGGAAGGCTTTTGAGTGTCATCGTAAAGAAAGCTGGCTATTTTGGTCCCTTTTTTTATTTTGAATGTCAGAAATGTTTATTTCTAAATTTTGTGTTGTTATTTTGGTTTACCTGGTGAAAACAAACAAGTAAGATGGGTATATATTTGGTTTTTATTAAGTTGCCTAATAATTATGCACAGTAATAGTTACCTGCACAAACAGATATCCTCCTAAGACAGCCAAATCTAAAAAAAACCCCACTCCAACTTCCAAAAATATGAAGCTTTGACATTTATGAGTCTTTTCGGTTGATTGACAACATAGTTGTTGTTCAATAATAAAAAGAATCCTCTCAAATACAACTTGCCTAATAATAATTATGCAAACAGTGTATAATGCTCCATATATAATGGGCCCCATTTATAATGCTCAAGTGTATAATTGGTCCCGTATATGATGCTCCACTGTATGATGGGCCCCATTTATAGTGCTCCAGTGTATGGTGGGCCCATATAATGCTCCATATGTAATGGGCCCCATACGATGCTCCAGTGTATAATGGGCCCTATCTATGATTCTTAAGTGTATGATGGGCACCATATATAATTCTCCAGTGTATAACGCTCCCCATATATTGCTCCAAACATTAAAAAAATGAAATACCTCTCCTCGCTGGGCACCGCTCTACTCTAGACTCCTCAGCGTCGCCATCTTCCAGCTCTGTGCACTTGGACTGTTCAGGCAGAGGGCGTACAGACATGATGTCAATGTGCTCTCTGACCTGAATGGCACTGTCAGGAAACGTGGAAGAGGTCACAGCGGTGGAGCAGGGAGAGGTAAGAATTGCAAGTGTTGGTGCCCTGAGCAAGCAGGGGGGCCCACTTGTGGGTGACGGCACTGGCACAGGGCCCCTCATAGTACGACAGTGTCTGTAACAGCAAATGGGCCCCCCACTATCAGAGACACTGGCCTACTGTGAGGCGCCCTGTGCCAGTGCCGTCGCACATGAGTGGGCCCCCCCATCTGCTCAGGGCCCCGGCACTTTCCCACGTGTGCCAGATGCTGACGCCGGCCCTGGGGGGGACAGCCCAGTTAGGGAGGTGAAAAAACTGGCATATGTTGAGGTGTAGGCTGGACGTTCAGCAGCTGCTAATGGAGGAATTGGAGAAGTCAGAGGAAGAGGAGGACAAAGCGAGCCATTTTGCTGGCAACCTATGTATCATCAGGGGAAGGTGGGACAAAATCCTTTGAAACCCATTCATGGTTCATTTTAATGAAGGTGAGATCATCAACAGTTTGGGTCAACAGCCGGGTCCTTCTTTCTGTCAGGATTGCTCCAGCAGCACTGAAGACTCTTTCTGATAGCACACTACCAGCAGGGCAAGCGAGCTCCTGTAAGGCATATTGTGCCAATTCAGGCCAGGTGTCCAGTTTACAGGCCCAGTAGTCAAAGGGGAATGAACTGTGAGGGAGAACATCGATAGGGGTGGAGAGGTAATTTTGAACCATAGTTGGCAACTGCTGTCACCTGTCTGTTGCAATCGATTCAGTATTATCAGTCGTGTGAGCAGTCCTCGAGAAATAAGTCCACAACATGTCATGAAACCCTTGTCTCCAACGCCAGTTTGGCTGTGTGCACCACAAACACCTCTTCCATTTGGCCCAGTACGGCTCGTGATAGAACCTGCACCGCTGCTGTGTGCTGGGAATGCCTTAAACAAACGGTTTACCAGAGTTGCTTGTTTGTACACCAATATTAGCTCTAGGTTCCATTGTGTCATGATGTTTTGTAATTTGCCTTTATATCGTGGATCGAGGATGCTGGCCAACCAGTAGTCGTCATCCTTCATAATTCTGACAATGCGGGGTCCCTTTTTAGGATCCGCAAGAGATAATCATACATGTGGGCCAATGTTCCAGGTGTCAATGATGCACTGACAGTGGTGGGTGGAGGAGCACTTTCTGCCAAATCCACATCCCTCCAGTCACGCCCAAACCCTGTACCTCACCTTGGCAAGCCAACATTTTCTCTTGCCTCCCGAGAAACATTCTCCTCCCCAAAATAATCATCCCCCTCATCCTCCTCCTCTTCCTCTTCTTCCTCCACCTCGTCCAGGACAGTTCCCTGACGAGACAATGGCTGACTGTCATCAAGGCTTCACTCCTCCTCCTCTTCCTCCTTCACTGCAGACGCCTGATCCTTAATGTGCATCAAAGTTTGCATGAGCAGATGCATAATTGGGATGCTCATGCTTATGATGGCGTCATCTGCGCTTTCCAGCCATGTGCATTCCTCAAAACACTGAAGGACTTTAAAGAGGTCTTTCAGCTTTGACCACTGCACACCTGACAACTCCATGTCTGCCCTCAAACAGCCTGCCTGTGTATCCTCCCACAAATGCATTACAGCCTGCCTCTGTTCGCACAGCCTCTCAACCATGTGCATGGTGGAGTTCCACCTTGTTACAACGTCTATGATTAGGCGGTGCTTGGGGAGGTTGAGTGATCGCTGCAGCCTCTGCATACAACTGGAGTCTACGGGCGAGTGACGGACATGCAAGAACAGTCTTCGCACCTTATGGAGCAGGGCTGTTAACTCCGAATAATTATTTAGGAAGCACTGCACCACCAGGTTCAAGGTGTGAGCCAGGCAAGGTATGTGTCTGAGTTTTGCAAGGACTATTTAAATCTCCATATATTTATTTCCGGAGTCATACACAGATAGTCAGCATGTATTTGTCCGTGATACCAGCCAGTACACGGTAGTGTGTGATGAGCGTACAGCTCTATACGGTGTATGAAAAAATTAAATCTCCATATACAGTGGGGAAAAAAAGTATTTAGTCAGTCAGCAATAGTGCAAGTTCCACCACTTAAAAAGATGAGAGGCGTCTGTAATTTACATCATAGGTAGACCTCAACTATGGGAGACAAACTGAGAAAAAAAAATCCAGAAAATCATTTTATTTGCATATTATGGTGGAAAATAAGTATTTGGTCAGAAACAAGCAATCAAGATTTCTGGCTCTCACAGACCTGTAACTTCTTCTTTAAGAGTCTCCTCTTTCCTCCACTCATTACCTGTAGTAATGGCACCTGTTTAAACTTGTTATCAGTATAAAAAGACACCTGTGCACACCCTCAAACAGTCTGACTCCAAACTCCACTATGGTGAAGACCAAAGAGCTGTCAAAGGACACCAGAAACAAAATTGTAGCCCTGCACCAGGCTGGGAAGACTGAATCTGCAATAGCCAACCAGCTTGGAGTGAAGAAATCAACTGTGGGAGTAATAATTAGAAAATGGAAGACATACAAGACCACTGATAATCTCCCTCGATCTGGTGCTCCACGCAAAATCCCACCCCGTGGGGTCAGAATGATCACAAGAACGGTGAGCAAAAATCCCAGAACCACGCGGGGGGACCTAGTGAATGAACTGCAGAGAGCTGGGACCAATGTAACAAGGCCTACCATAAGTAACACACTACGCCACCATGGACTCAGATCCTGCAGTGCCAGACGTGTCCCACTGCTTAAGCCTGTACATGTCCGGGCCCGTCTGAAGTTTGCTAGAGAGCATTTGGATGATCCAGAGGAGTTTTGGGAGAATGTCCTATGGTCTGATGAAACCAAACTGGAACTGTTTGGTAGAAACACAACTTGTCGTGTTTGTAGGAAAAAGAATACTAAGTTGCATCCATCAAACACCATACCTACTGTAAAGCATGGTGGTGGAAACATCATGCTTTGGGGCTGTTTCTCTGCAAAGGGGCCAGGACGACTGATCCGGGTACATGAAAGAATGAATGGGGCCATGTATCGTGAGATTTTGAGTGCAAACCTCCTTCCATCAGCAAGGGCATTGAAGATGAAACGTGGCTGGGTCTTTCAACATGACAATGATCCAAAGCACACCGCCAGGGCAATGAAGGAGTGGCTTCGTAAGAAGCATTTCAAGGTCCTGGAGTGGCCTAGCCAGTCTCCAGATCTCAACCCTATAGAAAACCTTTGGAGGGAGTTGAAAGTCCGTGTTGCCAAGCGAAAAGCCAAAAACATCACTGCTCTAGAGGAGATCTGCATGGAGGAATGGGCCAACATACCAACAACAGTGTGTGGCAACCTTGTGAAGACTTACAGAAAACATTTGACCTCTGTCATTGCCAACAAAGGATATATCACAAAGTATTGAGATGAAATTTTGTTTCTGACCAAATACTTATTTTCCACCATAATATGCAAATAAAATGAAAAAAAAAACAGACAATGTGATTTTCTGGATTTTTTTTCTCAGTTTGTCTCCCATAGTTGAGGTCTACCTATGATGTAAATTACAGACGCCTCTCATCTTTTTAAGTGGTGGAACTTGCACTATTGCTGACTGACTAAATACTTTTTTTCCCCACTGTATATTTCCGGAGTCACACACAGACGCTGTCTCAGTATGGATTTGACCATAATCCAAACAGCAGATATACGGTACTGTATCTGAAGCGGACAGCTGAATACGGTGTAGGGGAAAATTTAAATCTCTGTATATTGATTTCCGGAGTCACACAGAGATAGTCAGCATGTATTTGTCCGTGATACCAGCTGGTACACGGTAGTGTGTGAGGAGCATACAGCTCTATACAGTGTGGGAAAAAATGAACGCTCGGTAACAGTGCAGAAAAAAAGAATAAAAGTATGAGTGCTGTGTAAGAAGCAGTCTGCACTGCAGTGTGTACACAGCAATGCAGCTATCAGGCAGCCTAATAACCAGTGCTGCTGCACACATGAAAATCCTCCCCTGTCACTGCACACTAACTGTACAGCAGAATTGCTATCAGCAGAAGCACAGATTCTTTTTTCTTTCCTGCCTATCTTTTTTCTTTCCTGCCTAACACTCTCCCTATTGAGAAACAGCGGCAGCAACCTCTCCCTATGCTAAGATTGGCAGAAGTAAAATGGCGGTCGGCGGTCAGGGCTTTTATAGCCACTGTGACTCCACACAAAGCAAGTCAATCACTGCAATTCCCTTCTCTAAGATTGTGGTGGCTGCTGCCCATGTCATCGCGTTGCCCACAGTGTAAGTCCTTGCTCATTGGCTGAGAAAAGGCACCAGTAAGCATTATGGGAAACGTGACTTTGGCACTCGGGTTAGTGACCGCATGGCCGACCTCACGCTATGGTCGGGTTTCGCTCGGCGAAACCGACTTTTGCGAATGTCGGCGACTTTTGAATCTGACCGACCTGTTTCGCTCAGCTCTAGTGGTTACACATCAAAATTTGGGAAAATACATTGCACAAAGTCAACAGGAAAGTCTTTCAGCACAGTTTCCCAAATAACTCATAGTAAGCAGTTGCACGGCTAAGCTGGCGGACTCGGTGAGTGTCTCAGGCTCAAGATAAAGGCTATAAGTTAGTTCAGTTACTTAGAACAACAAAAAACACCTTTATTCACTGAGTGATTGCTCTTAAAATCCCTTTAATAACAACAGTTCAGGTTAGGTACACAGAATAGGCAAATTTCCAAGACCACCATGCTGGATTTCAGGGTGAAGTCTCTTTCTAGCAGTCCCAACCGCAAACACAGATTATCTTCATTGCAATAAGAGCAAGAACTTGCCTTTGCCTCACTCTGATCAAAATACTCACTAGCTCACTGTATCAACATCTGAGCGTCTTTCCACTAGGCATGCTAAGCTGCTCGCTAAAATTCTTCTTTATAAAACATAGTTCAAGATAACTTGACATTCTGTGGTCTGGAAAGACTCGCCGCCTGTCCGTCTCCGCGGGTAAAACGCGACTGTTGGTGCATGCATAGTGGGCATGGGATTTCTTGAAATCCCATCCACTATGCTGTAACATCTAGACACTGCAGGTTGCAAGTACGCAGCATCCAACCCACAGCGTTTACTGACCGTGTGCACCTACCCTTAAGCTGCTGAGTTGTGAACCCACCACTGCATATGTACAAGAGCCTTAAAGGCAGGTCAAGTTCATATTTTGCTGATCCATTTGTAGGAAGTGGCTGGTTCAGTAATTTTCTAAACCTAATAGGAGCACCCCCTTACAAGCAGATCCCTACCTCGTAACAAATTCCTGCTCCATTGTCACCCTTAGACCTCAAACTGTAATGCTGCTCCATTGAGTTCCTTATAAAGTAATAGTGCTTACATTGTGCTCCCATTGTGCCCTACAGAAGGGTTTAAAAAACTTTTTCTAATGGTTTTTCACTAGACAAAAAAAGCTAATATCTGAACTCTACCAGATAGACTCAGCTGTGGAAGTTTGTGCCAATAACCAAAACACTTCTCAATTACCTCGTATAGGTTTTCTGAATTCTGTGTAATTGTAAAATTAATAGAAAATGTGTTACTTAAGTTGCTAAATCAGTTATTGTTGCAGTTGGAATAAAATCTGTGCAACTTTTTGCTATTTCTCTAAAAAAAGCACCTCCAGCTGCTCTTCCCCAACAAGTAAGGGGTGCCCCATTGGGGAGACCTATCGTACAATTTGACAAGCAGAACCCTACATGGTATGTGCCCTTGAACAATAATAATTCCATTTTTATGCTCCATACACAGCAATTTCACAGGATGTCCTCTGCTGCTCAGGTAGGCTACAGGCCTAAAGGAGCTTGCAGCCTTGTCGAGTAAATGAAAGGACAGGATGGCAATGGCCCTTTGCTCCATCATAGTTTACAGCTGGATTTTTTCTCAAACATGGTTAGAAAACTTATCACTTGAAGAGTTGGCTAAAAGAAATCTTTTCTCAAAGAGCTGGTCTTTTTTCTAATCTGAGGATCTCATTTTTTTTATAAATCAGAAGTTAATGTAACAGCCGTGGTTTGAAAACTACATTTTTTAACATACTGCAATTATATTTTCCATTTGTGTAAAAGTGACAACAGGATTTGCAGCCACTACTGAATTATTTGCTTTACTATTTTGTTTTTTACATTACATGCTGAGAACATAAACCTTGGCTATTTATTGAGCTGCTAATAAAAAAGTAACAACCAATATAGCTGAGGATCCACTTGTCATTTTTTCGCTAATGACGACCACAACAAAATAGAAAAGTGACAATATCTCTTGTGGCAAAAAAAAAAAATAGACAACCTTTTTTAAGCAGATTGGTGACATGTATAAGCTCACCTATCTCATATATGTAGTTCCTTTATTTAAGGAAATGTTGCTTTTAAAGAAGCCAAACTGACTTGGAGTCAGATGTAGAAAAACTATGGATTGGTTAACACTGGCTTATGGTGGCCATTAAACAACCACCGATCTGCTGCATAAAAGCAAACTTGTCAGAATGATGCTTATTATTGTTTATCGCAACAACTACTATTTGCCACTGTTCAATAGTGAATGAGTTTATGTCTCCAGCAATAGTGTTATTTTGCCAGTAAACCATTGTTAAAAAACAAAAATCATGAAGTTCCTGCTCACTGTGTGAGTAGCTGGAGCACATTTTACTTTCACTTTGCAAGCTGACAGACAAGATGCTAAGATCCTAAGCTATAAGAAATACCAGTTGTAAGCTGTGATATCTTTGTTCCTGAATAAATATATATTCACCGCTGAACAGCTGGATAGTACAGAGATTAATCCGCTGTCAACAAGACTGGCAGTCATTTAATAGTCTATTTAGACAGGCCAACTACACTTTCAATGTAGAAAGATCAGTAATAGATTGTTCTGTATGCACAGAATGTCATTGACTTTTGCAGAACGTTGTCCTGTTTGCACAAGACAATGTGCTGCAAAAAAAAAAAAGATTTTTATAAAAATTTTAAAAAAGTTAATTTCAACAAATGAACATTTTGCTCAATTGGGGGACAATTGAAAACTTGTTTACACTGGCTGAATTTTAGGAAACGTGAAAAAAAAAATTCACTATAGCTTGTCAGCAGTGGAAACTACTTTGCTCAACAATATGCTGGGCTTCCATACTTGTTCTGCTCACATTATTCTAGTGTCCTGTTACTTACTGCTATCAGCGAGTATGTGATTAATCTACTTTAACTCCTGAGTGGTAATGCTCCATGAGTTGAACACTATAGGTTTTAATGTTTACTAAATTGCTGGGTATAAAGGATAATGGAGAGTTGATTATCACAGCTTAACAGTGAAAACAGTACATGGAAGGCTATCCAAAATGATGAATAAGTTAAAAATAAGATAAAAAGCATATATAATATATATACTGTAATATATCTTATTACCAAAAAATGCATCTTTCTCCCCATCTGTATCTTGCACTGATCATTTACTCTCAAAAACTGCTCAAATATGTTTTCAGATCTGTTTGCATTAAAACATGAAATTGCAGCTGCTGCTTGAAATAACCTATGGGTAGGGGAAAGAGCTGAAGGAAGCAGAAGCAAAGAGGTACAAAGAGAAGATGCTACAGCTTCTAGCTTTTGGAGAAAATCAAGGAAAAATTCAGGGTCATGTTCAAAATAGTGTAATTACTAATGTACATACTAAATGACAGCTTAAAGGAGTTGTCCGCTACTTTTCATTCCCAGTTTGACCCCGATAAATTAAAAAAGCAAATACTCCCCTCCCGTGCCGTGCCAGCACCATTCCAGGGGACAGTGACACCAGAATTTTTTTGGCACAGGGCTCAAGCTTCATAACAATCTCACCCTGAACCCTGGGAACATGAGTACTAACACCGATAGAACAGTGTCGGCACGGGAGGTGTGTATGAGCTTTTTAATATTAATGGGGTTCAAACATGGAGAATGAGAAAGGCTTGACCAAGTGTTGGACAACCATTTTAATGTGAAAAGTCACCTGCAATAACGATTACACTTTAAAAGACACCTTTCCTTAGATTGACACTGCCCAAAATGAGAGCATCATTAATCAGCAGTGATCATATTTAAAGGGTCGGTCAGGGACTATAGAGGTCAACCCGATTAGCCTGGTGAGACCCGTAGCCAGCTTTTCCCCAGCCCCATGTCAAGCAGCTGGATCACAGTGGGAAGAAGATGGAGGCTTCACCGGATTAGTGAGGTCACTCTCTCGAGTTCCCATCTGGATTTTCAAACCATGTCTTCTCTGAAATGTTGCATTTGAGGTTCAAAAATACCATGCTACAATCACAAAGCCAGGTTCTAATTAATGCTGTTCTTGGTTGTGGCAGCATGAAACTAGTCATAGGTTCCCTTTATTCATGCAAAACAGAGTAAATTGAACAGGTTTTTTTATTCTCAAGATATAGGATGGGACGGAAGAGGAAGATATTAAAACAACATCATCCAAGTTGGGAGAAGAAAAAAGCGACTAATATTCAAAAATAAAATATCTTAGTGTTTGCCTTTAATTCTGTTTCTAAACACTAACCTAAACACTAATGAAAACCTCCATTGCTTTATTTTGGAGTTAGATTTTGTAAAAGCTTCTTTCTGGTTATATGCTTTATGTCATTTAATGGCTTTCCAAGCTCCTTCAGTAAATGAAGAACTGAAGTAAACAATGTCCCCCAAAGAGCTCCTATTGCATACGTGTGAATTGTGTGATTTTCATTTCCTGTAAGCTCACAGCAGCTGAAAATATCAGCAGCCTCATGAGGCTGACCACCTCGCGAATAACACTGTCTTAGTGATATACTGAAGGAAAGGTTACAGCTGAGATTAAAGCACATCGAGAATAAGGAAATAAAAGGTCAGCCAGGAATATCTAAATTGGATAGCAGTAGAAATGCATAGAAATTAGAGGCATTACCAAAATGACTTGCAGTATAATAGTGACTTTAAAGCATTCCAATTATGATTGTACGGAGACTGTGTTATTTTTATAATTAGATCTGATATAGCTTTCAGAAATGGGTCAGCTAAAGTACAATGCTCATTGTAAGCCATTTGTAAAATTATTCACAATTACATATAAACATGCTCCTATTACTCACTAGCCCACTTTTTGAAAGTTCAGAAAATACTTTAAAACTTATTCTTTCAGAAATGTATTTGAAGAATTCATGAGCAGATTATAAATCAGTGTCACATTCTGGCATAGCAGGCAGTGAGGTGGAGATACAGATCTCCAAGAGAGCACATTAATATTCTCTACTGAAATAATGAAGGAAGAAATGTGAATGGACACTTGTACGAAAAGGTTAATGATAGGAAGGATAGGCTGGTGAGCTGGGTCAAGTTAACTACTTTTGTTGCCTAGATTTCCTGTCTATTACTATCTTTGCACTTTCTGTTGGAAATTCCTGCCAATAAACCCCTTACATTCCCAGTCTAGTAATAATTCATAGCCTGTTCATAAAGTTGACCATTTTGGGGCATAAATACACACTGGACTACTGTTCACCAAATAGCTGCACAAACTCACTCTTACGATCCAGATCGGGGTTGGAGTCCTGTTTTCCCTTTTTCCCAGTCTGGCCATGAAGGGGTTAACCTTTCTCAGGCTCAGTATGGGTTCAGGTTTGCTATTTATCAATGCTTTTTCCTGCAGGCGATGTCAATTATAGTTCCTGCCTAGGGCTGCTGTAGCTGACTCTGATTGCTCTGATTGGTCCTGCTACATTTGCTATCTGATTCCATGTCTCTGTTTTCCCCTATTCCCATTCTGTCTCAATGTTTCCCTTTAGTGTGCTGACTCCCTGGTTTTGACTTGGCTTGCATCCTGACCTGCTTCTGTCTTTTGTCTTTGTGTTATCCGCTTCCGACCATTGCTGATTCTCTGGCTTGTCACTGACTGTGAGTTTGCGTATTCCTTTGGTACTGCGCTATAGTCTAGGATTTGACCCGGCTAGTTTGACTACTCTGCTGCCATCTGTTGTAGCCTTGCTGCTGCATTGCAGGCCAGCTCTGTTTTGGTGCAGTCCTGCTTCCACTCTACTGCCATATTGTGGAGCCTGCACCTACCTGCATCGCAACAGCATGATGCTGCATTTTGCTCCCCAGATGTTGGCAGATACACATAGTATTATGCATAAGTGATATTATAGTATTACAGCTCACTTGCTGTAGTCTTACGTTTACCTGCATTTTCACTCTCATTCATTTTAGCTCAACTTCACCTGTAAGAACTTCTTCTACAGAGCGATAGCATTAGAGGTTGCTTGACAAATTGAGTTCTCATTTTCATTTCATTGAAATTTCTCACATGTACATTTAAAATACATTAGAGTTTATAATTGTAACACCTGAAATGAGACTATTGTGAACAGAGACTGCTGCAGCTAGGAACAAACAGGCATTCACAGCAGCAGACTTTGCTTTTTAAATTGGATTACAACTCCTAGCAGCTTTTGTTCCTCTTTAGGGTACAGTTACACCTAGCGATGCACCAGCGATCCCGACTAGCGATATGACGTGGTCAGGATTGCTGGTGCATCGCTAGGTGGTCGCTAGTGAGCTGCCACACAGGCAGATCTCACCAGCGAGATCGTTGGGGACGGGGATCGCTACTTACCTGTCAGACGCGGCGATCCTGCGTTCCTCCTGCCCACGTCCACGCTTTGCTCGTCGGCGCCACAGGAAACCCAGCAGGAAGTGGCCGACGAGGAATGGTCCAGGAGCTTCTCGCGTGATCAGTGATAACCAGCGGGGGAGCCGGTCGGAGGTAAGTATCACATGCAGCGATATCGCTAGCAATATCGCTGCAACGTCACAAAATCGGTGACTTTACAGCGATATTGCTAGCGATATCGCAGTGTGTAACGGGGGCTTAACTTTACATCCTGGAAGAAATTAAGTAGCAGAGGAAGAGACCGATTGGCATATCAAATTAAAATTGAAGAGAGATGATAGCTGGGCACGAGATCATGTATGTATTTCTCTATTAAAGAATGATGAGATCCTGACATTGGAGAGTAGAGAACAGAGGCACAGATCGAGTGCTGACAGCCAAGCAGCTCAGTGTGTGAGAAGAGGCAATCCAGGAGCTGTGCCACATCTGCAAACCAGCTACAATTTTAAGAAATGTCCATCCCAGAGAAGGATTCAGCCCCAATCCAAGTGTTCTCAGGTATCGGAATGCTGCTGCCCCAAGCTGGATTAAAGTTTGAACAGAGAGAAGCTGCATCAAGGAGCTGAGTACATCCTACTTGTGGAATCATTACTAAGAAATCTATATGATAATTGTGGTTGATGGGACATTACTGGGACTTGTGGTTCTACTGCTAAGAAGTTCATGAGAGAGCTGTTACTAAAAGGATTTTGCTTTGATAGTGACATTAAAGTGCACCAATGATTCCTGTATGAAGCTTGTGTGGGTACTAGCCTCTGTTGGAACAGCAACCAGCTCGTGTTCCTCCTCCACCTAAGCCTCCACCTCCTCATTGTTATCCAGTCTACGCTGAGCATATGAGATGAGGTTGGGCTGGGTAGTATCTCCCTTTCCCATGTCTTCCTCCTTCTCCATCTGGTACGCATGCAAAGCTTCATGTTTAATTGTGAGCAGTGACTGTTTAAGAAGGCACAGAAGCTGGATCGTTGCACTGATTATGGCGTCATCGCCGCTCACCATCTTTGTGGAGTCCTCAGAGTCTTGGAGAACTGCACAAAAGTTAGACATCCATGCTTCAATTGTTGTCCGGAGGCTGACCAGAATACCGATGTGCATGTTGGAGTTGATATTCAACAACTGGTCCCTGCTGCTCACAAAGCCTTGCCTGCATTTGCAGTGTGGAGTTCCAGCGCATGGTCATGCCAAAGACCGAGAGCTGGCACTTCCGTGCACTGCTGCAGCACTGCTAGATAGGCGACAGCTGTAGCTGACTTGCGGAAATGGGTGCTGAAGTGGCATACCTTGACCAGAAGCCTTCCAAATATGGGTAGCTTTTCACCAACCGATGGACTACTTAGTTGAGCATGTCGGCCAAGCATGGTACATGTGTGAGCTTACCAAGGTTCCCAGCCATACCAGGTTGCGGCCATTATCACACACATGCCTCGCTGTAGGTTCAGTGGTGAGAGCCACAGATCTGTCTGGTCTGTTATTCCTTTCAACTCTGCTGCGGTGTGTGGTTTGTTTTCTATACAAATTAGTTTCAGCATCAGCAGAGCCTGTTGCTGCTTCACTGAAGCAGTGCTGCAGAGCTTCCAGCTGATATGAACAATGTGCTCTGAGATAACAAATCAGAGATGGAGGATGAGGAGGAGCATGAGGCAGCGCAAGAACTGGTGTAGGAGGAGGAGGACTCTGTGATAGAAGTAGGTCCAGCAATCCTCAGAGTTGGTAGCACATGTGCCGGGCCAAGGTGGGACTCGGCCCCAGCCTCCACAATGTTCAACAGGTGTGCCGTCAGGGAAATGTAGCGTCCCTGGCAAGAAACAGTTGACTATATATTGGCCATTAAGTGGACAATCCCATTAAGTGTATTGGTAAGGGCATGAGTGATGATCTTGGACACGTGCTGCAACAAGGCGGCGACACAACACAGGGAAAAATAGTGGCAGCTGGGGATCGAGAGACAGCTGCTGCCATGAGTCGGCAGAAATTAGTGTCCACAATCCTAAAAGGCAACATTTCCACTGCAGACAGCATGGAAATGTGCCTATTTAGCATTTAGTCCTGTGGGTGGGTGGCTGGGAACTTTCTTTTTCATTCCAAGACCAGGGGTAGAGACAGCTGATCAGTGCCTGATGATGGTGCCTCAGAATGTGCAAGGATATCTGCAGGGTGAGAGACATCTGTGCCAGTGTGATGGACAGGGTATTGGCAAGCATCTAGCAGACAGGAAGAGGCAGTGGTGTCACCCACTGGCACCAAATGTGGACCCAGGCGCAACGAGTTGGGTACTTATATGACATGTGCTTGATCATGCTGTTGGAGGTTAGGCTCTTGGGAGTCAGGCCCCTGCTGATCTTGGCATCGCACAGGTCGCAAATAACAATTTCTTTGTCTCAGAACGCTCTTTAAAAAAGTCCCAGGTTGGGGAACACCTAACTCTTTGATGGAGAAATTCACGAGTGTCGTTGCTCTGCTGAACAGTTTCTCTCCTTCTCCCTCTGGTCATCTAATTGCCTTCCCCTTCCTTTTTTCAGTGTTTCTGATCCCTCCACCTAAGATTGGGTCAGTGACTTCATCATCCACCACCTCGTCTTCCACCACTGCACTCTGGTCCTCCTGACTTGGAAACTTATCAACAACCTGACTTATCGGTAACTGCCTCATTGTTGTCTACCTCCTTAGACAAAATTTGTCATTCCCCATCTTCATCACTAAACTGCATGTCCTCCTGTCCTTCTTGGGACATGCAGGATGAGAGGCCACAGTCAAGAAATGATGATGTAAAGAGCTCCTCAAAGTGTCCTTGTGTGTTATTACTGGTCTCCTGGGACTCGATATGGTGGGAGAAAGGAGAATCAGGGTGAGGACTAAGTGTTCCAGACTTTTCGCTGATGAGACTGGACCATGTGGAAGACTAGGTGGAGCAAGCAAGCATGCTGAAAGCATTTTCTGCTATCCAACCAATCACCTGTTTGCATTGGTGTGGCTATAGAATCGGTGTCCAATGCCTCCCTGCAAAGTGGGACAGAAAGCTATGTGTCACGGATGGTCATGTTGATTGTGCTCCAGCAACAGGCGCAGTCACACCTGCCTCACATACTCTCCATCTGCGTGCACCACCATCAGCACTTCCACTTCCCCGTCTCTTATCACACGCCTTATGCATTTTCAAATTGCTAGGTCTCTGGAAACCAAGTTTCATTGATTAATTGAAACAACTTTTTTTTAATAAAAAAAACAAATTTGGTCACCTGTAGGAGGCCAAGAGTTTTATTTAAATTTCAAACTACCGTTATGTCACACAAAGCAGGTTATACAGTATGTATGAAATAGTCAATTTTATGAACAAAAAAATTTAGTGACCTGTAGCAGGCCAAGCATTTTTTGTAAATTTCATATCACCATAATTTCACACATAGCAGGTTAAACTGCATGGATGGCAAGAGTCAATTTTTTTAACAAAAATTGTGGTCACCAATAGCAGGCAAATGCTTTTTTTTTATTTTCATACCACCATAATTTCACACAGAGCAAGCAGGTTAAACTGTATGGATGATAATAGTCAAGTTTTGGACAAAAAATTTTGGTCACCTGTAGCAGGCAAAGGTTTTTTTTTTGCATTTCAAACCATTGTAATTTTACACAAAGCAGGTTAAACGGTATGGATGATAATAGTTAATTTTTGGAACAAAAAATGTCATCACCCATAGCAGGCCAAGTGTTTTTTACAATTCAAATCACCGTAATTTCACACAAAGCAGGTTAAACTGTATGGATGACAATAGTCAGTTTTTGCAATTTTTGGAACAAAAACATTTGGTCACATACAGCAGGCCAAGCATTTTTTTTTTATTTTAAACCATCATAGTTTCACACAAAACAGTATAAACTGTATGGATGACAATACAGTCAATTTTATCATCCCCCCCGACAAAATGTGGTCACGTGCAGCAGCTATATATTTAGCAGCAGACTTCAAAGCCCTAAGCCTTGCCTAGAGGCTGTATTCGGCCAATCTCCATGCTCCAACAGGTATTCCTAGGCTAAATGCAGAATGTATGATATAGAAACAGCAAAGCACAAGATAGCCCTTAGAAGGACTTTTGGTATGATGGTTCAACAAAGTATCGCCACTTGAGGGCTGAGATTCCTAAAACTGTGCATACAAGCATGGACAACTAATCTCTCCCTCCAATCAGAACTGTCCCTGAGCTGTGCAATGCCATCAGTGTGCTGAGCATTGTGGCTCCGGTCTTTTTATAACCTCTAATGAGGTAATGTGGCCAGCCAATCACAGTAATGCCACTAGCACAAAGGCTTTGGCATTACAGTAACTGGAAAGCCATCCCCAAATTTTTATTGGCTGCGTAACAGGCGCAAAATATACAGGACAGGAATTTAAGCATTTAATCTGAGCCCCAGCCAATGCTTGACGAGTGACGAGCACATCCGAGCATCCAGATACTCGAGTGATATCCGAGTATCACCGAGCACATTGCTCATCACTAATTGTTACATCTGTAGATTTGTTTGAATTCTCTGTAAATTTACATTAAAATTGCATGTCTATGTACTCTTGTACTTATTCAAATAAGGAAAGGTATTGTTTAACCACTTCTAGACTGACAATAGACTTAAATCTTTAGGGCAATCCAGCTCTTACTTGACAGTGACATTCCAAAACATCACTGCAATGTAACACATTTACATGCCCCATTCAAAAGACCCAAATGGAATATTGTCATCTGGTGCTTCTGGATCGCTGGTTACAAATTGCTAACCAAGCACTGTGTATGCAGTAATAGGAAGCACTGATGGCACTTCCTCCTCCAAACTCAGCGGTCATGTGATCAATGTGTAAAGGAAGATAACAGGACCTGCTGGGTCCTTGGAGATACAGACAGCTCTGCTGTGCAGTCAGGAGGCTGCATTGACCCTGTAACTGGGGCTAGTATTCTAGCCCAAGATACAAGAGAAATTAGATAAAAATAAAAATATAGAAATATTGACGTGCCCCCTCAAAGGTCATATGTAGCCATAGAAAAAAATTGGAAAACAGACACTTATTTCTCTTATTTTCCTGCAGATGTTGCCCAATATCACCATAAAAAAATAAAAAAGAGAAAGTATGGCAGTTACATAAAAATGATGCACATGTATCATGAAAAAAAAATGCAAAGAATGCTTCAATATCAAAACGAGAAAAAATAAACAGCTCTTTAAACTATATGTATGAAAAAAAAAATTATCTGGCAAAGAACAGGGGGAAATGGTCTGGCCCTAAACTGCTTAACATACACTAGAAATACAAAATAATTTCAGACTAATCACATTTTCAGTAATATTTTGTACTATATTTTGCAATTACATATCATAAGTGTGCACATACCCCATCCAATTCCATAATAGTAGAAATGCTTGCTCTCTTCTGACCCAAAGACTTTGATAACCATGCTGTAGAGATGCAGACCTTCCACAAGCATCCATGCAAATGCACTTAGGAAGAAGAAATGCAGCAGGATCGCTGTGATTTTGCATGGCAGCTGCAAAATTATACAACGGGAGAAAAACAAACATTAGTCCGAGTATTATTATTAGTGTTATAATATTAACCAACACAAACTATTCCATTTCCCAACCCGAACCAGTTAAAAGGGAATCCAAACCTGATGTCTCATAGAAGAAATCAAATAAAGAATGCAAAGTTGCATGAATTCAGTCTGAGATTATATGTGTTCAGGTATGTGGGAAATATGTACATTACGTGGACAATCGTACTGGGACATCAACGCAATACATTAATATATAGTTAGTACCCTGCTTGCAGCTAAAACAGCTTCCATTATTCAGGGAAGGATTTCTACAAAATTTTAGAGTGAGTCTGTGGGAATTTCTACCTATTCATCCAGATGACCATTTATGAGCTTAGGCACTAAATTTGGGCCTTGTTGACAATCTTCTTTCTAGTTAGCCACAAAGGTTTTCAATGGGCTTGAGCTCAGGGCTCTGTCAATTTCTACCATACTAAACCCAGTGAATCATCCCTTTATCTTTATCTTGCTTCGTGCACTAGGGCACAGTCATGCTACAAGAGAAAATGGCTTTCCCTAAATTGTTCCCTCAGTTGGAAGCACACAATTATCCAAACTACCTAGACAAGCTGAAGAATTAGGATTTCCCTAAACTCCTAAAAAAACAACCCATAGTGTTATCCCTCCTCCACTAAAATTTAAAGTTGGAACGTTAAAGTCAACATTGCCCTGGCATTTGCCAAATCTGGAGTCATCCATGAGACAGCCAGAGAGAAAAGTCCAGTGGAGGCGTTCACCATTTTATCAAAGGCTTGGCATTGTGCTTCATCATTTAAGTCTTGCATGTCTGGCCATGGAAATCCATGCCATGAAAGTCCCAATGCGTAGTTTTTGTGTTAATGTTAATAGAAGATTAGGATCTAACTAATTATTGAGTCAGCAGGGCGTTGAGCATCTTTTTTTTCACTATGAGCCTTAGTACTTGTGCCACTTATCTGCGAAGTTGCTATGGTACCTACATAGTTCTACATATCAATAATACCAATGACAGTTGATCAAACAATGCCTGTGTGGATTGGATGGGCTGTTATTGACTTCTAGTGAAAGTTTAATGTCAAAAGCTCCTTTAGAAATATGGAAAAATGTTGACGTGTTCAATTCTTATTAATTCTCCTGATTCTCCCTTACACATACACATCTGGCTCTACGGTCCTGTCAAGAACAGTAACTGTCATTTTGAGAGAATTTGCAGTAGAAAGATTGCGTCTGCCTCTAGCTTACCCCTCTTCCTCCTCCCCGTCCATAGAATTTTTAAGCTATGTTCCCATGATGAGTGTAACAACCCTGCTGGCATCGCTGCATGGCCTCCCATCCCCGACACACCAACTTACTCACTGCTCCAGGCCTTGCTGTGTGTTCTGTCTGCTGCCACCTCCATGCTGCATGCCTCTTGCTTCCTGCCTGCTCTCTGCATGCTTCCTGGCTGTGTGCATAGGGGGGCGGCGCCGGCACTCTCTGGTTCTTATGGAATCAGGGTGCACCTGTTTAATGTGTCCCTGACCAATCACCAAGAGGCCTCTAGTATTTAGGGCAGCTCCACCTGGTGGCAGGGGCCTGAGCAAAGCCTTAACTCAGTTAGTGTCTTGCTGCTGAGTTGCCAGGTCCTGTCCTATGCTTTGCCTTCCCTGGAGGCTTGATTCCTAGTCCTGTGTCTGTGCCTATCTTTCCACCCTCTAGGAGTCAGAATATCCTAGTCTCTGTGTCCTTGTACCTTGCCTTGTACCTTTCCGTCTGCCCTCCAGGAGGCAGAATATCCTGATCCCTGTGCTATTGTTCCTTACATTGCCTTGTACCTCTCCGTCTGCCCTCCAGAAGGCAGACTATCCGGATCCCTGTGCTATCATTCCTTGCCTTGCCTTGCATGTGTCCTCTCTGACCACCAGGAAGCAGTGTATCCAGCTCCCTGTGATTTTGTCCTTGTACCTTGTCTTGTACTATTACCTTGTCTGAACTTAGTCCTACCTCTGCCCGTGCTCCATACTCTTGTGACTCTGCCTGTGCTCCGTTCTCTCACGGCTCGGTCCATGCTCCGTGTTCTTGTGACTGCCTCTGCTCTGTTCTCCCACAGCTCGGTCCATGCTCCGTACCCTTGTGACTCTGCCTGTTCCGTACTCTCGTGACTCTGCCTGTGCTATGCACTCTTGTGGCTCTGCCTGCTCTGCACTCTTGCGGCTCTACCTATGTTCTGCACTCTTGTGGCTCTGCCTGTGCTCCGCATTCTTGCGGCTCTGCACTCTTGCCGCTCTGCCTGTACTCTGCACTCTTGCGGTTCTGCTTGTGCTTCGCACTCTTGCAGCTTCTGCTTGTGTTCCGCACTCCTGCGGTTGCGCTTTGTTCTGCTTTGCTCTGCTCCTGCTGCTGCAGAGACTCTTGCTGTTAACTGCAGCTCCTCACAGCAGCCTTGCGGTTCTTCTCCTGTGTGAACAGGTCTCTACTTATTCCTTCATACACCATTCTTTCCTGCCAGTTCCAGTACCTGCACCTGCTGTGTGAACAGGTCTATGCTAGTACGCATACACATCTCCTTCCTGCCCATGTCCCTGTGTCTCAGCCGTGCCCACCTGCCGGTGTCTCAGCTTTGCCCGACTGCCAGTGTCTTAACCGTGCCCGCCTGCCAATGTCTCAGCCATGCCCGCCTGCCAGTGTCTCAGCCGTACCCGCCTGCCAGTGTCTCAGCCATGCCCGCCTGCCAGTGTCTCAGTCATGCCCGCCTGCCAGTATCTCAGCCATGCCCGCCTGCCTGTGTCTCAGCCATGCCCACCTGCCTGTGTCTCAGCCATGCTCACCTGCCTGTGTTTCAACAGTGCCTGCCTGCCATGGTACCAGCCGTGCCTGCCGTGCTCACCTTCCTGTCTGTCAGTCACACCTGTCCTAGTGTCCTGTTCCCCAGTGGGATCAGCAGCCACAGCCAGACACCACCCTGGAGTGGCACCTGGCAGCTACCTGCCGCACAAGCCTGACCTCACCATCAGAGGCTCCAGCAAAAACCGAGGTAGCTGTCCTAGTCACACCCCTTCCAGAGTAGTCTGGTTTGTGGCACAGTGAGGCCACAACCCCCTCGCTCGCGCCAAACTGCCAAGGCGCCAGCGTGACAATGAGTATTTGGTGAATTTTTTATATTACAGGTAAGTTAGGTTTACTTGGGTTTTTAAATGCGTTTTTTTTTTGCATGACGTTTAACCCCTTCACTACCAAGGGTGGTTTGCACGTTAACTCCCGGGCCTATTTTTACAATTCTGACCACTGTCCCTTTATGAGGTAATAACTCTGGAACGCTTCCATGGATCCCGCTGATTCTGACATTGTTTTCTTGTGACATATTGTACTTCACGTTAGTGGTAAAATTTCATTCAAATAACTTGTGTTTATTTGTGAAAAAAACGGAAATTTGGCAAAAATTTTGAACATTTTACAATTTTCCAACTTTGAATTTTTATGCCCTTAAATCACAGAAATACATCACACAAAAAACTTAATAAGTAACATTTCCCATATGTTTACTTTACATCAGCACAATTTTGGAACCAAAATTTTTTTTTGTTAGGAAGTTATAAGGGTTAAAAGTTGACCAGCGATTTCTCATTTTTGCAACACCATTTTATGTTTACGGACCACATCACATTTGAAGCCACTTTGAGGGGTTTATATGATAGAAAATACCCAAAAGTGACACCTTTCAAAAAACTGCACCCCTTAAGGTGCTCAAAACCACATTCTAGAAGTTTATTAACCCTTCAGGTGCTTCACAGGAATTTTTTGAATATTTAAAAAAAATGAACATTTACTTCAGGTTCATTTTTTTTTATTTTACCAAGGGTAACAGGAGAAATTAGACTGCAAAAGTTATTGTGCAATTTGTCCTGAGTACGCTGATACCTGATATGTGGGGGCGAACCACTGTTTTGGTGCATGGCAGAGCTCAGAAGGGAAGGAGCGCAGTTTGACTTTTTCAATGCATAATTGGCTGGAATTCAGATCGGACGCCATGTCATGTTTGGAGAGCCCCTGATGTACCTAAACAGTGGAAACCCCCCACAAGTAACCCCATTTTAGAAACTAGACCCCCCAAGGAACTTATCTAGATATGTGTTGAAAACTTTGAACCCACAATGGCTTCACAGAAGTTTATAACGTACAACGGTACAATTAAAAAATCATATTTTTTCCACAAAAATGATCTTTTCACCTCCAATTTTTAATTTCCCAAAGGTAACAGGACCCTAAAAGTTATTATGCAATATGTCCTGAGTACGCTGATACCCCATATGTGGGTGTAAATTACTATTTTGGCGCATGGCAGAGCTCGGAAGGGAAGCAGCGCCATTTGACTTTTTTGGCTGGAATTGAGATCGGACCCCATGTCGCATTTGGAAAGCCCCTGATGTACGAAAACAGTGGAAACCCCCCACAAATGACACCATTTTGGAAACTAGACCCCCCAAGGAACTTATCTAGATGTGTGGTGAGCACTTTGAACCACCCAGTGCTTCACAGAAGTTTATAATGCCCGGGCGTGAAAATAAAAAAATCGTATTTTTTCCACAATCATGATCTTTTAGTCCCCAAATTTTTTATTTTCCCAAGGGTACCAGGAGAAATTGGACCCCAAAATTTGTTGTCCAATTTGTCCTGAGTACGCTGATACCCCATATGTGGGAGAAAACTACTGTATGGGCACACATCGGGGCTCGGAAGGGAAGTGACGTTTTGGAATGCAGACTTTGATGGAATGGTCTGTGGGTGTCATGTCACGTTTGGAGAGCCTCTGATGTGCCTAAACTATTCAAACTTCCCACAAGTGACCCCATTTTGGAAACTATACCCCCACAGAACTTATCTAGATGTGTGGTGAGTAGAGATGAGCGACTTTGCCTTTTTTCTGGTCGAGTCGGGTTTCATGAAACCCAACTTTCGCAAAAGTCGGGTCAAACGAAATCGGACGATTATCGTGAAAAGTCGAAGGCCGACTGAAACACGAAACCCAATGCAAGTCAATGGGGAAGCAAAGTCGGCAGGGAGTGGAGGACAGGAAACACACCTACAGTGCCCTTTTGAATGCCAAAAACATCAATTCTGATTACTGAAGCTTTTCAACCTTAATTTATTTCATAATACTAGTTACGTACTGAAAAATGGGGGTTATTTGGCTAAATTTGTGGGGGGTAGGGCTGGCTCCAGGTTTTCATGTGCCCTGGGCCAAAGAGCGCCCCTTTAACACATACCACAACTCATGATGCGCCGATACCGCAGAGAAATAGCGGCATAGTACAATGAAAAATACTTCACTTTTAACATCTCATGACTGATATCCATTTTTAATAGCTCCAAAAACGGACAGTATATTACTCCATACAGTATTATGGCCACTGCATAGTGCGCTATACAGAGTATTGAGGCCCATATATTTCTCCATGCAGAATCATTGGTCCCATATAATGTTTGAAACAGTATATGATGAGCTCCACATAATGCTACAGTATATGTTGGTCCCCATGGATGAAGCTCCACTGTTTTATGGGCCCAAATAATGCTCCATACATAATGGGTCCCATTTCTAATGCTCTAGTGTATAATGTGCCCTGTAAATGCTGCTCCAGTGTCTGATGTCCACCTTTGGAGTGCTCCAGTGTATGGTGGGCCCCATATATCATTCTCCAGAGTATAGTGCTCCCCAAAAATTGCTGTCCCAACATTGAAAACAATTAAATAAGTCTCCTCGCTATGGAATCCCTGTACTAGTCTGGACTCCTCGTCGTCCCCATCGTCCATCTCACTGCACTTGGCTGTTTAGGCAGAGGGCGTACAGACGTGAAATCATTGCGCTCTCTGATCAGACTATCACTGTCAGGAAACGCGGAAGACGTCATGGCGGTGGAGCTGGGAGAGGTAAGTATTTCAACTTTGCAAGTGCTGTGATCCTGAGCAAGCAGGGGGGGCCCACTCGTTGGCGACGGCACTGGCACAGGGCCCCTCATAGTACGGCGGTGTGTGGCGGTGTGTCTGACGGCGAGTGGGCCGGGTGCCTCCCACCGGCAGAGACACTTTTGCGTACTATGAGGGGCCCTGTGCCAGTGCCATCGCCCATGAGTATGCCCCCCACCTGCTCAAGGAACCTGCACTTTCATCTGCACCCTCCTCTTTGTCACCGTGTAAGGTGGTATAGTATGCGGGAAGGGGAACCTGAGTATCCTCTGGTTCAGATTCTGGCTGTGTAGAGTGTGAGGGGAATGTAGTGGTCTGGGTCAATGTACCAGCAGAATCATCTAGCAGTGGCTGGGCATCAGTGCACTTGTGGTGTCCCCAGGAGTATGGTCGCCACAGGGGCATTACCTTCCTCCTAGGGAGTGTGATGTCATGCTTGGGAGCAATGAAGGATCTCTCTAGCAGTCAAACCAACACACAACACATTTCCCACTCCAAGCCAGCAGGGAGACCTCTGAACATGACTGCTGAGGAGCTGCTCTCTGTGGTCGGGAGGAGGTAAGTTAGGCCATTCTGTGCAGGGAAGGGGAAGTGTGTGGACATGAGAAGGGGAGCTGGAGGATGAGCAGAGTTAAGGCTCACTCCTAGCTGGAGCGCATGGTCTGGATTCCGGTCTCCGAGTTTGTAGGGACACTGACGTTCCAGCAGCAGAATCCGGAGGAACTAGCAGCTGTAAATGCTCTGTACCCAACTGAGGCTCGGAGGTCCCAGCATTGACGTGTGTGATCCAGAAGGAAAAGGCTTCGGCTGCCAGCCATACGAGAAAGTTCCAAAAGAGAGTCAACAGGGGGAACTTCATTGAACTCAGCACTGCGAGTACCTCAGATAAGCGCTAGAACGGAGGCCACACTATCTATCTGCAGAGAGAGAAATCCAAATTGGCTTCCAGGCTGACCAACTACTCCATCTGTACTCTGGGTCCTGGACAGCACCTACCAAGTACAGGTAAAGGAACTGCACGACTGTGTCTGTCATCTTTCTCCTGCACCTGGCGCACAGCTCAGCTACATCCTGCACTGCACACCATCTCCCAACTCTTTCATCTGCCCTGTGACTACTGCCCTACCTGTGCAGGTCTTCTACATCTTAGCTGCACCACAACATCTGTCCCACAGAAGCGACACAGCAGCGCCGGTCAATCTAATCAGAAACCAGAGGTGGCGTCACGTATCATTCACCTATAAACGTAATTCACCCCTTTGCATGGACGCCCAGGGCCACGGAACGGGTCACCACCACCGTGACACATCCCTGTGAGACACCGTCCTGGTACCGATTAACCCCACTGCCCTGGCTGGCCACCCACACTCCATGTCAGATTCATCTTGGACTGGGGAATTCACGATTTGACTAGATAACCCAGGCATGGTATGATAGAAAGAGCTACATGGACTAATGTGAAGTGTGGCCTGCTGCCTCATTCAGTTTGGGTGGGGGTGTAGGACACAAGGAAAGGGGTTCTTCCTGACCAGGAGCCAGCACTTGACAGAGTCTGTTTCGGCAATGTAATCCAAAACCAGTTCCTCATGCTCCGCCTTTAAAAGCGGTTAACCTACTCCCAGAAAAGGTATCATTCCAGACATTCCGGAGCCAGACCATGACACAGGCTCAACACCTCCTGCCTTAGCTGCTATTGTGCTTTTGCCACTACCAGCAGATGCACCACCACCATCTTCACCAGCTGCCCCCCCCGCGCCCACGTCCTCGGCCTCTTCCACCAAACTTCAAAATTTTGCACAAAATGTACCCAAAATAACATCAGATATATGGCACTGTATCAGAAATGTACAGCTCTATTCAGTCAAAGGATAATTGTCAATCTCCATATATATTTCATCAGTCACACAGAGACGCTGACAGGCTCAGTATGGATTAGACAAGAATATAAAAAGTAGACAAAGTGTACAGTATCATCAGATAGCAGGTATATATAGCATAGTTTAAACATTAACAATGTACGTCTATAAATCAGGAGTAGTGTTGAGCCACCACGCTAGTGTTTTGGTTCGTCACACAGGAGGCAAGTTCATCGAATGTTCGTCAAACCCCATTGAAAACAATAGCAGGCAAACACAAACACATAGAAAACAATTACAAAACACCTTAAAAGGTGTCCCAAAGCAGAGAATATGCTCATAAGACAAAAATTACATATGGAAAAGGGCAACTACATTTAGAAAAGAGGTGGAGGAGTAAAAGGAGGAGGTGGAGGAGACACAGATATAGGCTTGTCATTCCCTTATGAAGTCAAGAAAGGCTGGAATAAAAATGTAAAATACCAACCAAAAAAAAAAATTCAGTAATCAAACACGATCATATACCGTCGGACTTCCCACCAATAAATTATGCCAACTGGCGATCGGGTGGCGTTATTCCCACGAACCTCCAAACAGCGTCCATGAAGGCAAAGTGTTTGCTTTCCGGGGGCAGTATGATTGCAAAGCTGAACCTTAAAGGAATGTCCAAAAGGGCACCACCAGGAGTGGAGCCTGCGGCTTAATTGGACTCCACCCGGGAAACCACAACCATGCCACCTCAAGAAAAGATGCACACATTGAAAGCTTTGTCGATTGTGTGTGTGTGTGGTGTGGTATGTCCGTTTGTAGTTGTGCTAGCAATTTGTCAGCTTTATTCCATTAACGAACGAGACTCCAACATGCCCCCGCAGTACGCGTCAAGCATACTAGAGGGATGGGCGAGGCTCTGGCACTATCATGGTCTATCATGGCATTACATGTCCGGGGCTGCATGCGCGCTACACTGAAAGGACCAGCTTTTGTCGCTTACAAGTGCAGATAACCAGCAGAACACCGTTAGTGATGGGGATCTGTGATTCCAATTATTCCCCGCGAACGATGATTTCCCAGTAAGTGCAGGTCAACCGCAATTCCTGAATTAGGCCTAACTGGCATTCCTGAAAAAATGCAAAAAATTACGTGTCCAAACCACAGTTGCTGTAGTTTGCTTAGCAGCTCGGCAGCCGCTCTCAGGCCCAGTATGGATTCGACAAGATTCTAAAAAGTTGATAAAGGGTACAGTTTCACCGGGTAACACGAATATGTGTAGCATAGTTTACACATTAAAAACCTATGTCTATATATCAGGAGGCAGGCTCAGACGGTCTCAGGCCCAGTATGGATTAGATGTGATTGGACAAAGGTTTAGAAAGGGTACCGTATCACTGGATAACAGGTATGTATAGCATAGTTTACACATTAAAAACCTATGTCTATATAACAGGAGGCAGGCTCAGACGGTCTCAGGCTCAGTATGGATTTGACCAGCTTGTACAAAGTTGAGAAAGGGTACATTATCACTGGATAGCAGGTATATATAGCATAGTTTAAATATTTAAAATTTCCATCTTCTCAGTATGGACAATCTAAAAAGTAGAAAAAAGGAAATGTATTTGAAGCGTACGCCAGTATACACTTTTGGTGGTATTTTTAAATCTTCATATATATTTCTGTCTCAGTAAGACAGTCCAGACTCTCCGCAATAGGAAATGAGATGCATACAATTACTGACATAAATTCTAGTGATTGCAGAAATCTAGGAATTCCTATTCATGGGATAAACTTCCGTCACAATTCTCAGAGGCGATGCAAACCCTCAATTAATTAGTGTGTGGAGACAGCGAAAACCTTTCTTTGTGAAGAAAGTGTTGCTGTATCGCAGTACCGTTGATCCCATCGCCATTACTCATATCCATATAATTTTGATCACAAGGAGAGATGTAAACATTGTGCTCACTGCCTATCATGCTCTGTCACGTAACTTTGGAGTGCAAAAGACAGAAGCCACAGGCCGTAGGCGATTCATTTGGATTGGCATGAGAGGGCACATTTAAAAATGTGCGCTGGAATGTCACATGTCTGTGGGTAGGAAAACTGTGAAAGCTGATGAGAAACCACCACTGCATCTCATTGTGAGTCGACGTCCAAAAGAAATGGAAGCCATTGATCATCTGAAGCTAGATCCTGGCCAACGGGACAGGGCATAGCTACGTCTTAACCATCATCTTCTATCAGTTCACCAAATTTGTAATGGCAGTCCCAGTGAAGGATTTGACAGCCCAGACTACACAGCGGAGGAGCAGGGAGAGGTAAACATTGCAAATGCTGGGACCCTGCCCAAGCAAGGGGGGCCCACTCGTGGGCGTTGGTACTGGCACTGGGCCCCTCATAGTACGGCGGTGTGTCTGACGGCGGGTGTGCACCCCCACCATCAGAGACACTTGATTGCAATATGAGGGACCTTGTGCCAGTGCCCGCGCCCAAGAGTCGGCCCACCCACCTGTCCAGGGCAACGGCACTCGCACGGTTGCGTGCGCTAGGTGGTGACCCCGGCCATGGGGGGAGGAGGCAGCCCAGTTAGGGAGGTTTACAAAATGGCATATGTTGATGTGGGACATTCACCTGCTGCCAAAGGCAAAATTGGTCAAGTCCCAGGAAGAGGCGGACCAAAGAAAGCCATTCTTCTGTCAACCTATGTGTCATCAGGGTAAGGTGTGACAAAATCATTGGAAACCCATGCATGGTTCATTTTAATGAAGGTTAGATCATCCACATTTTGGGTCGACAGACGGGTCCTTTTTTCTGCCAGGATTGATCCAGCAGCACTGAAGACTCTTTCCGATAGCACACTTGCAGCTGGGCAAGCGAGCTCCTGTAAGGCATATTGTGCCAATTCAGGCCAGGTGTCCAGTTTAGCTGCCCAATAGTCAAATGGGAATGACCTGTGAGGGAGAACATCGATATGGGAGGAAAAGTAGTTTGTAACCATAGTTGACAAGTGCTGTCTCCTGTCACTTTCAATTGATGCAGTATTACCAGTTGTGTGAGCAGGACTTGAAAAATCAGTCCACAACATGGTCACGAAACCCCTGTCTCCAACGCCACTTCTGATGTGTGCACCACCAACACCTCTTCCAAGTTGCCCCCGGCCCCTACGGCTCGTGTGAGAACCATCACCGCTGCTGTGTGCTGGGAATGCCTCAACCAACCGGTTTACCAAAGTTGCTTGTTTGTTAGCCAATATTAGGTCAAGGTTCTCCTGTTGCATGATGTTTTGGAATTTGCCTTTATAGTGTGGATCCAGGATGCTGGCCAACCAGTAGTCATCATCGTTCATCATTTTGGCAATGCAGGGGTCCCTTTTTAGATCTGCAAGGCATAATCTGACATGTGGGCCAATGTTCCCGGTGTCAATAATGCACTGCGAGTGCAGGGTGGAGGAGCACTTTCAGGCAAATCCACATCCCTCCAGTCACACACAAACCCAGTACCAGACCTTGCCACGCCAACATTTTCTCTTGCCCCATGAGAAGCATCCTCCTCCCCTAAATAATCATCCCCATCATCATCCTCCTCCTCCATCCAGACCAGAGGGAACAGGAAATCCCACCATAACATCCTTTACGGTCTCTGACAAACCTTTCCGAAAGATAGCTGCCAATGCATTCCATGTAGTAAGGACCGCCAACTTTTGGAATTTTTGACAGTACAACTCTGCAGGATCCTGACCCTGGTTTAATGCCAACAGGGTTCTCTCAGCTTGATCAATGGCATTAGGTTCATTATACAACAACCCCAAGGTCTGAAAAAATGCATCCACATTAGTCAGAATAGGATTTTCAGGTGTCAGAGAAAAAGCCCAATCTTGGGGATCGCCACGCAGCAAGGAGATGACAATTTTAGCCTGCTGCACAGAGCTTCCCGATGAGTTAGGCTTCAAAGCAAGAAATAGTTTACAATTATTCTTAAAATTCAGAAATTTAGACCCATCACCAGAAAACACATCAGGAGTAGGAATCTTGGGTTCAGCACCATGTGACTGAAAAAGGTAGGTGGAAATTCCCTGTACTTCAGCAGCAAGCTGCTCCACACGATCAGACAGTTGCTTAATCTCCATTAGAAAAAAATCCTCCTACTGCCCCAGAGAAAAAGAGGAAAAAATACATAATTGAAAAAAAAATTCTGACACTTTTTTTTTTTTTACTCCAACAATTCTTTCCTGCTTTTGAGTACCCTAGAATCTGTGGTATGATTGGTGATTCTGTTATGAATGGGAAACAAGGAGGAAAAAGAGACAGCAAGCTAAGTCTCAGAAAACCAGAGAAGTTGGTAACTATGCAGATTGCAGTTCCCTGATCTTAACCGCACAGCTAGAAGCAGTCATGGAGCGCTCCTACGTTGGTCCTAGATGCCTCGTCACAACCGGACAACTACATAAGCCTAAAGCAGGAAAAGAGGAAAACTAACTGCCCCAGAGCAGACCCCAAAGGAAAGACAGCCCCCCACATGTATTGACAGTGAAACAAGATGAAAATACAAACAAAGGCAGGAAAATAGGCTGAGCAAACGATGGGGCCCGGCTAACTAAAAAGAGCAGAAAAGGAAAGACACTGTCTGCAATCTGCCAAAAAAAACCTACAAAAATATTGTCCAACACTTCTGATAGCAAAATTAACCCTGAAGTCACTAGACTTCTAAACCTATATCAGCACTTTGAAATATTCTGAGACAGAGCAAAAAGAGGCCAATCTAATAAGGGACAAAAAGCAGATTGGCAAATACTGATTAATAGGAGTGGAATTTCAGCATAGCCCAAGCAGGGGCAGGCTGATTACACAAAAAACTGAATTGACCAAGAAGCGCAAGTGTGAACAACAGCAAAAAACAAACTTAACTTGAGAAGACTGGAAGAGAGCTGAAATCCAGGACCTGAGAAGTAGACTGAATCACCAGCACCCGGATAGGGCGTCAGCTGTCTTATATCCAGTCTGATACTCCAGAGATCCAATCGTTATCTTCCTCATCAGGTGGCAAATCACTACCACTTAAACCAACCACACTACCTCCTGTCACCACCAGAGGGAGAACGGAAGGGGAACTCTCAACTGGTGGAGCAGAAACTGAGTTCATGACAGTTTCCATGGTGATATTAACAAAAGTTAAAAATACCAACGGAAAGATAGGGATAGGAAGGGCTACAGGCTTTTAATTTTTAATCATACATTGTAAAATCATGTAACAGCATCAGCCATGTCTGTGGATGCTAAATGCTCATGCACAGGGCCGCCATCAGGGCATTACTGGTTCAGTTAAACTCTATTGACATGCACGCCCGCATGGCAATAGATAAAAGATGCCAGCCAATTGGAGGCTGGCAGCTGATGCCAACATGCACGTCGCTGGCATATGACATCATTGTCATTTGCCGGCGAGTGTGCGCATGAACTGCATGGAGGGAGCATCACCGCAGGAGTGCGCCATGTAAGGAGAAAGCTTTTTTTTATTGAAAGTGGCATGGTGGCAGAAAGGGAGACATGGTGGAAGGATGGAGACAGATGGGGCAGGATCATGGGGCAGGATGGAGACACACGGGGCAGGATCATGGGGCAGGATGGAGACAGATGGGGCAGAATCATGAGGCAGGATGGAGACACATGGGGCAGGATGGAGACAGATGGGGCAGGATCATGGGGCAGGATGGAGACAGATGGGGCAGAATCATGGGGCAGGACGGAGACAGATGGGACAGGACCATGGGGCAGAATGGAGACAGATGGGGCAGGATCATGGGGCAGGATGGAAAAAGATGGGGCAGGTTCATGGGGCAGGATGAAGACAGATGGGGCAGGATTATGGGGCAGGATAGAGATGCATGGTGCAGGAACATGGGCAGGATGGATGCAATTGAGACAGATGGGGCAGGATCAAGGGACAGATGGGGCAGGATCACAGGACAGATGGGGCAGGATCACGGGATGGATGGGGCAGGATGGGACATCACATGGGGCAGAATGGATACTCATGGGGGCAGGATGGGAGAACATATGGGACAAGGATGGGAGAACATATGGCTGGAGCCAGGAATGAGACACACAGGGGCCAGGATGGGGGATATTATTACCATAAGGGCTAATTAAGGGATATTATTACTGCAGTGATGTATTTATTTTATTTTTTGAGGATACTGTTTTAAATGGGGGAGGCGGTCCTGTTACTGTGCAGAGCAACGCTATGTCGCCTTTTTTTCTTCATCTGGTGAAGTTTAGAAGTTGGGAAAAAATTAAGTAATGAGTTCTGCAAGCGGTGCTCTAGATAAGTGTGTTATTTCCTGCAGAGATGAGCCCTGGCTGAATGAAGATGAAAAGCAAAGATGACGACATCACCTAGAGATGTCACTGGTGAATCAGTGTGTTACCTGTACACTGACACTATACACTGTATACACTGTATACTATATACATCAGTCCTGTGTACAATGTCCCCAGTGATCACTGTATTACCTGTACACTGATACTGTATAAAGAGCTCCTCTGTATAATGTCACCGTTAATCACTGTATTACCTGTACACTGATACTATATACAGAGCTCCTGTGTATAATGTCATGGTGACTACTTGTACATAGACACTGCATACTAAGCACAGTTCTCCTGTATATAATTGCACTTATGGTGATATTAGTTTTGTGTTTTTTTTATTAATGATCAGTATTGTAGTATTCAGTCACTATGTGGGGGTAATATGTTGTCCGGCCATGGTGTGGTGGTACTTGTTTCTTGTATGTGCTATTATTTGGTCACTATGTGATGGTAATATGTGGTATGGTCATGGTGCAGTGTTACTTGTCCCTTGCATGTGATATTATTCAGTCACATACAAGGGACAAGGTGTGGTGGTAATATGTGGTTTGGACATGGTGTGGTGGTATTTGTTCCTTGTATGTGGTATTATAGGTCTCTATGTCATGGTAATATGGTGTCTGGTCATGGTGCAGTGGTATTTGCCCCTTGTATGTGATAATATTGACCATTTTAGAAATTGAAAAATAAAAATATACCTAAATTGTATTGGCTATTTTAACAAATGATTAATAGGATAGAGTAGAGCAGAGCTTGGCCAAAAGAGTCTACCTTGTTGTGGTAGCGGCTTAAAAAAATATTTTGGCCAAAACAAAAGTTGCTGGCTATATGTGTGATCTGGTGAAGGGAACTGTTAATGTGTGATTGGAGAGCAGTGGGGCTGTGGACAGTTCAAGAGGTGGAGCCTGGGCGGAGTTTCAAAGGGACCCCCAACATTTTGCCAGTATGGGGCCCCAAAATTTCTAGTAGCAGCCCTGCTCATGCCCACAGACATTCAGAGTTTTCCTATTATCTCTCTTTGGTGCTGTCTTCCGCATTCAGTAGCACTATTGTAAGGAGATGGACAAATGGAAGACTACCAAAGTTAATGCATAATGGGGTGTCTGCAAGCAAGCGCTGCCATCTACTGGCCAAAGATTGTAGGACAAGTAAAAGTGGAAAGAATTGCATCAGCAGGAACTGTATAACGAAGCTCATGGTTCCTGAGAGGAAAAGATTGGAAGAGACACCAGGTAAAGTGATAGCTGTTTCGCAGTTAGTAATTCTAAAATGCCCAGGAGGGCAGTGAAAGGGTGGAGTTGGTGCCTCGATCTGCAGCTGGACAGACATATGGTCCAGCGAGGTTGGCTTATAGCCGCAATTACTTATGATCAGACAGGAACCTGATCTGAGAGAAGAACCCAGTGACCAGATCCAAGTGAAGTGACCAGACCAGAACTAGACCCGAGAGAAAAACCGAGTGACCGTAAATCAAGTGAAGAACATGAGGGATTGACACATGAGCTAAGTGAACGGAGCCAAAATCAAGTGCCATGGGAAGCGAGCAGACCAAGATAGAAGGACTTTCGTTTGATCCGCAACATAAGGTGCAGAATTACGTACATGAATGCAAAGCAATAAACGAGCTCACCCTCTACCAACTGTAGCAGGTTCAGGAGTCCGCTCTCACTGTTGCTGCGAGTGCTCAGTCAGATGCAGGAAAAAAAAAATTGATCCAGCTCCAGATACGTTACAGATAAAATCTAAGATTTTAGTTACATGCTGTTTACCCTGGATACCAGCTCCCAGCGCGAGCACGCTGGTATCCAGGGTATACAGCGGGTAACTAAGTGCTACGCTTGTACCCTGGATACCAGCATGCTCGCTAGTCCTGATCACTGGTGAGATCTGCCTGTTTGACAGCTCACCAGCGATCATGTAGCGACGCATCAGTGATCCTGACTAGGTTGCATCATTGTTAGGATCGCTGGTGCGTCGCTAAGTGAGACGGGACCCTTAGTCAAGGGACATAAACTATTTTTTCATGTGAGACTGTTGGATGCCCCTTTTTGAATGCTAATTTTTGGAATGCCTGCTGATTATGGATTGCATCAGCCCCTGCTGTGTACTAGTCTGCATAATTTCGAGGACAATTATGCAGTGTAATTGAACTAGCAAACAATGAGGGAACAGCCATGATTATCTCTCCTCCAATCCAGTGGGGTACAATGCCCTGAAATGGGAGCTGTGGGATATAAAAGGGGTCTGCTCCTGTGAGCAGTGTCATTGTACAGGACTTCAGCCTAGGGAGGGACTATGGTAACAGTTGGTGTATTATAGAACTGTTCCACTGTAGAGTTCTAGCAGGTTCGCAGGATGCAGTGACGAGACACGAGACTGGGTGAGGTTTGTGAAAATAACTTTCACAAACTGTAGCCGCTGGGGCTCTATTGAGCAAACAAAAAGTATGAACAAAACACCAGTCCACGCAGGGACTCAACAAACCTAACAACACTTTCTTATGGTAAATGCAACTAACCCGGTTGGCCCGGGTGCTATAGGCCACGTATGACCAAACTGGGGGTCCTTATCTCCAATAGTACACTTATCCTTCCAGGGGTCGGTCAGGATCACAGGCGTGGCCGCGTAGAGGTTGCTGATGCGGCTGCATTGACGCCTCGATACTCCGGGATGAAACTGGGCTCGACAGGCCCTTGAAGAAACGATGACGGTGGGGCGCAACAGGCCCTGAAGACACGATGCTGGTGGGGCGCAACAGGCCCTGAAGAAACGATGACGGTGGGGTGCAACAGACCCCGAAGAAACGATGCCGGTGGGGCGCAACAGGCCTTGAAGAAATGTGTCGGTGGGGCGCAACAGGCCCTGAAGAAGCGATGCCGGTTTGGCGTAACAGGCCCTGAAGAAACGGTGTCGGTGGGGCGCAACAGGCCCTGAAGAAGCAATGCCGGTGGGGCGCAGTGATGACGCAGTCTCTAAATATAACCGTTCACCAACCTCTGCTCAGGGTCCCTTAGCAAACCGGACGGGGGCCTCTACTACCACCTGTAGCGGGGTGGCGCCCCCTGGGTCCGGTGATGACAGGGCCGCAGCTGTGGGAGAAGGCAGGGGGGCAGTGTCCTGACCGCTGTAAAGAAATGGTCTGTCATCGCAACGGTCGCCCGAGGTAGCCGCCTTGTCACAACAGGGTGGGAAACAGCGGGAGTCGCTGTATGGGACCATATGCGGGGACCGGCCGCCGGTGCAAGCCTCTCATGTGTCACTAGTTGGTGAGTCCGCAGATTTCTTTTCACAGGCCCCTGTCGGTCTCTCCACAACACACCGTCTGCTCCCTCGGTCCTCTCTGTCTCACACGGCTTCCTGTCTGTTGTCCTGCTCTCTGTCAACTGCCACTTCAGCGCGCCCCCTGCTCCTTTTAAGCTTGCCCCACCCCCTGTTTCCCTGAAAACTTCAGTCAAGTCTCTCCCTTTATTGTCCTCCCAGTATCTTTCCCTCAGGAACCCTGATGGCGGTCCCCTGGGTACCTGTCCTTTCACTGTCTGGGAGTCCTCCTCCCCACACCACTGCCCAATATTAAACCCACAAATTTGTTTGAAGAACTCATGTTGGGGCAATCTGGTTACCTGGTCACATTTTTTGATGAATTTCGGAATTTTCTTCTTCATTTAAATAAAATCTATATAAGTTTGGTGTTGCTATAATCATCATGACCCCTGGAAACTAATGATTCAGGGTCATTTTTTACCGTAGAATGAGTGCTTCAAAAACTAAACCAATATGGCAGAATTGCATTTTCTTCACAATTTCAGTAGACTTGGAAGTTTTTTTCTATTTTCCAGTAAACTGATTGTTAGAATGAATGGTGTATTCAAAACTTCAAGTTATCTTAAAAAAAAAAAACCCCATTATACATCTATGTCGACAGAAAAATAAAGATGTTATGGCTTTTGGAAGAAGAGAAAGAAAAACTCAAAGTGCTAAAATGAAAAAATACCTGGTCCTTAAGTGTAAATAAAGTCTTTGCTCTATCATTTGCTACATTGTAAAGGATGGTGAATCACACTTTACTGTCTGTTTCTAAGACAGACCATTAACTGGCACTGTTTGGTCTAATACCAACATCACATTTTGTATCACACTACCACAAAATTCTAAATAAATTATTTTTCTATTTTTTTTTAGGTGGTGTTCCCGTTTAACATTTTCTTATCCTGATAAATATACAAGCGTCGGCACAGATTCATTTTGTATCTTTATATGCTTTTTACATATTTCATGTTTATTGAGGTTTCTAAGATTAAAGGCAGTCCTGATTTCTTCAGAAGCAAATTGCTGGGGTGTGGAAAGTAATAAATTGGTGCTGGAATGGTTTTTATACATCAGTGATGGTAAAAGAAACTCATTTAGATAAGCCGACTACAGGACTAGATTACTGTTTACACTTGTTCGGGGTTCAGCTACTACAAATATTTTCTTTGATTTGATGGTTTTGCACATTTGGCTTATGTGACAATCTATCTCGGAGAGTGACATGTATAAGGTTTGTGATTTATATTTTGTAGAGTCTACTAATGTACCATGCATATTTGTGCCATTTTCTTTTGTATTTGAAGATAAAAAAGGCACAAAGTGTCAACAGAATATGCAAGACTGGAGTTAAGGGCACCATTAAGAAGCCTGCTTTTCTTTGATCACATTTTACATTAAGAGAGATGCAGAAATATTCTTGAAATAACCATTCAACAGGGCAAGTTCTTGCATGATTCTATGATGAACACTCAAGAAGCTGATGTAGAGTCTAAGTTTTTCTTCTAATTCGTAGTAAATCTTTAACTTTTTGGAAAAATTTGCACTACTTTATATACTCTTTGGCCCCAATTCATCAAGAATGTCATTTTGCACACCAGTCTTGATAAAAAAGTGCACTGGATTACAATTCAATTCTTTATGAATTTGACACGTCCGTCGGCTGATGCAAAAAATGTCAGAGACAGGTGTAAATAGTTTAATAATTTATGACGCTTTTGTAATAGAAATTATAATTAATTTGGCCAATCCAAAGAAATTTTATTCAGCATGAATTTGATACATGAAAGATATATATATTTATACCGTGTTAACAAGTAGATAGAAAAATATTTAGATTTGAGAGTCCTCAGTGGTTGATACCTTAATGGCTAACTGAAATGATGGTAACAAATTGCAAGCTTTCAAGACTATGCAGGTCTCTTAATCAGGCATATAGACTAATACAACATCTGAAGAATCACAGAAATAATGCAATAGATAACACAAGTGGCATGAAGCAGAACTATCATTATGGGAAAGGGATAAACAGATGTGTCCATAAATATTGGAACAGTTCATAGCTAAGGAGTGTGAAAGTTTTATTTTTCTGTGATTGAGGTCTGGTACATATTTGTGATGTCCCACATGGTCTGAGGAGCAAATTCCTTAGTTGATGTACAAAGACATAAATATATGCAACATATTCATTCCTTCACTGAGTGTGTCAAAGTTTGGCATAAGTTTATACTCCCAGACCCTTCTGTCTCTCTGAGATTTGAAGCGACCTTTTAATACAAGTAATTTCATGTCCATTGTGCTGTGATCAGAGATACAAAAATGTTTGGCCACAGGTAGATCCATTCTTTTTTCTCTTATGATGTGGCAATGAGAATTCGTCTCCCCTACATACAGACCCCCAGTTGGACAAATAATTAAGTACACCACATTAGATGTGATGCAGCTGAAAGTACCTGGGATCTTGTAGTCCTGATGTGAGTTGGGGATCTTTATCTTGTCTGTGGTCATTATAAGTGGACAGGTTTTAAATTTTTTCTGGTTGCAAGGAAAGGTTGCTGTAGATGTTTGAGAGGACAGGTTGCTTCTGACAATGATGCTTCTTAGATTTTGGGGCTGCCAAAAACAAAGTTGTGGGGGGTATGGAAATATGGATTGTAATTGGGCATATTTTTGTAGTAAAGGTTGTAATTTCTGTGCATCTCACCTTAGGATTTCCAGATTTGGATTGTAGGTGACTACTAGTGGCATCCGGTTATTTTCTTCTTTAACTTTGTAATGTAGCAGGTGATTCCTTGCTATTCTTGTGGCTTTTGTAATCTGGTTTTTAATTGTTCTTGAATGGTAGCCCTGATTCAAAAATGTCTTTATGAGGCCACCAAGGTGTTTGTGCCTATCTATGGTGCTGGAACATATCCGATTGTTTCTGATGGCTTGGCTGTAGACATTAGAGTTTTTTACTTGTTTTGGATGGAAACTGCTTCATTTAAGGTACGTTGGATGGTCAATTGGCTTCTGATACAGGGATGTGTTTATTTCATTGTTCTGCAGCTTAATGATGGTGTCAAAAAAATTAATTTCAGTACAGGAGTAGTTGAGTGTTAAGTTGATGGTGGGATGAAATTGATTAAACTGTTCATGGAACGTCTTGACCTGCTGCTAAGACTCTGTCCAGGTGATTAAAATATCATCAATGTAAGGGTAGTAGACCAGAGGCCTGATGGGACATGAGGACAAAAAGTCGCTTTCAACCCTGGAAAAGATCTGCATACTGTGGAACCATTTCACTTACCATTGCTGTACCAGTCTCCTGTAGATAAATCTTGTTATCAAATTCAAAGTAATTGTGGGTGAGAATAAATTCTGTAAGCTTCAACACTATGCCTGATGAAGAGACCTGAGTAGTCTCGAAAGCTTGCAATTTGTTACCATCTTTTCAGTTGGTCATTTAAAGGTATCAACCACTGAGGACTCTCAAATCTTAATAATTTTCCTCTATGAATTTGGTGAGTTTTTGATGCTGTGAATTTTTTCTGAGCAAAAACTACAGGTATAAATTAGATAAGTGTTTTTAGTGCATTTCCACTGCAGAAACCCACCAAAAATGCATGAAAGCCACACATAACTTTATGAAGAAAATTTTGCCAAAGCCAAATACCAGGAAGTATCAAAACCAAGGTAACTTTATTCAAAGCATGGCATATCAAAAAACAAACACTGTAGCATCAAAAACGGGATAAAAATGCATGTAACATCATTTCTCTAATAGGTGCATAAATTTAGTAAAAAATCTACAACCTCAAAAATTAACCAAAAACTTATTGTGGAAACATAGCCTTAGATGTGATATTGACAACTATATTTCACATCATTTGTGATCAAACAAATTCAACAATTAATGTTTTTATTTTTTCTATCAAATTATTTTATGAGCAAATGTAATTGGAAATGTCGATAACAAAGTTTCAATTTGATCCTTTCAGAAGATGAGTCATAATTAGTAATACAGTTATAATGAAGAGTTTGGGAATTTGGTGAATACAGCTCATTCTACACTTTCACTAGAAATAGCAATAGTGAAACGGTGGCAATTATTAGCATGTACTGTCAGACCAGAAGAAGTGTTAAATAGGGTTTTCTATAAAATATTAACTGTACACTTCCTTCATCCTGGAAGAGAATGACAGCCCAGGAATAATAGCATAGACTGAATAACAATCGGCAATTACCATACTTCCTAAAAAGGTGAGCAATAAATAGAAATGAATTGCCAGGGGCAAGTTGGTTCTACAGTAGGTCACACATCCCATCATCTCATGGCTGTTCTTATTATTGATGCTCTCTATACAGAAGTTAATATTGGATTATATATTGTGCTTTCTTTCAAAATTATTTTGCCTTATTCATTGTTAAACAGCTGTTATATTTTGGGTTTAGGATCAATGGTATATACTCAATCTATAGAATGTATATATACAGTATATTTTTATATGCTCGGTTTAGAGATGACTGAATCTTTTGAAATTTAAATTTGCCAGCTTTGGGGAATTTTTACAAGATAATTGCTGCGATTATAGCTGCAAGTCGCTTGGGGTATGTCTCTATCAGTTTTGTACATCGAGAGACTGAAATTCTTGCCCATTCATCCTTAGCAAACAACTCGAGCTCAGTGAGGTTTCATGGAGATTGTTTGTGAACAGCAGTTTTCAGCTCTTTCCACAGATTCTCAATTGGATTCAGGTCTGGACTTTGACTTGGCCATTCTAACACCTGGATACGTTTATTTGTGAACCATTCCATTGTAGATTTTGCTTTATGTTTGGGATCATTGTCTTGTTGGAAGACAAATCTCCATCCCAGTCTCAGGTCTTTTGCAGACTCCAACAGGTTTTCTTCAAGAATGGTCCTGTATTTGGCTCCATCCATCTTCCCATCAATTTTAACCATCTTCCCTGTTCCTGCTGAAGAAAAGCAGGCCCAAACCATGATGCTGCCTCCACCATGTTTGACAGAGGGGATGGTGTGTCCAGGGTGATGAGCTGTATTGCCTTTACGCCAAACATATCAGTTGGCATTGTTGCCAAAAAGATCTATTTTGGTTTAATCTGACCAGAGCACCTTCTTCCACATGTTTGGTGTGTCTCCCAGGTGGCTTGTTGCAAACTTTAAACAACACTTTTTATGGATATCTTTGAGAAAAGACTTTCTTCTTGCCACTCTTCCATAAAGGCCAGATTTGTGCAGTGTATGACTGATTGTTGTCCTATGGACAGACTGTCCCACCTCAGCTGTAGATCTCTGCAGTTCAGCCAGAGTGATCATGGGCCATTTGGCCGCATCTCTGATCAGTCTTCTCCTTGTTTGAGTTTAGAGGGACAGCCGGGTCTTGGTAGATTTGCAGTGGTATGATACTCCTTCCATTTCAATATGATCACTTGCACAGTGCTCCTTGGGATGTTTAAATTTTTGGAAATCATTTTGTATCCAAATCTGACTTTAAACTTCTCCACAACAGTATCACGGACCTGCCTGTTGTGTTCCTTGGTCTTCATGATGCTCTCTGTGCTTCAAACAGAACCCTGAGACTATCACAGAGCACGTGCATTTATACGGAGACTTGATTACAAACAGGTGGATTATATTTATCATCATTAGTCATCTAGGACAACATTGGATCATTCAGAGATCCACAATGAACTTCTGGAGTGAGTTAGCTGCACTGAAAGTAAAGGGGCCAAATAATATTGCACGCCCTTTTCAGTTTTTGAATTTCCACAAAAATTTAAAATAACCAATAAATTTCGTTCAACTTCACAATTGTGTCCCACTTGTTGTTGATTCTTCACCAAAAATTTACATTTAGTATCTTTATGTTTGAAGCATGATATGTGGGAAAAGGTTGAAAAGTTCCAGGGGGCCGAATGCTTTCGCAAGGCACTGTATAGTGCTATGGGAAGTTGGAAAATTGATGGTAACCGTTCATTTCTCCTTAGTCACAGACCACACTGTCTTTACAGTGTCTTCAGAAGTTTTTTTTCCTTTTCTTCCTATTTCTATTGCTAAGTTGTTAACAGTGACATCTTCTTACTAAACAGATTTACTCCCAAATGGTTGCCTCACCATTTATACAATCCAGTGGCGTAACTAGAGTCCGATGGGCCCCTTGCAAAATTTGGACCTGGTACTCGAGATGGGTGAACCCGAACAGTAGTTCGGCATCTGTACAGAACACCTACTGTTCATGCACGGACCCTGAACACGACTTCAACAGAAAGTCCGTGTTATTGTTTGGGTTCTGACCCCCAACTCTGGGTGTTTGTCATTCACATGGTAGCAAGGCAAACACTGCTTCTGATCGGTGGTAAAATCATTACCGCCGGTCAGACAGCTGCGGTTCCCACGCGTGAGCCCGCAGCTGTAATCGGAAGAAAAAAAATTACCTCCGGTTACTGGCATCAGCTGTTGGGATTACTGCTACCATCAGCCTATGCCTGCTGCCGCTAAAAACAGCGAGAGCAGGAGCAGCCAATGGAAGTATTCATTAGCCAGCACCTGCAAACTAAATACATAATTTAAAAAAGTGTGTATTTTTGATAACCAGCCATGGAAAACTGACAGCTGCGTGCTGCAACCCTCAGCTGTCAGCTTTAGCAAAGCTGGTTATCAAGAATAGAGGGGTCCCCACACTGTTCTTTTAATTATGTAAATAAATCATTAAAAAAATGGCGTTGGGACCCCCCATTTTTGACAACCAGCCAAGCTAAAGCAGACAACTGGGGGCTGCTTTTCTCAGGCTGGTAAAGGGCCATGGATATTTGCCCCTCCCAGCCTAAAAATAGCAGCCCGCAGCCACCCAAAAAGGGCACATCTATTAGATGCACCAATTCTGGTGCTTTACCTGGCTCTTCCCACTTGCCCTGTAGCAAGACACCTATACATAAGACACCTATACTGTCATGGAGTGACTAACCCAGTGTGAAATGACCCAACGATTGGTCATTAACCAAACAAAACAGCAACACAACGCCGATGTAATAGAGGAGAGGGGGGATCTGACAATAGGAAATCAGGGACGGTCACATCTTGAGCTCCAACCTGAGCCTGTCCCGGATCTCACCTAACACCTTATGCAGGTTCTTCCCCCTGCTGACATCAGGATACCTCATCCCTAAACTGTTAACTTAAACTTCCCTTGTTAGTGCACTGGCCAGCACAGGATGCTAGCCTAGCCGCTACTGATAAGAAACACAGGGGAAGGAGAACAGACATAGAAGGGACAAGGTAACAAAAATACAGAACTTAGCTTATATGTACCGCTGTAAACCTCCACACCACAGATATCACCAGCAACAGGACTCTTAACACCAAACGTGGTAGACACCAGAGAGATGCTCCTGCTAGGTTGGTCTCCAGAAAGGACCTGTATCACTAGCAGTCAGCTGATGCATCAGTTGACCTTTTAAAGGATGTGGGAGTGGTCACCAAATATCAGTAAACCCAGCAGCAATGCAATTACACCAGCAGGCCAGCGAGGGGAAAAAATTGACATTAACCCCCGATCGCGTGAAAGAAAAAATGTTTTAAACTGAGAGGAAACAGCTGCCATAAATCCAAATATGGATGGTGACAGCACCCCCCTTTCAATGAGGGGACTCTGGACCCTCAACACCGGACCTCACCAGACATATGGTGAGGATGCCTTGATTCACCAGAGTTCATCTCTGCAGTCACCTGACCCTCAGGTCTACAGCAAATGCAGCATGATGGACATGACAATAACGTAGGCTATGGAGGCGCCACAAACCTCCAGAGTACCGACCTGTGGAATGAGTTGTGTACGAGCATCACTGGGGGTAACTCCAGCTGGTAAGTTCCTGGGTTGAGAATGGCCGACACCTGTTACAGCCCGATTATCCTAGAACTCCAGACCCCAGTACCACACTTCTACCTGATGTTTCTGGTGGATACCCACATGTACTCGTTCACACACAGGTCCGGACCTGAACATTTATTTCCAGGCATGAGCCTTCCACAAGATGGTGAATTCTTTACAGAACTGACAACAGAGGCATCCCCCTGTGTCATCACACTCATACCCCCACTATGCACAGAGGGAACCACCACCCTCCCCTGACCCCCTCCTCCTAAGAGGACTCTGACACACAGGGTTAGCTTGTAGCAACGGAAGAGTCTTGCCCTACTCCCTGGCAGCACTTCTGCTGCCCCCACAGGAGAAGAAGGGGATAGTTGTAGAAAGACAGCAAAGACAGTAGCCCATGGGTAGCAGCCCTCACATGACTGATCCCAGCTGACTACTTCTCTGGACCGCCAATCTATGACTGGGTTGTGTGTTTTTCAACCAAGGGATTCCTAAAATGATGGGTGTTGACATTCCCCCCAAAATGTAGCACGACAGGGACTCCTCCCACCTAGATGGATTTGTCCGCCTGCTCAGGTGTGTCCTCCTCCTTAGCAAGGACTACAGGTGGCACATTTGGTGAATGTCTCTCTCTCAAGCATCTATCCAGCCGCATAGGAAGGGACATGGCGGCCTCCAATGACCTGGGGGCGGCGTATTGAACAAGAGTATCCTGCAACCTTGGGGACAGACCATGCATAAAATGGCTCCAAATGGCAGGGTCATTCCACTGTGTGTCAGTGGCCCACCTCCTGAACTCCGAGCAGTACTCCTCAGCCGTCCGACCCCCCTGCTTGATTTTATGCAGTCAGGATTCCACACGGGAGACACCATCAGGATCCCCATACACAAGTGCCAATGCCGCAAAAAACTCATCCACCGACCGTAAAGATGGAGAACTGGTCGGCAGGGAGAAGGCTCAGGATTAGGGATCACCCTTGAGAAGGGAGACTGTAATCCCCACATGCTATTCCTCAATCTCTGATGAACGAGGGTGAAGCCTGAAGTACAACTTGCAGGCTTCCTGAAAAAACAAAATTTTTTCTCTCCCTCCAGAGAACCAGTCAGTGAGAAATATCTTGGGTTCTGGTTGAGCCTTCACTTGAGCTGAGGCCCAGAACCACACCAACTGCTGCAGGACCACCTCACCACATAGCACCTTTAGCTCATCAGTGAGGGTCTGAAGCAGTTGGGCACAGGCCAGCATTTGGACCACGGCTCACCAGAAAAAATGTGAAGGTTGGTGATAATTTTACGGAGTGACTGGCCCAGTGTGATGCAAACCAATGATTGGTCGGTAACCAAACAGCACAGCAACAAAATGCTTATGGAATAGGGGGACCTGACAATAGGGAATCAGCGACAGTCACCTCTTGAGCTCCAACCTGAGCCTGTCCCTGAACTCACCTAACACCCTAAGCAGGTCTTTCCCCCTGATGACATCAGGATACCTCATCCCTAAACTGTCATCTTAAACTGCCATCGCTAGTGCACTGGCCGACATAAGACGCTAGCCAAGCCACTACTGATTTTTACATTAACCCCTTTCTGCCATAAGACGTTCTATCCCGTCCATGTGCCCTGGGACTTAATTCCCAGGGACGGGATAGTACGTCATAGCGATCAGCGGCGCCCACGTGGTGAGCGCCGTTGATCGCGGCCAGGTGTCAGCTGATTATCACAGCTGACACCAAGCACAATGTGTCAGGGGCGGTCACGGACCGCCCCCGACACGTTAGCCCCTTGTACACCATGATAAAACACGATCGCGGTGTACCGGGGGTTAAAGGGAAGCATCGGCAGGGAGGGGGCTCCCTCGGTGCTTCCCTGAGCCCCCCACAGCAGCGCAATGTGCAGCGCTGCTGCGGTGGGCTCTTTCCCTACAGGCCCCCGGATCCAAGATGGCGACGGGGACCTTCGGGGGCCTGTAGGGAGCTGACTTCCTCACTGCCTGCAAAGCGCAGGCATGAGGAAGTCTGCAGCAGTGCCTGTGACAGATCGCTGATCTGTCACAGTGATCTGTGATGTCCCACCTGTGACAATATAATAAAGTTAAAAAAAAAAAAGTGAAGAAATAATTTAAAAAAAAATCGCTAAATAAATTAGTAAAAAAAAAAAAATATTTCACAATAAATTCATTTTTTGAAAAAAAAAAAAAAAAGTACACATATTTGGAATCGCCATGTCCGTAACGACCCGCCCTATAAAACTGTCCCATTAGTTAACCCCTTTAGCGAACCCCTTAAAAAATAAAAATAAAAAACGAAGCAAAAACTAATGATTTATTATCATACCACCGAACAAAAAGTGCAATAACACGCGATCAAAAAGACGCATATAAATATCCATGGTACCGCTGAAAATGACAGCTTGTCCCGCAAAAAACGAGCCGCCATAGAGCATCATCCGCAAAAAAATCAAAAAGTTATAGCTCGTAGAATAAAGGGAAGCAAAAATAATTATTTTTCATATAAAATAGTTTTCATTGCATAAAACCGCCAAAACATAAAAAAAGACCTAAATGAGGCATCGCTGTAACTGTACTGACCCGTACTGAACCGCTTCATCAATTTTACCACACGCGGAATGGTGTAAACGCACCCCCCCAAAAGAAATTCATGAAAAGCTGGTTTTTGTTCATTCTGCGTCCCAAAAATCGGAATAAAAAGCAATCAAAAAATGTGATGTGCCCGAAAATGGTACCAAAAAAGACATCAACTCGTCCCGCAAAGAATAAGACCTCACATGACTCGGTGGGTCAAAATACGGAAAAATTATAGCTCTCAATATGTGGTGATGCAAAAAATATTTTTACAATAAAAAGTGTCTTTTAGCGTGTGACAGCTGCCAAACATAAAAACCGCCATAAATAGTAAATCAAACCCCCCGTTATCACCCCCTTAGTTAGGGAAAAATAATAAAATAAAAGAAATGTATTTATTTCCATTTTCCCATTAGGGTTAGGGTTAGGGCTAGGGTTAGGGTTAGGGCTAGGGTTAAGGCTGAGATTAGGGTTAGGGGTGTGTTGGGGTTAGGGTTGGAGTTATAATTGGGGGGATTTCCACTGTTTGGGCACATCAGGGGATCTCCAAATGCAACATGGTGTCTGATCTCAATTCCAGCCAATTCTGCGTTGAAAAGGTCAAATGGTGCTCCTTCCCTTCCAAGCTCTGCCATGCGCCCAAACAGTGTTTTACCCCCACATATAGGGTATCAGCATACTCAGGACAAAATGCAAAACAACTTTTGGGGTCCAATTTCTCCTGTTACCCTTAGGAAAATAAAAAATTGGGGGCAAAAATATAATTTTTGTGGAAAAAATGATTTTTTTATTTTCACGCCCAGGCGTTATAAACTTCTGTGAAGCACTTGGGGGTTCAAAGTGCTCACCACACATCTACATAAGTTCCGTGGGGGGTCTAGTTTCCAAAATGGGGTTACTTGTGGGGAGTTTCAATAGTTTAGGTACATCAGGGGCTCTCCAAATTCACATGACACCCGCAGACCAATCCATCAAAGTCTGCATTCCAAAACGTCACTACTTCCCTTCCGAGTCCCGACGTGTGCCCATACAGTAGTTTTCTCCCACATATGGGGTATCAGGGTACTCAGGACAAATTGGACAACAACTTTTGGGGTCCAATTTCTCCTGTTACCCTTGGGAAAATAAAAAAATTGGGGACTAAAAGATGGTTTGTTGAAAAAATACAATATTTTTATTTTCACGCCCGGTCTTTATAAACTTCTGTGAAGCACTGGAGGGTTCAAAGTGCTCACCACACATCTAGATAAGTTCCATAGGGGGTCTAGTTTCCAAAATGGGGTCACTTGTGGGGGTTTCCACTGTTTAAGTACATCAGGGGCACTCCAAAAGCAACATGACACCCGCAGACCATTCCATCAAAGTCTGCATTCCAAAACGTCACTACTTCCCTTCCGAGCCCCAACATGTACCCATACAGTAGTTTTCTCCCACATATGAGGTATCAGCATACTCAGGACAAATTGGACAACAACTTTTTGGGTCCAATTTCACCTTGTACCCTTGGGAAAATAAAAAAATTGGTGATTAAAAGATCATGTTTGTGGAAAAAATACGATTTTTTTATTTTCATGCCCGGACGTTATAGACTTCTATGAAGCACTGGGGGGTTCAAAGTGCTCACCACACATCTAGATAAGTTCCTAGGGGGTCTAGTTTCCAAAATGGTGTCATTTGTGGGGGGTTTCCACTGTTTTGGTACATCAGGGGTTTTCCAATCGCGACATGGTGTCCGATCTCAATTCCAGCCAAAACCATCAAATGGCGTTGCTTCCCTTCCGAGCTCTGCCATGCGCCCAAATAGTCATTTACACCCACATATGGGGTATCAGCGTACTCAGGACAAATTGCACAAAAAGTTTTAGGGTCCTGTTACCCTTGGAAAAATAAAAATTGGGGGTGAAAAGATCATTTTTGTGGAAAAAATATGATTTTTTAATTGTACCGCTGTACATTATAAACTTCTGTGAAGCCCTTGTGGGTTCAAAGTTCTCACCACGTATCTAGATAAGTTCCTTGGGGGGTCTAGTTTCCAAAATGGGATCACTTGTGGGGGGGTTTCCAATGTTTAGGTACATCAGGGGCTCTCCAAACACGACATGGCGTCCGATCTGAATTCCAGCCAATTTTGCATTGAAAAAGTCAAACAGCGCTCCTTCCCTTCTGAGGTCTGCCATGCACCGAAACAGTGGTTCCCCCCACATATCAGGTATCAGCGTACTCAGGACAAATTGCACAATAACTTTTGCAGTCCAATTTCTCCTGTTACCCTTGGTAAAATAAAAAAAAATGAACCTGAAGTATTTTTTTTGTGAAAAAAGTTAAATGTTCATTTTTTTTAAATATTCAAAAAATTCCTGTGATGCACCTAAAGGGTTAATAAACTTCTTGAATGTGGTTTTGAGCACCTTAAGGGGTGCAGTTTTTAGAATGGTGTCACTTTTGGGTATTTTCTATCATATAGACCCCTCAAAGTGGCTTCAAATGTGATGTGGTCTGTAAAAATAAAATGGTGTTGCAAAAATGAGAAATCACTGGTCAATTTTTAACCCTTATAACTTCCTAACAAAAAAAAAATTTGGTTCCAAAATTGTGCTGATATAAAGTAAACATGTGGGAAATGTTAGTTATCAAGTTTTTTGTGTGCCGTATCTCTGTGATTTAAGGGCATAAAAATTCAAATTTGGAAAATTGCGAAATTTTCAAAATTTTCACCAAATTTCCGTTATTTTCACAAATAAACACAAGTTATATGAATGAAATTTTACCACTAACATGAAGTACAATATGTCACGAGAAAACGATGTTAGAATCACCGGGATCCATGGAAGTGTTTCAGAGTTATAACTTCATAAAGGGACAGCGGTCAGAATTGTAAAAATTGGCCCGGTCATGAACGTGCAAACGCATGATTTACGAATGGTAAAACGTATGTGATCCATTTTTTGGACACCCATTAACTTTTAATTATTGGAGAGCCTAATCCAAAATACAGATTAATACGCTGTGGTTTTTACTCATGGACCAGAGAACTGCTCTGTGTGATGGAAGTGTGAAGGCTGCAGCCAATCTGAGGATAAGCTTACAAGAGAGTGTAACAAAATTGTTCGATTTTCATACAGGTAAAAAGGATATTTTTTCATCTATATAGCACCACTTTTTCTACTACAACAGGTGCTCAAATTTACAAGAACAAATGCAATGACTTACTATGTTAAGTCATTGCAATGTAAAAATTGGAAACTACTGTATATGGTATATCTATTTGGAATCCAAATTTTTTGCGCATCCATAGACTTGAATAGGGGACTTGAAAATGTCATGCGGAAAAAAATTATCTTTCGAACAGCCCTATTGAATAACATTGATCCCAGCGCTGTCAGGTTTTTTTTTCACGTATAGCACTCTAACCCAAGATGCAGTCTTGTGAATTTAACCAGAGGCTGTTGATTAGCTGCAGCACTCACATGACATAAAAATTTCATGATAGTGCTGGAAAAACCGCTGCAATCCACGAGTTGAGTATGTGTATTTTTAATTATTATGTTTATATTATATATTATTTTATTTTATGTGGGGCAATTTAGCTTCTAATGAAGATGTTAAATAAATAAAACAGTAAAGAATTAAAGCCATCAGAAAATCGTTACTGAATCCTATGCTCACCATTAACGGCTCCCACAAGTTAAATAAGTTCCCTATAAAATATCATGATATTTTATTGCTGCAATAATGCTCCCACAAAAATACCTGTTATAATGTTGTGAGTGAGCATTGTATTTAGGGTATATTTTATACCCCAGAGAGGGATCAAATCTTGTCCTTTAAAAGCAAAAAAGAAAAGTCTTTTTTTCTGGTGTAGCTTTTGGGGAGGACTTTTCTGACTTAACAGGCCCGGTCTGATCCCATTCTTAATACTAAACTTATACTGCATTAAAACTGTAATGTTAGCCACATTAGCAGGGGTGTAACTGCAATAGGTGCAGAGGTTGCAATCACACATAGGCCTTGGACACTAGGGGACCCACAGGTCCCTTTACTCCAAATGAAAAGACTAATCCTATCACAAGACTTGTGATAGTTGAAGGCACCATTGCAGATTTTGCATTAAGGCCCACAAGCTTCAAGTTACGTCACTGCATATCGGTAGTCACTCAGCTCACAATCACGTGCAATTACTAGGCAACGGAATACAATTTTTATAGTTCATTTTTGAAAACATTTATAGTCTGGTTTTTTATTCCATCTTTATTTTTTATTTTTAGAGAGCAAAATGTCTTGTTGACAGCCATGACAGGTGCCTTTACATTAATTAATGGCATTAAGTATGCTGATATGTACGTACAACGAGTATGTGGCACAGATGGATTCCTTTTCTACAATATATTAATGTGTGCCCTCCAGCAGAAATATCCTTCATCTCCAGGATGTGAAGGATGGAAAAATTCCACTGCTCTTGATATAGATCTCTTGCTGTTATCAATAAAAAGCCTCTTTCCTTTTTTCAGATGGCTCACACATTATGAAATTGATAGTATCAATATCCACAAACAGGCAGCGTGTATGAATTACATGGAGAGTAGGAGTTATGGCTGAATGCTAACTCTTACGTTATACATGTTTGTTCTCACTACTCCGTTGTATTCTTAGGCTTTGGCTGCTGACATTTTATATTACAAATCTCTTACTATATTAATAAATAGCAGATGATGGAACGATATAATAAATAATCAGTAACTTTCCTTCACTTTCCATTCATCAGAATTGGTTTCCTCAATACAGCTTAACCCACTATTGCCCAGTTTCCTGATAATAGCTTTGATTTTACAGCGTCCAAAAAGATAATAGATCCAGTAAGTTGTTTGTCCAGTACTTTCCTGAAAGTCTTTCCAACATTACAGCCCATTCTCTCTGATTGCTTTTAAAATGCTGTCATAACATACCTATTCAATACACTGAAATCCTGAACATTTCTTAGCATTACTTTCAGATAAATCAATCCAGCCAAATTGTAGCAAAGGAGATTCTTTAATGTACGCTCTGTAAATGTTCTTACAGAGCAAAAGTGCTGTGATAAAAGTGCTCTCATTATGGTTTTATACTAATGATGTAGGATAGACAACATAAGGCGCACAGAGACGACTCAGCACAAGGTCATGGCCAGGTGCCAGCCCGCTATGACTTAACCAAATGAGAAATCTAAAATGATAAGTGCATTATCTTGGGCACACTAAAATATCCTTTTGCCAGGATGCATTTCCTATGTAAATTATTCCTTTGCTTATTAAAACTACATCTATTTATATTGCCTTGTAATGTTTTCATTTCCTGTTCTGTCCAGATGTCACCGCATCCCAGAATTCCAAGCGGAGGAAGTTCACCGACTGCCATATTGGGACACCCTAGTGATGGGTGTCTCAATATGAAAACTGCTGCTTGTACCAACCTATTGTTCGGTACCACCAGCGAACACCACACACTCTATATGCTGTACGCACCACACACACTCACACGCACACACTATACTCCGTACACACCACACACAATTACACACTCACACAGCCTCTTGTGTGGTACCACCAGCGGAACACCGTCGCACTGCGCCCACGCGAATTCCACGCAGGCACAGTGATCATCATTCGGCTGATCCCGGTGGCAGATGCGTGACGTGTCTACAGGCAGAGGAAGCCGGTCACATTAAAGGGGTTTTTCCATGAACGAAAGTTCGTTTAAAAAATTGTCTGTGTCTGACCATGTACAGAGCATACCACATCTCCTGGACAGGGGAGGAAGCAAAAGTCAATACTGACATTACAGCAGGGGATCACAGAGGATTCATTTTGTGAGGTTTAAAATTTCACTGACTTTAACCCCTTCATGACCAAGCCTATTTTGACCTTAATGACCAGGCCATTTTTTGCAATTCTGACCAGTGTCCCTTTATGAGGTAATAAATCAGGAACGCTTCAACGGATCCTAGCGATTCTGAGATTGTTTGTTTTTTCCTGACATATTGGGCTTCATGTTAGTGGTAAATTTAGGCCGATAATTTTTGCGTTTATTTGTGAAAAAATCAGAAATTTGGCGAAAATTTAAAAAATTTCGCAATTTTCAAATTTTGAATTATTTTTCTGTTAAACCAGAGAGTTATATGACACAAAATAGTTACTAAATAACATTTCCCACATGTCTACTTTACATCAGCACAATTTTGGAAACAAAATATTTTTTTGTTAGGAAGTTATAAGGGTTAAAAGTTGACCAGCGATTTCTCATTTTTACAATAAAATTTACAAAGCCATTTTTTTAGGGACCACCTCACATTTGAAGTCACTTTGAGGGGTCTATATGGCAGAAAATACCCAAAAGTGACACCATTCTAAAAACTGCACCCCTCAAGCTACTCAAAACTACATTCAAGAAGATTATTAACCCTTCAGGTGTTTCACAGGAACCAAAGCAACGTGGAAAGAAAAAATGGACATTTTAATTTTTCCAACAAAAATTTTCATTTAGCATCAATTTTTTCATTTTCACATGGGCAACAGGATAAAATCAATCCTAAAAATTGTTGGGCAATTTCTCCTGAGTACACCGATACCTCATATGTGGTCATAAACCACTGTTTGGGCGCACGGCAGGGCTCAGAAGGGAAGGAGCACTATTTGACTTTTTGAATGGAAAATATACTGGAATATTTAGCGGTTGCCATGTCACGTTTGGAGAGCCCCTGTGTGCCTAAACATTGGAGCTCCTCCACAAGTGACCCCATTTTGGAAACTAGACCCCCCAAGGAACTTATCTAGATGCATAGTGATCACTTTGAACCCCCAGGTACTTCACAAATTGATCTGTAAAAAAAAAAGTACTTTTTTTTTCACAAAATTTTCTTTTAGCCTCAGTTTTTTTCATTTTCACATGGGCAACAGGATAAAATGGATCCTAAAATTTGTTAAAAAATTTCTCCTGAGTACACCGATACCTCATATGTGGTCATAAACCACTGTTTGAGCGCACGGCAGGGTCTGGAAGGGAAGGAGCACCATTTGACTTTTTGAATGGAAAATTAGCTCCAATCGTTATCGGACACCATGTCGCGTTTGGAGAGCCCCTGTGTATCTAAACATTGGAGCTCCCCCCACAAGTGACCCCATTTTGGAAACTAGACCCCCTAAGGAACTTATCTAGATGTGTAGTGAGCACTTTGAACCGCCAAGTGCTTCACAAAAGTTTATAACACAGAGCAGTGAAAATAAAAAATATTTTTTTCCCTCAAAAATGATTTTTAGCACACTATTTTTAATTTTCACAAGGCTAACAGGAGAAATTGGACCACAAAAGTTGTTGTCCAGTTTGTCCTGAGTACGCTGGTACCCCATATGTGGGGGGGAACCACTGTTTGGGCACACGGCAGGGCTCAGAAGGGAAGGAGCGCCATTTGACTTTTTGAAATGCAAATTACTTCTAATCGTTAGCGGACACCATATCGTGTTTGGAGAACCCCTGTGTGCCTAAACATTGGAGTTCCCCCACAAATGACCCCATTTTGGAAACTAGACCCCCTAAGGAACTTATCTAGATGCATAGTGAGCACTTTGAACCCCCAAGTGCTTCTCAGAAGTTTATAACGCAGAGCCATGAAAATAAAAAATTTTTTTTTTTCCTCAAAAAATTATTTCTTAGTGCGCAATTTTTTATTTTCACAAGGGTACGAGGATAAATTAGACCCCAAAAGTTGTTGTTCCAGTTTGTCCTGAGTGCACTGGTACCCCATATGTGGGTGGGGACCACTGTTTGGGCACATGTCGGGGCTCGGAAGGGAAGTAGTGACATTTTGAGATGCTGACTTTGACGGAATGGTCTGCGGGCATCATGTTACATTTGCAGAGCCCCTGATGTACCTAAACTGTGGAACCCCCCCACAAGTGACCACATTTTGGAGACTAGACCACCCCAAGGAACTTATCTAGATGTGTGGTGAGCACCTTGAACCCCCAAGCACTTCACACAAGTTTATAACGCAGAGCCGTGAAAATAAAAAATATTTTTTTTCCTCAAAAAATTATTTTTTAGTGCGCAATTTTTTATTTTCACAAGGGTACCAGGATAAATGTGTCCCTAAAAGTTGTTGTTCAGTTTGTCCTGAGTACACTGGTACCCCATATGTGGGTGGGGAGCACTGTTTGGGCACATGTCGGGGCTCGGAAGGGAAGTAGTGACATTATGAAATGCTGACTTTGATGGAATCATCTGCGGGCATCATGTAACATTTGCAGAGCCCCTGATGTACCTAAACTGTGGAACCCCCCCACAAGTGACCCCATTTTGGAAACTAGACCCCCCAAGGAACTTATCTAGATGTGTGGTGAGCACCTTGAACCCCCAAGTGCGTCACAGAAGTTTATAATGCAGAGCCGTGAAAATAAAAAATAATTTTTTTTCCTCAAAAAAAGATTTTCAGTCAGCAATTTTTTATTTTCACAGGGGTAGCAGGATATATTGGACCCCAAAAGTCATAGTACAGTTTGTCCTGAGTAAGCTGGTGCCCCATATATGGGGGGAACCATTGTTTTGGGCACACATAAGGGCTCGGAATGGAAGTAGTGACGTTTTGAAATGCAGACTTTGATGGAATGGTCTGTGGTCGTCTTTACGTTTGCAGAGCCCCTGATGTGCCTAAACAATAGAAACCCCCCACAAGTGACCCCATTTTGGAAACTAGACCTCCCAAGGAACTTATCTAGATGTCTGGTGAGCAGTTTGAACCCCCTAGTGCTACACAGAAGTTTATAACGCAGAGCCGTGAAAATAAAAAATATTTTTTTTCCTCAAAAAATTATTTTTTAGTGCGCAATTTTTTATTTTCACAAGGGTACCAGGATAAATTTGTCCCTAAAAGTTGTTGTTCAGTTTGTCCTGAGTACACTGGTACCCCATATGTGGGTGGAGAGCACTGTTTGGGCACATGTCAGGGCTCGGAAGGGAAGTAGTGACATTATGAAAGAGACGTGAAAATAAAAAATAAAAAATTTTTCCACAAAAATATTTTTTTAGCCTTCAATTTTTTATTTTCCCAAGGGTACCAGGAGAAATTAGACCCCCAAAGCTGTTGTGCTATTTTTCCTGAGTACACTGATGCCCCATATGTTGGGGTAAACCACTGTTTGGGCACACGTCGGGGCTTGGAAGAGAGGGAGCACCGTTTAACTTTTTGAACGCAAAATTGGCTGGAATCAATGGTTGCACCATGTCGCGTTTGGAGACCCCCTGATGTGCCTAAACAGTGGAAACCCCTCAATTCTAACTTCAACCCTAACCCCAACACACCCCTAACCACAGCCCTAACCCCAACACATCTCTAACCCTAATCCCAACCCTAACCCCAACACACCCCTAATCCCAAGCCTAACCCTAATTCCAACCCTAACCCTAATTCTAACCCAAATTCCAACCCTAACTCTAATTCCAACCCTAATTCCAACCCTAACCCTCATTCCAACCCTAACCATAACCCTCTTTCCAACCCTAACCCTCTTTCCAACCCTAACCCTAACCCTCTTTCCAACCCTAACCCTCTTTCCATCCCAAACCCTCTTTCCAACCCTAACCCTCTTTCCAACCCTAACCCTCTTTCCAACCCTAACCCTAACCCTCTTTCCAACCCTAACCCTCTTTCCAACCCTAACCCTAACCCTAATGGAAAAATAAAAATAATTTCTTTATTTTATTAGTTGTTCCTGCCTATGGGGGTGATAAACGGGGGGGTTTATTTACATTTCATTCTATTTTGATCACTGTGAAAGTGATCAAAATGAATGGATGGAAATTGGAGCCGGCGGGCGCACTGCGCATGCGCCCGCCATTTTCCAATATGGCGGCGCCCATGGTCCGGGACCGCGGGACACCGGGAGCCATAATGGCACTCGGTGAGTACCGAGAGGTGGGAGGGGGGCAATCGGAAGCCGGGGGGAGCGGAGGGAAGGCGGGGGGGAGATCGCCCCAGTTAACAGGTGGGGGGGTCGGATCGCTGTCACCAGCCATGTCCGATGCTACAGCAGCGTCGGACATGGCTGGATTGTAATATTTCATCAATTTTCATTGATGAAATATTACTATCGCTCTGATTGGCTGTTTCACTTTTAACAGCCAATCAGAGCGATCGTAGTCACGTGGGGGCGAAGCCACGCCCCCTATGCTGAAGAACAAAGCCCCCTGTATCTGTGGGTCGGGTGACCTTTCAGTGACCTAGGTCACCCGACCCGCAGGGGGGCTTTAAAGTCATGACGCCACATGGGCGTCACTGGTCAGATTTGCACCAGTTTTCATGACGCCTATGTGGCGTCATTGGTCGTGAAGGGGTTAAACAATATTTTACCTCACAAAATGTATCCTCTGCGATCTCCTGCTGTAATGTCAGTATTGTCTTTTGCTTCCTCCCCTGCCCAAGAGCTGTGGTATGTTCTGTACATGGTCAGACACAGGGGTGAGGGAGACAGAGCACAGGGGGGAGACAGCTCAAACAGAACAGCACATGAGGGGAGAACACAGCACAGGAAGGAGAGAGACAGCAGACAAGGGGGATAGCACATGGGGTAGACAGGTCAAAGAAGAGAGCACAGATGGGAAAAGTCAGCACGTGGGGAAAGAGAGAGTGGATAACCTACATTATTTATATGCACTATTACTTTTACTTATTTACTTACAGCAGGATATATATTCATTTTGCTTCTGTCTTGCTGTCTTGGGTTTTGTCTGTTTAATGGTCAGTGTGAACATGCTCCTAATTTGCATGTATGAGGGATCTCACAGGGGAAGGAGGCATTGAATTCGCTCACCTCGAGGGAGGGAATAGAATGACCAACAGGGATCGGCTCTCTGGCACCACCACTTGCTCCAGGTCAGTCAGGGAACTGCACCGAGGGCAAATAGTCGCTGGAAAGGCTTCCCTTACAGGTAGAGCTAGTGAGACACTCCCAGTGAGGGGGAATATATATCACCAGTCCAGGCTGGCGATATATATTTAAACCTCCCGGCCATCACTGCCAGAGTTCCTCACTAAAGCAATACGGTATTCTGCTACCAGTTCCTCATTCAACATAAGCTCCATCCGACAACAGGCATATATCAGGTCAGAAACCAACCCGAGTAGCGTATAATTGACCAACCGAGGGTACGGACGTGGTGATTCGTGAATCGAGATAAAAGAGCAGCCCAAGATTAATTTTATATTTAATCACCGAAAAGGTGCACTAGAAATATACAGGTATATATTTACAAAAACAATATACAGGTATACAGTCACAAGTGTAGTGCAAGGATAGGGTATAGATAGGTTGCAATTACCATGTTATGTAGCATGTGACCTCAGGGAGGCACTAATGGATCACAGGTCCAAATCTTAGTTACAGGCTTTCCTGGCTGCATCAGCTAATGTATCCTCCTGCCATTAGAAAACTAGGTCCAAAATGAAGGACTGCCTTATATCTCCTAGGCTGTTCCCTCCCACACTCTGCTGCCACCCCTGACAGCCTCCCTCCTCCCATGTCTGAGAATAAGATTTTCTGTCCAGAATCATGGATGGCCCAAAGCTTTGCACCCGAAGCTCTGAATGGGTTGGTTGTGCCACCACTGGGTTCTGCACATAGAGACTAAATATGCCTGCTGTATGTAATTCCTGTTAGCTATGCTTTATAACTCCATAATGCAAGGTTCAGGAGGTGGCTAAATAATATAGGCATGTGGGGAAAGGAATGCCGATTCCGATAATGTGCTCAGCTAGGCTCAGAGATATCACATTCTGTTATTATAGGTCATTTTCCAGATTCAATACCTCAGAGCCTGCAGTGACTTGTTGTACTATGGTGTCTCCATGTGCTTTAGTCAGACAAAGGGCCAGCTGGCTGCAGCTGCAAAAAGAGTTTGCACCCTTGTGTTAAGAGCTTCAAATAGTTTTTTCCTGGCTCTTTAATTAAAGCAAAACATTGCATTGCCTTTTATGGTCTGAGGGGACTCAAGGGTGGGGGCACATTCCAGGAGTGGACGGAGATGTCCTATAATCCAAAATGGATTCTCCCTCGTCCTTCATATCATGCATACCAAATTATACTACAGTTCATTTTTTTCGGTTAAGTTTCAGTTTTCTGTACTTAGTGTTGGTAAAGGTGTGGCCTCTCTTACTTTGAGTGGGACATAACATTTTTATAGCTTATTTGCTGGGTATTAAATCAGAACCCGATGCTGCTTGTCCCTTTTTCACATTGATGTCATTTTGACACATGGTAAGGTTTGAATACTAGAGGTTAGGACCATGCCGATTGTGGTACACCTTGAAAAACTGTGCTTACTAAGTACCCAGTGCTATTAATATACACTATTGCTTTTACATTGCTACTTACAGCAGAGTATATGTTCATTTTGTTTCTGTCTTGGGTTGTGTCTATTTGTATGAAGATGCATTACAACTAAGTAAATGGTTTAATATTTTTATATTTATATACAACTTATATAATTACTATAACCCATTACTATAATTGAGAGATATTAGTTAACTGTAAAGGGTCCAACACAGCATATCACAATTGTAACCTAAGGGAGTGCACACATGGGAAAACAAGTATGTGTGAAGATGGATTAAATGGTTGGCCCTGCCATGATGCACCAAGCACCTGTACTTTGTTTGAACAGTCATTCTGTGCTGACAGTTTCTTTAAGCAATGTCTTTGAAAAAATTAAGAACCCAGATTCTCCACTCTGCTGCTGATTTCTCCATTCCTAACATATTTTCCTTGTCAGTCTCAGTGCATTTTGATGTCCCATTGTGATGTTCCAGCTCTTGTGACCACTATAAGCTTTGATTGGGAAGAAATGCCAGCACAGTAGGCGAGAACTTTTAGGTGCTGAGAAATCAGCAGAATAGATGTTGTGAACAATATTGGAAATATAATTTCATGTCACTCATTTGTATCCTGTTGGCATGGGATTATAAAACCCCCTTCCTTTGTGCAGTTGTAGCAGGATACCTAGCTAAGCAGGGGGTCAAGCCTTAAAAGGCTGTGAGTGACAGATCCCACACCTTGAGCCAGCTAAGCTCAGGACAAAGGCTTACATGTAATATGGAGTTCATGCAGTGTAACTGTTTTGTTCAGAAAGCTACTATTTCTTAAGGCGAATATGGACTTTTCGTACATCCTAGACAAACACTAGTTACATTTTCGAGATCTCTGGGATGGGTTGAATGCCTTCCAGGGTCTCGATTCGCTCTAGCACCCCAGGTTAAGACACTACATAGAGTGGCTAGTATGAGCCAGGTAGCAAAGCGGTGTTTGGTCTCAATTTGTAGCAGAGGCTCAACTGGGCCTTATAGTGCCAAAACCTTGTCCATTAAGGAGTTATAAGCCATCTTAGGTTTTGAGTTTTTAGCTGCTAGAGGAAAGAGGAGGGGATCTAGGTCCAGCACATGGGGCAGGAGGGGAGTGACCCCAAGGAGTTAAAAGTTCATGTGAAGCATGACCTATTGCTTTTTCTCGGGCAAGGTCACAATGTCACATCATGTGGGGAGGAGTCAAGGAACAGTCGGGACCACCAGCCTCCCATGTGGCAGCCTCTCCCCCGCAAGCCAGACCTTTCATCTACCAATATTTTATTTGCTTATCTGACCTTGTATTTGTATAACCATATGATATATAGTGTTTTGTCTAGAATGCCCTTAAGGCAATTAAGTACACTGCTCAAAAAAATAAAGGGAACAGTAAATCAAACTTCTGTGAAATCAAACTGTCCACTTAGGAAGCAACACTGATTGACAATCAATTTCACATACCGTTGTGCAATTGGAATAGACAACAGATGGAAATTATTGGCAATTATCAGACATCCTCAATAAAGGAGTGGTTCTGCAGGTGGGGACCACAGACCACATCTCAGCACCAATGCTTTCTGGGAGATGTTTTGGTCACTTTTGAATGTTGGTTGTGCTTTCATAGTCATGGCAGCATGAGACGGACTCTACAACCCACACAAGTAGCTCAGGTAGCGCAGCTCATCTAGGATGGCACATCAATGTGACCTTTGGCAAGAAGGTTTGCTGTGTCTGTCATCGTGGTGTCCAGTGGCTGGAGGCGCTACCAGGAGACAGGCCAGTACACCAGGAGACGAGGAGGGGGCCATAGGAGGACAACAACCCAGCAGCAGGACCGCTACCTCTGCCTTTGTGCAAGGAGGAACAGAAGGAGTACTGCCAGAGCCCTGCAAAATGACCTCCAGCAGGCCACAAATGTGCATGTGTCTGCACAAACAGTTAGAAACCAACTCCATGGTCTGAGTGCCCGATGTCCACAGATGGGGGTTGTGCTCACAGCCCAACACCATGCGGCCCTCCAAAGAAATTTCATCCCACACCATTACTGACCCACTGCCAAACTGGTCATGATGAAGGATGTTGCAGGCAGCAGATCACTCTCCACGGCATCTCCAGACTCTGTCACATTTGCACATGTGCTCAGTGTGAACCTGCTTTCATCTGTAAAGAGCACAGGGCGCCAGTGGCGAATTTGCCAATCCTGGTGTTCTGTGATAAATGCCAAGCATCCTGCACGGTTTATTTGCAACATAATTTTGACATGCTGTGAATGAAAAATCTGCACCACAGTTAAAAGTGTAAAACACTCAGAGGTGGAGAAGAACTTTAAATTCTCATCCACTTGGCAGAACGTCCATAACATCTCAACATGCCTTACGATTATGTGTACATATAATCTGTTACTGGAGAGTAGGCCCCAAAAATTTTCCTGAAAAAGCACTTAAAAAAATTGCTAAAATATGAATATATGCTCTGCAGTATCAAAACAACTTGCTGTGCATAAGTTCCATCTTTTTTAGTTTTTTCTTTTTTAAGAGAATCAGGATTCAAAAGCCTCAAAGTAACCTGACCATTTGTCCGATGTTTTAACCCCTTCACCCCCAAGGGTGGTTTGCACGTTCATGACCGGGTCAATTTTTACAATTCTGACCACTGTACCTTTATGAGGTCATAACTCTGGAATGCTTCTATGGATCCCGGTGATTCTGACATTGTTTTCTCGTGACATATTGTACCTCATGTTAGTGGTAAAATTTCATTCAAATAACTTGCATTTATTTGTGAAAAAAATGGAAATTTGGCAAAAATTTTGAAAATTTCGCAATTTTCCAACTTTGAATTTTTATGCCCTTAAATCACAGAGATACGGCACACAAAAAACTTGATAACTAACATTTCCCACATGTTTACTTTATATCAGCACAATTTTGGAACCAAAAATTTTTTTTGTTAGGAAGTTATAAGGGTTAAAAGTTGACCAGCGATTTCTCATTTTTACAACACCATTTTATTTTTAGGACCACATCACATTTGAAGCCACTTTGAGGGGTCTATATGATAGAAAATACCCAAAAGTGACACCATTCTAAAAACTGCACCCCTTAAGGTGCTCAAAACCACATTCAAGAAGTTTATTAACCCTTTAGGTGCGTCATCTAACTTTTTTTCACAAAAAAAATATTTCAGGTTCAATTTTTTTTATTTTACCAAGGGTAACAGGAGAAATTGGACTGCAAAAGTTATTGTGCAATTTGTCCTGAGTACGCTGATATCTGATTTGTGGGGGGGAACGACTGTTTCGGCTCATGGCAGAACTCAGAATGGAAGGAGCGCCGTTTGACTTTTTCAATGCAAAATTGGCTGGAATTCAGATCGGACGCCATGTCACGTTTGGAGAGTCCCTGATGTACCTAAACAGTGGAAGCCCCCTACAAGTGACCCCATTTTGGAAACTAGACCCCCCAGGGAACTTATCTAGATATGTGGTGAGAACTTTGAACCCACAAGGGCTTTACAGAAGTTTATAACGTACAGCGGTACAATTAAAAAATCATATTTTTTCCACCCTCAATTCTTATTTTTCCAAGGGTAACAGCAACCTAAAAGTTATTGTGCAATTTGTCCTGAGTACGCTGATACCCCACATGTGGGGGTAAACCACTATTTGGGCGCATGGCAGAGCTCGGAAGGGAAGCAGCGCCATTTGACGTTTTTGGCTGGAATTGAGATCGGACACCATGTCGCGATTGGAAAACCCCTGATGTACCTAAACAGTGGAAACCCCCCACAAATGACACCATTTTGTAAACTAGACCCCACAAGGAACTTATCTAGATGTGTGGTGAGCACTTTGAACCTCCCAGTGCTTCACAGAAGTTTATAACGCCCGGGCGTGAAAATAAAAAATTCGTATTTTTTCCACAAACATGATCTTTTAGTCACCATTTTTTTTATTTTCCCAAGGGTAACAGGAGAAATTGAACCCCAAAAGTTGTTGTCCAATTTGTCCTGAGTAAGCTGACACCCCATATGTGGGAGAAAACTACTGTATGGACACACGTCAGGGCTCGGAAGGGAAGTAGTGACGTTTTGGAATGCAGACATTGCTGGAATGGTCTGCGGGTGTCATGTTGCCTTTGGAGAGCCCCTAATGTACCTAAACAGTGGAACCCCCCAACAAATTACCCCATTTTGAAAACTAGACCCCCTAAGGAACTTATCTAGATGTGAGGTGAGCACTTTGAACCCCCAAGGGCTTCACAGAAGTTTATAATGCCAGGGCATGAAAATAAAAAAATCGTATTTTTTCCACAAACATGATCAATTAGTCCCCAATTTTTTTATTTTCCCAAGGGTAACAGGAGAAATTGAACCCCAAAAGTTGTTGTCCAATTTGTCCTGAGTACGCTGACACCCCATATGTGGGAGAAAACTACTGTATGGACACAAGTGCTTCACAGAAGTTTATAAGGCTCGGACGTGAAAATAAAAAAATCATTTTTTTCCACAAAAATGATATTTTTGCCCCCAATTTTTTATTTTCCTAAGGGTAACAGGAGAAATTGGACCCCAAAAATTGTTTTGCAATTTGTCCTGAGTAGGCTGATACCCTACATGTGGGGGTAAAACACTGTTTGGGCGCATGGCAGAGCTTGGAAGGGAAGGAGCACCATATGACTTTTTCAACTCAGAATTGGCTGGAATTGAGATCAGGCGCAATGTTGCATTTGGAGAACCCCTGATGTGCCCAAACAGTGGAAACCCCCAATTCTGACTCCAACCCGAACCCCAACACACCCCTAACCCTAATCTCAGCCCTAACCCTAGCCCTAACCCAAGCCCTAACCCTAACCCTAATGGAAAAATGGAAATAAATACATTTTTTTAATTTTATTATTTTTCCCTAACTAAGGGGGTGATAACGGGGGGTTTGATTTACTATTTATGGCGGTTTTTATTTTTGGCAGCTGTCGCACGCTAAAAGACGCTTTTTATTGTAAAAATAGTTTTTGCATCACCACATATTGAGAGCTATAATTTTTCCGTATTTTGACACACTGAGTCATGTGAGGTCTTATTTTTTGCGGGACGAGTTGACGTTTTTATTGGTACCATTTTCGGGCACGTGACTTTTTTTTATCACTTTTTATTCCGATTTTTGGAACGCAGAATGAACAAAAACCAGCGTTTCATGAATTTCTTTTGGGGGAGTGCGTTTACACCGTTCCGCGTGCGGTAAAATTGAAAAAGCGGTTTTATTCTTCGGGTCAGTACGGTTACAGTGATACCTCATTTAGGTCGGTTTTTTTATGTTTTGTCGGTTTTATGCAATGAAAACTATTTTATATAAAAAATAATTATTTTTGCATCGCTTTATTCTGCGAGCTATAACTTTTTTATTTTTTCGCTGATGATGCTGTGTGGCAGCTCGTTTTTTGCGGGACGAGATGACGTTTTCAGCGGTACCATGGATATTTATATGCGTCATTTTGATTGCGCGTTATTACACTTTTTGTTTGGCGGTATGATAATAAATCATTATTTTTTGCTTCGTTTTTTATTTTTATTTTTTAAGGGGTTTGCTACAGGGGTTAACTATTGGGACTATTTTATAGGGCAGGTCGTTACGGACGCTGCAATACCTAATATGTGTACTTTTATTGTTTTGGGGTTTTTTTATTTTCAAAAAATGAATTTATTGGGGAATATTTTTTTTTTTTTTTTACTAATTTATTTGCCGATTTTTTTAAAATTATTTTTACACTTTTTTTTATTTTTTTTTTACTTTATTACATAGTCCCAGGTGGGACATCACTGTCCTGTGACAGATCGCTGATCTGTCACATCACAGATCACTGTGACAGATCAGCAATCTGTCACAGGCATTGAAGAAGACTTCCTCTTGCCTGCGCTTTGCAGGCACTGAGGAAGCCAGCTTCCTCCAGGCCCCCGAAGGCCCCCGTCGCCATCTTGGATTCGGGGGCCTGGAGGAAAGGAGCCCCCCGCAGCAGCGCTGCACATTGCACTGCCGTGGGGGGCTCAGGGAAGCACGGAGGGAGCCCCCTCCCTGCCGATGCTTCCCTTTAACCCCCAGTACACCGCGATCATGTTTGATCGCGGTGTGCAAGGGGTTAACGTGTCGGGGGTGGTCCGTTACCGCCCCTGACACATTGTGCCTGGTGTCAGCTGTGATAATCAGCTGACACCCGGCCGCGATCAGCGGCGCTCACCACGTGGGCGCCGCTGATCGCGGTAGACGTACTATCCCGTCCATGGGCATAGGGGCCCGGGTCCCATGGACGGGATAGTACGTCGGATGTCAGGAAGGGGTTAAACTTGGAAGCTGCTCACTACTTGTATGCATGAGAAAAAATAAAACAATGGTGTCAGAGCACAAAATAACAACACAAAAAGCGCCAAAAAAGACTCTTCAACAAAAATACAATTTTCCTGAAACGTCTTCTGCTTGTCTGCTGGCAATACTCAGCAGGTATGCTAGCAACTAAAAGACGTGTGCATATACCCTAAAAGTGATTTTTGGATGTTATGAAGCAACCAGTTTTCAGGGCATGCTGCAGATTTTAAAAATGTAAAATGTATGTTTACCCTTTTTGATAATGATCATGTCACCTTTTCAGCAGAATTTGCTTCAGATTTTTACAGTGATATCACCATCATGTAAAAAAGTACCTACAGATGTTTTTGGACGATTTCCCATAGGGAGTTTACAAGAAACATAGCTGTAGTTTTGACTGTAAAGCAGGGGTGGATTAAGGGTAGCCAGGGCCCGGGGCAGTTCAGACTCTGTGGGCCCCCCTCGTCACGTGACGGGGGTCACGAATCGTAGAGCCACACTCTACATAGAGAATAATGGGGCCTCCAGCACCGACCTCCACCCGCAGAGCCGCACTCCACCTAGAGAATAATGGGGCCTCCAGCACCGACCTCCACTCGCAGAGCCGCACTCCACATAGAGAATAATGGAGCCTCCAGCACCGACCTCCATCCTCAGAGCCACACTCCACATAGAGAATAATGGGGCCTCCAGCACCGACCTCCACCCGCAGAGCCGCACTCCACATAGAGAATAATGGAGCCTCCAGCACCGACCTCCACCCGCAGAGCCACACTCCACATAGAGAATAATGGAGCCTCCAGCACCGACCTCCACCCGCAGAGCCACACTCCACATAGAGAATAATGGAGCCTCCAGCACCGACCTCCACCCGCAGAGCCGCACTCCACATAGAGAATAATGGAGCCTCCAGCACCGACCTCCACCCACAGAGCCGCACTCCACATAGAGAATAATGGAGCCTCCAGCACCGACCTCCACCCACAGAGCCACACTCCACATAGAGAATAATGGAGCCTCCAGCACCAACCTCCACCCGCAGAGCCGCACTCCGCATAGAGAATAATGGAGCCTCCAGCACCGACCTCCACCCGCAGAGCCGCACTCCACATAGAGAATAATGGGGCCTCCGGCACCGACCTCCACCCACAGAGCCGCACTCCACATAGAGAATAATGGGGCCTCCAGCACTGACCTCCACCCGCAGAGCCGCACTCCACATAGAGAATAATGGAGCCTCCAGCACCGACCTCCACCCGCAGAGCCACACTCCACATAGAGAATAATGGGGCCTCCAGCACCGACCTCCACCCGCAGAGCCGCACTCCACATAGAGAATAATGGGGCCTCCAGCACTGACCTCCACCCGCAGAGCCGCACTCCACATAGAGAATAATGGGGCCTCCAGAACCGACCTCCACCCGCAGAGCCGCACTCCACATAGAGAATAATGGAGCCTCCAGCACCGACCTCCACCCGCAGAGCCACACTCCACATAGAGAATAATGGAGCCTCCAGCACCGACCTCCACCCGCAGAGCCGCACTCCACATAGAGAATAATGGAGCCTCCGGCACCGACCTCCACCCGCAGAGCCGCACTCCACATAGAGAATAATGGAGCCTCCGGCACCGACCTCCACCCGCAGAGCCGCACTCCACATAGAGAATAATGGAGCCTCCAGCACCGACCTCCACCCGCAGAGCCACACTCCACATAGAGAATAATGGAGCCTCCAGCACCGACCTCCACCCGCAGAGCCACACTCCACATAGAGAATAATGGGGCCTCCAGCACCGACCTCCACCCGCACTCCACATAGAGAATAATGGAGCCTCCAGCACCCACCTCCACCCGCAGAGCCGCACTCCACATACATGGCTGCTCTCAGTGCTCTGTGCTGTGCGCACAGGACCTGTGATGAGGTCACAGGAGGGGAGGAGACAGGGGTCACATGATCGGGGGCCCTGACACCTTCCCTCCTGTGATCTCATCACAAGCCTTTGCACGCTACCAGCAGCATCAGCGTTCACGCTACTTGTAGATGCTGCTGGTAGCAGAGCACATAATGCCGCCCCCACGGTCACTCACTTTTAGGTGGGGAGAAGATGGAGTGCCATTGCAGCAGCCAGCAGGAATGTGGTGGGGGCCCCCTTAGAAGCTCTTGTGGTGGGGGCCCCGGGGCTGAAGCCCCGCCTGCCCTGCCTATAATCCGGCCCTGCGCGGTGGCGGATTATAATGGGGCAATTTACTGGCCTGGGCTGTGGGCCCCTTAACCCCACTGGGCCCGGGGCAACTGCCCAAATTGACCTCATTATAATCCGCCACTGCTGTAAAGTCACTACCTCAATAGAGGAAAGAGCTTAAAAAACGGTGTTTCCAAGCATTTTCTGCCAAGGTATTCATGCTGTGTTCACCTTAAAATCCCTACACAGTATATTAGATCATGGGTATTAGTGAGCTAATGCTATCTGAAGCTTAGTCGTGAAGAAATTGCTGAAAGGTTAGATGCAGTTGTATGACTGACTGCGCTGTCATAAGTTATATAAATGATGCTGAAAATATCTTGTTTTTGGACTAGACTGAATCACATATCTTTAACACACAACACCCACCAGAATCGAGAATTAAAGCAGTGTGGGAGTAAGTAAGGAATCAGGGACAGCTAAATAGTCTGCTTGGTAAATGGAGCTTGTTGCCTCCTAGGTTTGGCAGACTGAGAACATTACGACATATAACTTGTTGGCCATAGCTCTCCGAGGGGTTTATTGAATCTCTTTGGATTCTTGATACTTAGTTATGCTACATTTGGCCATCTGACTACAAATACAATTGGTTTTGCGCAATAAACATTTATTTTGGCTTGTTTAGATAGACATAACTTCTAAGTTACTTTTTACTCCATTTATTTGCCAGGGTATCTTTTAAGGACAAAAGAAAAAAAGACTGCAAGTTCTACAAAGAAAAATTACACTTTTGTAGACTTCAGTTTTCTGCGTCTGTTGTTCTAAATGTCAAGTCTTAAGAGTTTTCAGCACCATGCTATTTTGACATTATGGGTAGGATTAAATAAACTTTAATTGCAAATTTTGAGACAATACGAGATTTGATCTGAAACCTGTCAAACAGAGGAGATGAATAGAATATCCCTTCAATTAGGAATACAGTTTACTACTTTAACTCTGCTTCATATTTCCATTTATTTCAATATTCCCTTCATATTTCACTATAGAAAACTAGATTTTGGCATCAAAATATTATATAGCTTTCCTTTTCCCAGTGGCAGAAAATATGTTTCACACTAGTGCAAAATATTCATGACCCAACGTATATAATTATATTAGTATGTACACATGAGGCCTTTCATAAAAAGAAAAATGTTTCATGATGTATAAAGAGATCATGATGCAAAAAGATATCCTGAAACAAGAAGTGTTAAACTCCCATACGACGATGCTTAACTAGAGATGAGCAGATTGCTTCAAATTCAAATTCGCTGGCTTCACTGATTTCTCCCCCAAAATTCAATTTGCATTTAATAAATTTATAGTAATTGCTCAGAAAACATTGTTTGTTTTTCTAAGGAGATAAGAAAGGGGGCACAAAGAGAAATATATTCTGCTTCAATATGATCTGTATAATCCATTTATCCAGTGAATCTAAAATGGAATCCACCCATACCATACAGACTGCCAATCCTGGCTCGGTTGTGGTCAACTGGGACCTGCTGATCTCTGATAACCCAGGCACTCATCATCACTGTACAAGATGTGATAATCCACTCAATAAACTGGGATAGATTATGTGATGTCATAGCTGCAAAGCATTATGAGGAAGTCAACACAACTGCACAAAGCGTCATTAGCATGCGTCAGTAGTGTGGGAAATGGTACCATGCATATTTTGTTTTGGTTTTTTTTTGCGTTTCTCGCAAATCAAATTTCAAGTGTTCAAAGTTGTGTGAAAACAAAAAAATTCAGAAAATTAAATTAGGAGTCGATCATCTGTGGATTAATCTGCTCATCTCTACTGTACCCAACAATATGATTGCAATGGGTTTTAATGTGCTAAGAATTCAGAGATAACTTTCTACATTTTGATATCTTTCTTGTTTGTTAGCTTAAGAGATGCTTGATATGTATACAGTATATTCATATACTGTATACAGGTGCTTCTCACAACATTAGAAGATCTCTAAAAAGTTAATTTATTTCAGTTCTTCAATACAAAAAGTGAAACTCATATATGTAGAGTCATTACAGAGTGATCTATTCCAAGTGTTTATTACTGTGAAAACGCAAAAGTCGTTATCTCAGTAAATTAAATACTTTATAACACCAGCTTGAAAAATGATTTTAAAATCCGAAATGTTGGCCTACCAAAATGTATGTTCAGTAAATGCACTCAATGCTTGGTCGGAGCTCCTTTCGCATCAATTACTGCATCAATGCGGCATGGCATGGAGGCGATCAGCCTGTGGCACTGCTGAGGTGTTATGGAAGCCCAGGTGGCTTTGATAGCAGCCTTCAGCTTGTCTGCATTGTTGAGTCTGGTGTCTCTCATCTTCCTCTTGACAATTCCCCATAGATTGAGGCAAGTTTGCTGGCCAATCAAGCACAGTGATACTGTTGTTTTTAAACCAGGTATTGGTACTTTTGGCAGTGTGGACAGGTGCCAAGTCCTTCTGGAGAATGAAATTTCCATCTCCAAAAAATTGTCAGCAGAGGGAAGCATGAAGTGCTCTGAAATTTCCTGGTAGACGGCTGCACTGACTTTGGTCTTGATAAAACACAGTGGACCTACACCAGCAGATGACATGGCTCTCCAAACCACCACTGATTGTGGAAACTAGGCCTCAAGCAGCTTGGATTGTGTGCCTCTCCACTCTTCCTCCAGACTCCGGGACCTTGATTTCCAAATGAAATGCAAAATTTACTTTCATCTGAAAACAACAAATTCAAGGAAATTTACAAAATTTATTTTTTTAGGGAACTATCCATGTTTGAAGTGCCTTTGGGGGTCCCATATATTGGAAAACCCCCAAAAGTTAAACCATTTTAAAAACTGCACCACCCCGATATATTGAAAACTGCAGTCAGGTAGTTTATTAACCCTTCAGGTGATTTTTAGGACTTAATGCAAAGTGGCATGACAGAAATGAAAATGTGTATTTTTACCACCTAAATGCAGCTAACTTCTGAACAGGTTACAACAGCCATCAGACTCTAAGGCCGCTATTTGGTCATGAATTGTCATGGCAAAAATCAGGACCACATAATCATGATCTGAGGGCACCAATTGGGATAAAGAGGGAGCCCCCACACTCTGTTAACCACTTACACTCACTGGCCACTTTATTAGGTACACCATGCTAGTAAGGGGTTGGACCCCCTTTTGCCTTCAGAACTGCCTCAATTCTTCGTGGCAGAGATTCAACAAGGTGCTGGAAGCATTCCTCAGAGATTTTGGACCATATTGACATGATGGCATCACACAGTTGGCGCAGATTTGTCGGCTGCACATCCCTGATGCGAATCTCCCGTTCCACCACATCCCAAAGATGCTCTATTGGATTGAGATCTGGTGACTGAGGAGGCCATTTGAGTACAGTAAACTCATTGTCATGTTCAAGAAACCAATCTGAGATGATTCGAGCTTTATGACATGGCGCATTATCCTGCTGAAAGTAGCCATCAGATGTTGGGTACATTGTGGTCATAAAGGGATGGACATGGTCAGCAACAATACTCAGGTAGGCTGTGGCGTTGCAACGATGCTCAATTGGTACCAAGGGGCCCAAAGAGTGCCCAGAAAAAATTCCCCACACCATGACACCACCACCACCAGCCTGAACCGTTGATACAAGGCAGGATGGATCCATGCTTTCATGTTGTTTACGCCAAATTCTGACCCTACCATCCGAATGTCGCAGCAGAAATCGAGACTCATCAGACCAGGCAACGTTTTTCCAATCTTCTACTGTCCAATTTCGATGAGCTTGTGCAAATTGTAGCCTCAGTTTCCTGTTCTTAGCTGAGAGGAGTGGTACCCAGTGTGGTCTTCTGCTGCTGTAGCCCATCTGCCTCAAAGTTCGACGCACTGTGCGTTCAGAGATGCTCTTCTGCCTACCTTGGTTGTAACGGGTGGCAATTTGAGTCACTGTTGCCTTTCTATCAGCTCGAACCAGTCTGCCCATTCTCCTCTGACCTCTGGCATCAACATGGCATTTCCGGCCACAGAACTGCCGCTCACTGGATTTTTTTTCTTTTTCGGACCATTCTCTGTAAACCCTAGAGATGGTTGTGCGTGAAAATCCCAGTAGATCAGCAGTTTCTGAAATTCTCAGACCAGCCCTTCTGGCACCAACAATCATGCCACGTTCAAAGGCACTCAAATCACCTTTCTTCCCCATACTGATGCTCGGTTTGAACTGCAGGAGATTGTCTTGACCATGTCTACATGCCTAAATGCACTGAGTTGACGCCATGTGATTGGCTGATTAGAAATTAAGTCTTAACACACAGTTGGACAGGTGTACCTAATAAAGTGGCCAGTGAGTGTATATGATGTAGTCACTTTTGACAGCAGCCTCTAAGGGGTTAAACAGATTTGGAAGGTGCAAACACTGATTGTGGCTGATGCAGCAAGTTGTCAGCTATAGTGTACAGCTGACAGCTGCTGGATTGTCGCCTGTATGGTGAGTCGATTCTCTTATATCTCAGGTCAGTTAAAAGACGCATTGGCGGTCATTATGGGGTTAACAGAAATAAACACTTGAAATAGATCACTCTGTTTTTAATGACTCTATATAATATATGAGTTTCACTTTTTGTATTGAAGAACTGAAATAAATTAACTTTTTGATGATATTATAATTTTGTGAGAAGCACCTGTATATATAAAATGTCTTACCTTTGACTCTGCAAAAACTTTTTGCCCTATCGTGGATGTTCCAGGGAACGAACTTCTATTCTCAGGAAAGTGTTTCTCCACGAATGAATGTCCCTTATTATTCTCTGAAGTCTTTGTAGACATCAGAGCATAATAATAATAAATGTAAGATGCAAAAATAAAATGTATACTCACCTCATTGCTCACCTGTCCCTCTGCTGCTCAATGCCTGCTATCAAGTCGGTAAAGTGAACAATCTAGAGAAGCTACTACAGCAGAAAGAAGAGACCCTGAGGAATAGTCAGCGGGAAACTGCTCGCCATCTGGTCCTCTCCTTTTGCTGTTGAATCTTCCACCTGTATATTCTAGGCTGGAACTTCCAGCTGTGTCCAGGCCTCAGAGGTCAGGTCATAGCAGGAGTAAACAGGCCTAGTGATACATTTTACAATGGGGGAGAGAAGAGGTGGTGTTGAGGATCTGACAGTGGCCAGATCACTAGTCGGAGTTGTACATCTGGAAATAATTTGTAGCTATACCTTTGCCGTAGAACCTAATTGTGCTATCTAATTGGAACTTTGTGCACTTTGCCATAGTTATTGTACAAAACTACTATAGTAATGAAATGCATGAGCAGATTGTGTCATTCACACACAACATTAGGGTTCCCCAACTTTCTTCCTACTTTGTTCCTGCCTGTGTAAGTCAGGAGCTACCAACAAGGACAAGTGGTGTACCCAGATGGGCACAGAAAAGAAGACTCACAAAGACACACCAGGACAGGGGGTAATACAAGATTTTCGGGTAAGAGATAGGAGGTCACTCCTTTCCAAATACCTTTTCAGTTGAAGAATCTAGATTCAAGATGGGAACACTTACAAATCTGTTGCAACTGATTTATTTCAACTGATGGAGTCCTCTGTGTGCTGAGAAACTGAATGACTGAAGAGCACTGCCCAGCTGGCTAGTGACGCTCTTCTACCATTAAAGCTCCATGTCTCAGGGGAACTTGCCATACCTGCCCTCTGAGATCTACTTTGCTGCTTCTGATAGCACAATGCCGATCAAATATGTAAATTTAAGCTACATAAATGAGTAAATTATTCTAAATCAGATCATTAGACAATATTTGCTCACCGTTCCAGGCACAAAGCTGAAGCTGATAAGGAGCAGGATCTGAGCAACCAATATGGCGAAAGACAGGTTAGCATGGATATGATATCGCTGATTTCGGATTGTGCTGACTGACCTATAAAGCAAAACATAAACAAGGAAAGCCTGAGTCAGACCAAAAAGCACCACATGATAAATTCTAGAAAACTTCTGGTCTTAAAGATATGATCTGAATACATGACTTAAGATAAGGTAGGTATTATACGCTCATTCTTCTCACTAACACTTTGTAGACAGCCAAGGATATGACTGCAAGAAAAACATTCCATATCGAGATGAAAAGTACTTTCAGATAACATCTTTCTCTATTATCATAATTGTGAATTATTGTTTTCCTTTCTATGTTGACAGCCTTGATTGAAAACTTCAGAGGCGCTCACGGTCTCTTCTTCTTATGCCTTTTTATTGTAAATTTATTCTGTACACACGACTTTCCAAGAATAAATGATGAGTGCAACTTGATTTTCTACAAGTTGGGTTTATGTTATTACTAATGTGCTGGTTGAGCTCCATCTTTGCCTTGTCCACATGACCTTTGTTGAATCAGGTTTATAAAGAATTTTGCTTAGATTGTGGGCTATTTACACTAATTGGCCACCCTAGAGTGCAGCAATTAATCAAGTAAGTTTTCCGTGGATCACTATCAATTTGAATCCACATTGTGAATGCTTCATGATCTAAAGGCCCTGTCACACTAAGAGATATCTCTAGCAATATCGCTAAAGCGTCACCGATTTTGTGACGCAGCAGCGATATTGCTAGCGATATCGCTATGTGTGATACTTACCTCCGACCGGCTCCCCCGCTGGTTATCGCTGATCGCGCGAGAATGTCCTAGGCCATTTCTCATCGGCTGCTTCCCGCTGGCGCCAAACGAGCGACGCGTGGAAGCGGGTGGGAGGACGTCTTCATCACCGCGTCTGATAGGTAAGTAACAACCGCTGCTGCGTCGCTACATCGCTAGTGAGATCTGCCTGTTTGGCAGCTCACTAGCAACCACTTAGCGATTCACCAGCGATCCTGACCGGGTCATATCGTTGTCGGGATCGCTGGTGCATCGCTTAGTGTGACAGGGCCATAACTTCAAGCCTGGTTATCTGTGCTAAACCTGCCATGGCCTAATATCTCATAACATAGCCAAACTTGTGGGATTTTTCTCATACAACAATGTTGCGAGTGTGCAGATAATTGGGGTTTTGTTTATGCAAATAACTAGTTGAACAAAGGGGTTAGAAAAATATGGAATGCAGATAAATACAACACTGGTACTTCAATTAACATGTTAGAAGATGGGACCTAACAGTAAATGACCTGTTTGGGTGATATTGCTTTCTAAGAGAAACAAAAAGAAATGATTTTGTAGGCAAATTCTGGGCCAAAGGAGAAATATGTCATTATAGCGTTGTAAATTTCTTCTGCAGAAGAGATATTTTACTTGCCATTGATGAAATGCAAAAATAACTACACAAACAATACAGTATTTATACAAACTAACAAATGTATGGACTGGTTCTACATTATTTATCTTACTCCCCATTAATTTCACAGCGCTTTACAGACATTATTGGCACTGCCCCTGACGGGGCTCACAATCTAAATTCCCTATCAGTATGTCTTTGGAATGTGGGAGGAAACCGGAGTACAAGGAGGAAACCCACACAAACACGGGGAGAACATACAAACTCCTTGCAGATGTTGTCCTTGGTAGGATTTGAACCCAGGACCCCAGAGCTTCAAGGCTGCAGTACTAATCACTGAGCCACCGTGCCACCCCACATTAATAAAATATCACTGTATGGAACTTCAAAGCTTACATGGACCACTCAGCTCTCCCGATATGCCTGTTTTAGTAAATACTTTCTCCATAACTTATTTGTTCTGGAGCATTATTTCTTAGAACTAAGTGTAAAACTTTTATTATGTCTCTTTCTCCTTGAAACGTATGAATAAATTAATGGGATACTGCATTACAATCTGACACTGTGTATTCAGTGCTAACAGTGTGACCCTATTAATTAGAGATGAGCGGATCGATCCCGGAGCATCAACTTCAAGTTGAATTTCTTGATATCTCAGTTTTACGTGAATTCAAACACTTTGAGATTTGGTTTACAAGGATTGCAAAAAAAAATTATCCATGCCATTTCCTACACTGCTAAAGCATTACCGAGTAGGTTAATGTCGTTTTTCGCAGCCTCTGCAGCTTTGACATCACATGGTCTACTCCCAGTCTATTGAGCAGATTACAATACTTTATACCGTGATGACGAGTAGCTAGGTTACCAGAAATCAGCGGGTCGCAGTGGAGCACAGCCGGGTGCAGTTGGTACAGCAGGGTTGGATCTCATCTCTAAAGTCACTGGGTTAGAGGATTGTATAGGTCATATTGAAAATAAATGTGTATCTCACTCTTTTCCCCTCTCTCTCTTTCTCTCTCCAACCTTTCTCTTTCTCACCTAATTTCTATCTCCATCTCTCTCCCCTTCCTTTTCTCTCTCTCCCACCTCTCTTTCTCTTTCTCTCACGCACCTTACTCTCACCCACTCTACCTTCATCTCTCTCTTTTTCTCTCTCTCTTCCCCTCTTTCTTTCTCACTCTCTCCCCCACCTCTCTTTCTCTCACCCACCTTACTCTCTCACCCATTCGCTCTCTTTTTCCCTCTCTCTCTCTGTCTCCCTCTTACAAAGCCTTAGTGTTATAAATATATTATAAACCTTTCTGTATTACAATTAACAGCTAATTTTTTCAACGCAAATCAAATTTCCAAGGAAAATTAGGCAAAGTTGGCTAATTCAAATTTAGAATGATTCGCTCATCTCTACTACTAATATTTTATTATACAAATTTTCACATGAAGTTTACATTTAGCCTGTAAGTTAGTGTAAAATTAGCTTATCCAAAATGGGTTTATAATAAAAACTTAACACTAGGAGAGATACATATCTGTCACCAGGGCAGAGAGTAGGAAAGCATCAATTGTTTTCACCGCCTGCTGCAGTCTGAGGACTGGCAAACAATGTCAACAGAAGTACGATTTCTGTTAGAAAGCGCATTTTATTTATATAGTTATTTATTTATCTATTTCTTTGTCATGATCAACCTACCTATTTATAACGACTTGCATTTGATCATTAAAGTTAACAGAAGTGATTGAAAATTTAGCTTGAATAGAAAAGGCTAAATTGCATGACAATTCTGTAATCAGGCCACAAACTGTCAGGTATCCTTCGTAAGAGCAGATGGTTTATGTGCAGTAATCAATTCACACAATGCTTATTTATGACAACGCCAAAGTGAAACGAATGCAATGCCACGCTCCATAGGAGTGCCAAAATTACAATGCCTAGCCCATAAATGTATCACTATTCATATGGAATCACTTAAAATATACAGTATTAAGTGGAATCTGCAGCACCATACCGCCAAGGCTATTAACTATCCACAGAAACATTCTGTCCCTTGTCCGTAAGGCAACAAATACTCCTGCCAATTGTGTCAGACCTTGGGAAACCATTTCAATGTCATTTATGGGCAAGTTACCTTTCAGATCAATGCAAATTTGCAAGAATTTACATTCAAGGAAAGTGCCTTCTCTTGATTGTTAACATTTCCACAGCCCCCAGTGACAATCTAATGTAAGTATTCTACCCTGGCAAAGCATTGTGCTGGTGCAGATGGCAATCATAAACAATTCATCTACACTTCCAAAAGTCCGGTGGGTCAAAACCTTCTGCTAAATGTGTTAAATGGCCATGGATTCATCTAAAATGCTGTTTTACTTACCTGAACAGCTTCCATTTTTTTACTTTGCCTAATGTACCGATTCACTGAAGTCTGTCTGCATCGGGAATACTAAATCTGAGATCTTCCTTCAGCTGTCCCCAAAGAACAATTCTCCTTCTGTCTCATTCTAGCCAGTTAAAATTGCTGTATATAAATAGTGATAGCTGGCTCATAAACGCATTGTCTATTTTCTTCAATGATATCCACAATATCATGAGGATGTAATGCTCATTTAGAGACATGTATATTCTTTTGATGTTAGTAAGCATTTCCCATAGATGGCAGACAGTTTAACTCGAAAAAGTTCATGTTCACTTTTAAAAAAAAGTTTTAAAATATGTTCAATCTAAAGGGGGAATGTATCTGTCATAAACATTAACTAACTTCTAAGCTTCATCCAGTGGAGTGTGTTTCTGATTAGGCTTCATATCATTTGGTTGCTGCATAGCATGCTATGTGGTCAGGACCTTACCCTATAATAGCATTACAATATTGATTTGAACTTCCCATATTTATTTATTATGCTTGCTGATATAGCACCATTAATACCACAGCACTTTACATTAATCATCATCACTGTCCCCATTGGGGCTCACAATCTAAATTCCTTATCATTATGTCTTTGGAGTGTGGGAGGAAACTGGAGTACTGGAAGGAAACCCATGCAAACACAGGGAGAACATACAAACTTCATGCAGCTGTCCTTGGTGAGATTTGAACACTGGACACCAGCATTGCAAACCCATATAACAGCATTCTGAGTATGTATTCTGGACCACCAACCCTACAGTTTAGGTTATAATCTGGACTACACCACATAACAGCAGTCTGACTGCAGTCTGGCCCTTTTCCTACAAGAGTAGTCTAGCTGTATATTCAATACTAACTGAAGAGCCCGGCGTTGCCTGGGCATAGTAACCAACTGTGGTTAGTTATAACAAATTATAATGATTATATTGCACATAAAAACATTTCACATCATATATTCAACACTACAGATTTGCAACACAAATTAACTAATGAGAAAAGCACGGAGATTGCAAATCAATCCCTATTACTTTCAAGGACGGTCACTGAGCATTGTTAATGGACATTGCAAATAGCAGTTGAACTGGAAACTGGAGGCATTTAAAATCAAAAAACAAATCAGATGGAATGAGTGGAATTCTTGGAATGAAAATGTCCTCTCCTTTGGCACATCCTGTTTCTGAACTGTTTTTCTAGCCCTATCCTGTGTGATAATGTCTGCTGAACTGTGTACCTAATCCTCTCCTGTGTGATACTTTCTGCTGAGCTGTGTATCTAATCCTATCGTGTGTTACTGACTGCTCAGCTGTGTATCTAATCCAATCCTGTGTGATACTGACTGCTCAGCCGTGTATCTAATCCTATCCTGTGTGATACTGACTGCTGAGCAGTGTATCTAATCCTATCCTGTGTGATACAGTCTGCTGAGCCATGTATCTAACCCTATCCTGTGTGATACTGACTGCGGAGCCTTGTACCTAATCCTAATCCTATCAGCCGTGTATCTAATCCTATCCTGTGTGATACTGACTGCTGAGCCGTGTATCTAATACTATTCTGTGTGATACTGTGTGCTGAGCTGTGTATCTAATCCTATCCTGTGTGATACAGTCTGCTGAGCCATGTATCTATTCCTATCCTGTGTGATACTGACTGCTGAGCTGTGTATCTAATCCTATCCTTTGTGATACTGACTGAGGAGCCGTGTATCTAATCCTATCCTGTGTGATACTGACTGCTGAGCCGTGTATCTAACCCTATCCTGTGTGATGCTGACTGCTGAGCTGTGTATCTAATCCTATCCTGGTGATACAGTCTGCTGAGCCATGTATCTATTCCTATCCTGTGTGATACTGACTGCTGAGCTGTGTAATCCTATCCTGTGTGATACTGACTGCTGAGCCATGTATCTAACCCTATCCTGTGTGATACTGACTGCGGAGCCTTGTACCTAATCCTAATCCTATCAGCCGTGTATCTAATCCTATTCTGTGTGATACTGTCTGCTGAGCCGTGTATCTAATACTATTCTGTGTGATACTGTGTGCTGAGTTGTGTATCTAATCCTATCCTGTGTGATACTGACTGCGGAGCCTTGTACCTAATCCTAATCGTATCAGCCGTGTATCTAATCCTATTCTGTGTGATACTGTCTGCTGAGCCGTGTATCTAATACTATTCTGTGTGATACTGTGTGCTGAGCTGTGTATCTAATCCTATCCTGTGTGATACAGTCTGCTGAGCCATGTATCTATTCCTATCCTGTGTGATACTGACTGCTGAGCTGTGTATCTAATCCTATCCTTTGTGATACTGACTGATGAGCCGTGTATCTAATCCTATCCTGTGTGATACCGTCTGCTGAGCCGTGTATCTAACCCTATCCTGTGTGATACTGACTGCTGAGCTGTGTATCTAATCCTATCCTGGTGATACAGTCTGCTGAGCCATGTATCTATTCCTATCCTGTGTGATACTGACTGCTGAGCTGTGTATCTAATCCTATCCTGTGTGATACTGACTGCAGAGCCGTGTACCTAATCCTTTCATGTGTGTTACTGACTGCTGAGCCGTGTATCTAATCCTATCCCATGTGATACTTTCTGCTGAGCCGTGTATCTAATCCTATTCTGTGTGACACTGTCTGCTGAGCCATGTATCTAATACTATTCTGTGTGATACTGTGTGCTGAGCTGTGTGTCTAATCCTATCTTGTGTGATACTGTCTGCTGAGCCGTGTATCTATTCCTATCCTGTGTGATACTGACTGCTGAGCTGTGTATCTAATCCTATACTGTGTGATACTGACTGCTGAGCTGTGTATCTAATCCTATCCTGTGTGATACTGACTGCTGAGCCATGTGTCTAATCCTCTCCTGTGTGATACTGACTGCTGAGCTGTGTATCTAATCCTATCCTGTGTGATACTGACGGCTGAGCCATGTATCTAATCCTATCCTGTGTGATACTGGGCTCCTCCTGCAGTCTGTGTCAGAGGGTGGTCTGTGTTTGCACGGTAATAAATTGTGTAATTTCCAGCTTTACAGAAGGACGATAACACCATAGAAATGGTAAGAATAATAGGTCAAATTGTTTGGTGAATTGGAATGCGTGGGGTTAAAATTTCGCCTCACAACATAGCCTTTGACACTCTCAGGGTCCAGATGTGTGACTGTGCAAAATTTTGTGGCTGTAGCTGCGACGGTGCAGATGCCAATCCAGGACATACACACATACATACACTTTTTCCCCATTATGAACCTAGGGGCAAAATTGTTTGGTGAATTGGAACGCATGGTGTTAAAATTTCACCTCACAACATAGCCTATGAAACTCTCGGGGTCCAGACGTGCGATTGTGCAAAATTTTGTGGCTGTAGCTGTGACGGTGCAGATGCCAATCCTGGACATACACACATACATACATACAAACATACACACACATTCAGCTTTATATATTAGATATTCAAGCAGTCCAAATCTGCTAGTACAACCCAGACCACAAAAGGAGGAAGGCTTAGTAAAACACTCAAAATCGGAAAATTTGGAGGTGTTTCTGTGCATTCCTATGGGTAAGGATTAAATTTCCAGATTTGGCAATCTAAATGTTGGCATGGTGGGCTGTTCTACATGTAATAACTAGTGATGAGTGAGTATATTCGTTGCTTGGGTTTTCCAGAGCATGCTCGTGTAGTCTCCGAGTATTTTGGCGTGCTAGGAGATTTAGTTTTCTTCGCCTCAACTGCATGATTTGTAGCTGCTAGACAAGCTGAATACAAATGAGAATTCCATAACAAACAGGCAACCCCCACATGTCTTCAGGCTGTCTAGCAGTCGCATATTATGCAGCTGCAGTGATGAAAACTAAATCTCTGAGAACACCAAAATACTAAGAGGACACCAAAGCATGCTCTGGAAACCCCAAGCAACAAGTATACTCGCTCAACATAAGTAATAACATAATTTTGGTTGTATAGTCCGAACCTACATCACTAACATAAATCTGGCAAAAGTCCACTTTAGCTTATCGATCTGGCAGTGTACATTGGGGAGGTCTCAAGTTGAATGTGGTCTTGACCATCCCTTATAACATCATCCTAAAGATTCTTCATTTGAGTCTGTGTAGCATAGGTTTATTAGTTGGCTTCAGGCTACAATATTTCCAAGAAACAACAATCTTCTTGGGCCACTTTGCAATTTATGGAATTTGCGGCATTTGACTGGCTGAAAGATCCTGTCAATCAATAATGCCATTTTTCTGTTAACCCATTTAGGACTATAAATATGTGTTTTTATGGCAACCGGTAAAGGGCTTTATTGCACATGACTGCATTTTTACAGTGCTGAGGAATAGACCCAGCACACGTACAGCTACCTAATGATAGTCAGGCATCAGGCAGCTGCTGAAACTTTTAGATGTTATTGTAGAAGAGAGCACCGGGCTGCGGGTGCTGATGGAGGACTGGGTCCCGAACTGCTGGGGCCGAACCTCCGAATTGCGAGAGGGAAGCAGATTGGGGACGGAGTGGGCTAATAACCTAGGTAAAGAGGGTGTGCTGAGTGAGAGGGAGTTAAAATGGTTTGCGTGGGAAAGCAAGGGGGCTTCCCACCGGAGAGCAGAGCCAGTAAGGACCGTTGCCAGACTAAGGGAGAGATAGGCCACAGAGCAAATATCCCAGACAGGTGCGGCGAGGACTCTCAAGTACTGGCGGGCGTGCAAAGAAACGCACTCCGAGTGGAGGATTGTGGAGGACTCCACTCTCTTACGCAGCAGTTGAATGGACTAGGGGCTCAGCTGGCAAAACCAGTGACCACCGGATGCCGCCACATGTAGGATCATTTGTTAGGCGGGGAAGCCGATAGACTCAGCACCGGCCTCAGCTGGTAGCCAAATCAGCCATCAGACTCTGACAGAGAAACGGACAACTGAATCACAATAAGTAGAACTGACATACAGATTGTTAATCTGAATTACTGCTATCGTGATTAACCCCAATCCATATAACTGTATTTCCTTTGTTTTATTCCTGAGAGGAGATTATCCCTGTATTGATAAAGTGAATATGTGTTAACCCCTGCTCTGTGCTTCTGTGTCACTGCATCCTAATACTTGTGTTACATTATGTTCAATGAAAATCTTAGCATCTAAGTGATTTAAAATACTGGGGTCCAGTACTAAACACATTGGATCACTGTGATTGGGATCTACCTGACTGATAATATAGTTCCCGACTTAAAAAAGTTCAATAATTTGTTCTTCTAAAAGAGACAAATCAAAAAATAACATTTTCCCTTATAAATGTTAGAAATTGTGGCTCTGTGCTTCTCCTTGGGAATGGATCGGACTACTCCAGATGCAAGCATCACCATTGTCCTGACCCTGGAGGCGGAGCTACCACGCGTGCAGGGAAACCGTCCCAATCTTATGGAGCATTGTGTTTTAGAGTAGTTGGATGTGTGGGGATGTGGGTTGCCCTATTTTCCACAAATTTCACTGCCCAAGGAACATGGGGCGCTAAGTTCTCTGGTTGCCAGGCAATGCAGGACACTGCTGATTCTGGTACTAGGCAGTGGTGGGATTGTGATTATACTGCTGTGCAGTTTAGCAGGGAGTGGATGGAGGAAGGTGATTGGGAGGTGTTCAATGCCTGATCATTTCTTTCAACATCAGGCGGGCTATTTAAGCCGGTTCCCAGCTCAGATCTTTGCTGTTTTTTACAATTCCTATGTGTTGGGGTGGTGAGTGGTGCATGCAGTGTTGGTTGCATTCTTTCAGGGTTGGTATTAGGATTTGTTTCCTTTTCTCTTTGTGCTACACTCTTGGGGTTTCTTGCAGAGGTATCTACCTCATCTTAACTAGGCTCCAGTTTTGTCAAGACGCCAGTTGCTTGGTGACAGCGGACCTTGGAAGGGCTATGACAAAATTCCCCTCCCATTTACTGGGAGATAGGTGTAGAGTATTCCATCCCTTTATGGCTCACTTAGCTAATAAACTAATAAAACATGCCAGAATTCTTGTTTTCTGCTTTTACTCCCATTACCCTCCTCTCATCTCCCATAAAAAAAGAAATAAATAAAATCTGATTAAACATTTGTATAAACTACAAAATATCAGCAATGGAAGCTATTATTTGTCACTCCTCCATTGACTTCAAAATAAATATGGCAGAATTTCTATTGTATAACATTAACATCCCTTTGCAGACATTGCAGTGAGGTGCAGGTTGTATTGCAGCTAAGGGAAAAGGTAACTGTATTTAAATCATATGTTGTAGTGCGTGTGAAAGAGTTTGCAAGTGTGATCTGTTTTTAAATGTGATTTGGCTTAAGGTTGTGACTTGTGATTCAGTGACTTTGGATTAAGGGAATTTAGAAGCAAGTACCTTGTATTAATTCATTGTATTTACTTGCCTATTTACTTTTGTCTTATGAAATCCCCATTTGTAATTTGTGCTCCATGACTGACAATGCCATCCAGTGTACATCTTGTTGCATGTACAGTATGCAATCCTTAACCGGCTGTTTGAGGGTGCATGATGCTGTTCGAGATGTGAGCGCATTGTACAGTTGGAAGCCCAGGTACTGGATCTAAGTGAACAGCTGGCAACCCTGAGATCCACTGATAATACGGAAAATAATTTCCTGCTCACTGGGGTAGATGCGGTGTAGCATCGTAGTATGGAGCTTCAGGAAAGTGAGGCATCTAGTTGAGTGACAGTTACAAGGTGAGGTAGAGGGAAGAGTGTCAAGGAGGCTCTTCTCTGGCACACCACACAAGTTTGCTAAGTTAGCACATAAGGGGGTTGTTAGAACTGGAGTAGCACTACTACAGCAAGGCGTGTCCTCTGAAAGCTTGGGGAGCGTCTGCTCCAGTAAGGAGGGGAATAGGAGTACAGGGTAGGCCAGTCAGAAGCTTGTAGTGGAGGACGCCATTATTATGGAAACAGATAGGACAATCTGTCACAAAGTGAGATAACTGAATGGTATGTTGTCTTCCTGGTGCTCGAGTTCGGCACATTGCTGATCAGATAGACAGATTACTGGGAGGACCTTTTGAGGAACCAGTGGTCATGTGGAACATCGCACCAATGACAAAGTTAGAGGTAGGTGGAAGATCCTTAAAAATGATTTCAGGGAATTAAGCTGTAAGCTTAACCCCTTCACAACATGCACCACACTAGTACTGCGCATTTCATGTCCGCCCCTTTAATGTGATCTCCGACGGTGTGCTTACATCTTTTCCAGCACTTGTCAGCTGTTTTAAACATGGGTGGAATCGCGATCCATCCACAGCTATTCAACCATTAAATGCCGCTGTCAAACTCTGACAGTAGCATTTAACATGCGATTCCAGCAATCACGCCAGAAATCCGCCCATCGGTGACCCCCATCATGTGATCGTGGGTCACCAATGGCTTGGCATGACAAAAAGAGGTCTCCTGGAGACTTCTATGGTTGTCAATGCCGGATTACTATGAGCGCCGCCTGGTGGTCGGCGCTCATAGCAAGTGAGTAATTCTGCTACATAGAGGCGATCTGGTCATCGCCTCTATGTAGCAGAGCCAATCGGGTTATGGCAGCTTCTAGTCTCCCTTGGAGACTATTGAAGCATGATAAAACGTAAAAAAAAAAAGTTTTTAAAAATATAAAAAAAATTTTTTAAAAAAGTACAAATCACCCCCTTCACTCCATTCATAATAAAACAATAAAAAAATCAAACATACACATATTTGGTATCACTGCTTTCAGAATCACCCAATCTATCAATATAAAAAAAGAATTAACCTGATTGCTAAACGGCGTAACGAGAAAAAAAGTCAAAATGCCAGAATTACGTTTTTTTGGTCACCGCAACAATGCATCAAAATGTAATAACAGGCGATCAAAAGATCATATCTGCACCAAAATAGTATCATTAAAAAGGTCAGCTTAGCATGCAAAAAATAAGCTCCCACCCAATCCGAAATCACGAAAAATGGAGACGCTACGGGTCTTGGAAAATGCCGAAATTATTTTTTCACCACTTAAAAAGAACCTAGACATGTTTGGGGTCTATGAACTCATAATGACCTGGAGAATCATAATGGCAGGTCAGTTTTAGCATTTGGTGAACTTGGTAAAAAAAATTCAAAAAACCTTTGTGGAATTGCACTTTTTTTACAATTTCACTGCACTTGGCATTTTTTTCTCATTTTTGAGTACATGATATGGTAAAACCAATGGTGTTGTTCAAAAGTACAACTTGTCCTGCAAAAAATAATCTCTCACATGGCCATATTGATGGAAAAATAAAAAAGTTATGGCTCTGAGAAGAAGGAGAGCGAAAAACAAATGCAAAAACGAAAAAGGGCTCCGTCAAGAATGGGTTAAAGCAAAGACCGAAGGTAGTATTTTCTGAAATACTGCCTGTACCACATGCCATGCCAGAAGAGAAATGGTAGATTAGGAGGTGAATAAGTGGCTCAGGAAATGGTGGAGGAAGGAGGTTTGAGGTTTGTTTGGAGAACAGAGCCCACTTCTCTGTTGAATACAGGCTGAACGCTGAGGATGGGCTGCACCTGCATGAGGAGGATGCAGCTGTACTGGGGAAAAAATGGCTAGAAGGTTCGAAGAGTGTTTAAACTAGGGACTGGGGTGGGAAATTACTGTATAGCTGGGAAAGATAGTTTGGACAGTGACCTTGGCATCAGTAATGGAATTGGGGGTGGCATGGCGGAGCGGTTAGGATAGGCAATACACTAAGCAGCAATAGAGGTACAGAGATATACACAAATAGCATGTACACTAATGCCTCACCAACAAGATGGAGAAATTAGAATGAATATTGTTGAAAGATAATTATGATATGGTGAGAATAACGGAGACTTGGCTGGATGAGAGCTATGACTGGGCTGTTAATAAACAGGGCTATAGTCGGCTCAGGAATGAGCACACAAATAAGTGAGGGGAGGGGTTTGTTTATATGTAAAATTGTCCCTAAAATACATCCTATGTGATAAAGTATGTCATATATATAATATGTGAGGCTAATAAAAATGTAGAGTCCCTGTGAGTGGAGATAAGATCTTGCTAACAAGATGTATAGTAGAGGGGCTACAAGAGCACTAAACTTCACAAGGGTGAATTTCCAATGGCTGAGAGATTATTTTAGTGCCATAAACTGGGACAATGTCCTGAGAATTAAAATTACACAAAGCAAATGGGACACTTTCATAATCATCCTAAACAGGACTAGTGATGGGTGAACCCCAACAGTAAAGTTCGGGGTCCGTACCGAACACTTAGTGTCCATGCACGGACCCCGAACACAATGACTTCTCCAGGAAGTCAGTGTTATTATTCGGGTTCAGCAGAACAAACATTGGGTGTTTCCCATGCTGTCATCTGTGTGACAGCGTGAGAAAACACCAGTGGCTCTGATCAGAGGTAATATTGTTACCGCCAATCAGAGCTTTGTGGTTCTCACGCTGTCAGATGACAGCATGTGAGAGATTATATTCTGTATGTGCTGGTTTTTGTGTAGTGGTTGCACATTTTAATATATACACAAGAAAAGTAACATTTTAATATATTACTCCAATTAGATTTGACAGTCAAATATGACAGCATGTGAGCCAGCAGGTCTGACTGGCAGTAAACAGGGTACAGTCAGTCACAGGCTTCAGCTAATGAGTGTACTACTCTCACCATCCTACACCTGCTTTCACTGATAGCTGATAGAATTCATTAGCTGGTGCCTGTACCATTGATTAATTAAAAAAAGGAATCTATCTAGTTTTGATAACAAGCACATGTAAAGATGACAGCTGCTGGCTGCAACCCCAGTTGTCAGCTTTATATTGGCTGATTATGAAAAATAGATGAGTACACATGCCGTATTTTTTAATTATTTAAATAAATAATTTAAAAAAACAGTGTGGGGTCACTCTCATTTTTGACAACCAGCAAAGCTAAAGTAGACAAAGATTGTAAGATGATCTGGATGATCTGGAGAGCAGTCGCATCAGTGATGCAATTGCTCTCCACGCCAGCCAGAACACACTGAAGCAGGAGCACGAGTAGCACTGACATGAGAAAGGTCACTGGAGTTCATAGCTGTTGAACCCCGGATACCTCATTTACGACACCGCTCGCATCGTCAGAAAATTCTCACGCAGAAAGTGGTGCCATAAGTGTGGTGACCAGGGTTCATCAGCTATGAACACAGGTGACTTTTTTCACATCTGCACTACACACTGCAGGAGCATAATCACGCTTCTGTCTCAATGTGTTCTGGCTGACATGTAGAGCAGTTGCATCACTGATGTGACTGCTCGCCAAACCATAAGGATCGTTGTAGGACATGGCCATTTATGGACTTTCATTGGACAGGTAAGAAATATGGTGTTTTATTAATTTTTTGTTTTTATAGGGGACATGGGCATTGATGGATTGTCCTCGGACAGGTGAGGAATATGTTATTTTATAATTTTTTTGTCTTTTACAGGAGAGAGGGCATCGATGGATTATCAGTGGACAGGTGAGGAATATGGTGTTTAATTATTTTTGGTCTTTACAGAGGATGTGGATGTCGATCGGCAGAAAGGTGAATATAACTTTGTTTTTTTATTTTTATTTTTTGCAAATAAATGTGTAAAAGAGGGCTGGGAGTTTTTATTTCAAATAAAGGGGTTTATTATGGCTATGTCTTTATTACAATCTAACTATGGGGTTAGTAATGAGGGTGTCTTATAGACGCCTCTCTATCACTAACCCCTGGGCTTAATTTTAGCAGCCATAAAACAGCTGACATCAACCCCAAATTTATTAATCCACTTGCCACTGCACCAGGGCAAGTGGGAAGAGCAAGCAGTGTGCCAGAATTGGTACATATAATAGATGTGCCTTTTCTGGGGCAGCTGCGGGCTGCTTTTTTTTAGGCTGGGGAGTGCCAAAATCCATGGACCCTTCCCAGTCTGAGAGTTCTAGTGGTCTGCTTTAGCTTGGCTGGTTGTGAAAAATGTGGGGAGTGGACCCCTTGGTGTTTTTTAACCCCTTTCTGACATATGATGTACTATCCCGTCCATGTGCCCTAGGCCTTAATGCCCATGGATGGGATAGTATGTACTATGTGATCAGCCGCGCTCACGGGGAGAGTGCGGCTGATCACGGCTGGGTGTCAGCTGATTCTCACAGGGTACTAAGTGGCAGGAGCGGTCACGGAACACTGTGATTAAACATGATCGCAGCACTCCGGGAGCAGACAGAGAGCTCTGCCTTTGGATCAGAGACCCAGCAGCATGATGCAGGGTCCCAATCGCTCCCATGGTAACCTGATGTTGTCATGATGACATCCGGGTTACCAGAGATCAGAGACTTCCTGTCATGCGCAGTAATGAGAAAACAATGTCAGAACCACCGGGATCCATGGAAGCGTTCCAGAGTTATTACCTCATAAAGGGACAGTAGTCAGAATTGTAAAAATTGGCCTGGTCATTAACATGCAAAGCACCCTTGGGGTAAAGGGGTTAAAATTATTTCAATATTTAAAAAATATGGCTTGTGGACCCCTGTATTTTTGATAACCAGTCAATATACAGATGATAGCTGTGGGTTGCTATCGCACAGATGACAGCGTGGGAAACAACAGATCTTCAGAGCCTCCATTCATCTAAATGTGATCCGATTTCGAGTTCGGCTACCGTCCCGGTACCCAAACCAAACTTCTTTTAAATGTTTGTCCAAACCTGCCAGACCTGAACATCCAGGGGTTCGCCCATCTCTAAACACGGCCTATATACCTTATGGGGAATAAACAAGCTAGAAATAGGAGGAAACCACTATGGCTAAATAGGGCTGAAAGGGGAGCAATAAATGACAAAAGAAAGTGTTTAGAGAATTAAAGCAAATGGGTAGTGACAAGGTATTAAATAATTATAGTAAAAAAATAAATTGTGTAGAAATCAAGTCAAGAGTGTTGGCCCCCTCAAAAGTAGTCTGGGTGAAATGAGGGAAGAGAATAAGGGAAAGACCAATATGCTGAACTAATCAGTATATATACAAGAAAACCCCATGACAGATGACAACTATGTAACCCATCAGGAAATTCGGCGCCACTTCAAAATTACTAAAGTAGATAAATCCATGGGCCCGGATGGCATACACCCATGAGTACTGCAAGAATTAAGTACAGCGATAGACAGGCCATTATTTTTAATATTCACAAATTCTATGATAACAGGGTCGGTACCACAGGACTGGCGCATAGCAAATATGTTGTTAATATTCAAAAAGTGGACATAATCTGAGCCTAGAAATAATAGACTGGTAAGTTTAACCTCTGCTATGGATAAGATCCTAACAGATGCTGTACTGGAGTATCTAAAAATAACCTTATGACCAACGGCTTTATGAGGAATCGGTGCTGTCAAACTAATCTAATTAGCTTCTACGAGGAGGTAAGTTCCAGACTAGACGAGGGGAAAGCAGTGCTTGCTGTCTATATGTTTTTTTAAAGGCGTTTGATATGGTGCCACTCAAAAGACTCGAATACAAAATGAGAAAAATGGGACTAGGGGAAAATATGTGTAAGGCTACTTTCACATTTCCGGATTTTAAATCCGGCGGGCTGCAGCGAAAAGTTGTCAAACCAGATCCGGTAGGAGCCGCAGCCCACCGGATCATCTGTTTTTGCCGGATACGGTGCAGGAGAGGGAAAGAGAGTCTTCGCGCATGCGCTCTGCAAAAAAGCGGTCCGGCGCTGTCAAAAAACGTTGCACGGAACGTTTTTTGCAGACGCCGGACAGGTATTTTTTGCCGTCTCCGGCTAAAGCCGGACACGCCGCATGGCCATCAGGCGCAATGCGGCGATAATGCTAGTCTATGGGAAAAAAGCCGGATCCGGTGGCAGCAGGCGCCGGATCCAGTTTTTCCATTTTTCGCCGCATCGCGCCTGATGCTTCAAAACGGAAATGTGAAAGTAGCCTAACTGGGTTAATAATTGGTTCAGTAGTAGGAAACATATGGTAGTAATTAAAGGAACACACTCAGATTGGGTCACAGTTAACAGTGTGGTACCACAGAGGTCTGTATTGGGCCCTCTTCTCTTTAACACATTTATTAATGATCTTGTAGGGGGCATACAGAGTTGAATTACAATATTTGAAGATTATACTAAACTCTGCATGGTAATCAATACAGATGAGGATAATTTAATATTACTGAAGAATTTATAAAAGCTGAAGGCTTCAGCTGTGACATGGCAATTGAAGTTTAATTTAGATAAAGGTAAGATTATTCACTTAGGCAGAGGAAATAAAATGTACAATTATGTACTACATTGTAAAACATTGGGTAAAACTGTCACTGAAAAGATTTGTGTGTATGGGTGGATGGCAGACTCCACTTTAGAGATCAACGTCATGAAGCTGCTGTCAAGGCAAATAAACTAATGGGATGCATCAAAAGAGGCATAGATGCTCATGATAAGAACATAGTTTTGCCTCTTTACAAGTCACTAGTTCGGCCACACCTGGAATAATGTGATCAATTTTGGTCTACAGTGTATAAGAAGAACATAGCTTAACTAGAATGGGTGCAGAGAAGAGCAACTAATTTTATTAAGGGGAATAAGTGGACTGAAATACCAGCTTGGAATAACAAAAGCTTTGGGGCCATCTTATGACAATGTACAAATATTTGAGGGGACCGTACAGAGATCTTTCTAATAATCTTTTTACACTAAGGTCTGCAACTGGGACAAGGGTGCATCCTTTTCATCTAGAACAGACCGGGGCAAAGTGCGGCCCGCAGGCCACATCCAGCCCTTTGGCTGTGTCAGTCCAGCCCGCTGACTGAGACAGCCGAGGGGCTGGAAAACTGCGGTTCATGGGCCACACAGTGCCCGCCGTCTCGCTGTCTTCATAGGCGCCGCTGACTGCATTGGTGGAGGAGGGGCCTACAGTAGTGGACTACAGTATTATATATTCCATTCTGACCTGTATCTGTGCCATGGTAAGCTGTATATTTAGACAGTAGGTAGAAACAACTCCATTTTATTTTTCTAATATTTCACAAGTACTGCACAGAACAATGAAAAAGCTCCTATTTGCTGTACAGAAAGCTATTTACAGCAGCCTTTCTGGCTTATTTATGTGACAAGTAGCATTATCTGTATTAGATTTTTTTCCTTTATCTTCAGTTTCTCTTATTTTATCTTTTTTTGTGAAGACATTTCAGGGCCTTGAAACTAATTACGAGTTTTCTCATAAAGTTATGTTCTCGTCTAACTAATATTTCAAATTGCAATAGTCTTCCCAGAGCCGATTAGTATTGAAGCTACAGAGAACACTGTGTTACCAATTTGCTCAATATTAGCTTTGAGATGTAATAATGTGATAAAAGTTGTTGTTAAAGTAAAACAACAGGCAACAAATAATTAGAGCTATCAAGAGTAAAAACAGTAAGAATGTACAGCTCTGGCAAAAATTAAGAGACCACTACATCAAAACCCTGTGGTGGCCAGCCCATTCTCCAGACCCGAACCCCATTGAAAACCTCTGGAATGTAATCAAGAGGATGATGGATAGTCACAAGCCATCAAACAAAGAAGAACTGCTTAAATGTTTGCGCCAGCAGCAGTGTGAAAGACTGGTGGAAAGCATGCCAAGACGCATGAAAGCTGTGATAAAAATCATGGTTATTCCACAAAATATTGATTTCTGAACTCTTCCTGAGTTAAACCATTAGTATTGTTGTTTCTAAATGATTATGAACTTGTTTTGAAAGCATTGTTTAGTTTTATTTTTTAATCTTGACCATTTCTCCTTTTCAGAAAAAAAACCCAAAATTTATTGCTTGGAAATTCGGAGACATGTTGTCAGAAGTTTATAGACTAAAAGAACAATTTACATTTTACTCAAAAATATACCTAAAAAGAGAAAAATCAGACAAACTGATCATTTGGAAGTGGTCTCTTAATTTTCGCCAGAGCTGTACAGTAGATTTAGAATCAAATTCTCTAAAAGATAATTACTTATCGACACATTCTCCAAGAATCTTAATAAAATACCACTTCATGTTCAGAGATCTGAAAACTAGTTGCGTATTTCATGTTGTGCCTAATGATCCAGGTAGTAAAGTTATTTGTAAAGAATATCAGGATTTTCCCCACAATTCTGGCCATTAGTGGCTTTGCTAATATGTAATGTGATAATTACGCCGCTCCACAGCAGGTGCTCTCAGTAATAAGATGGCATGAACGGTAATTAATGCATTTCTAAAACCAAGGAAGCTCATACATCTTCAGCCTATGCTCTTCCATAAATATCATACAATAATTCTCTGAATAACATAATAATTAAAGAGAACCTATCAGCATGATTTAGAAATGTAAAGTAAAGACATGGCCATAATGGTACTGTTACACAGATTAAATCGATACTTTTAGTGATGAAATAAACCTTGTGATTGTTCTTTAAAGTTTTTTGGTAATTAGCTTTAGATGCATAGGGGCGGGCCTGTGGGTAGAGCATTCGGCTCTTGCCCGATCCCCTCCGCCCATCTCCTGGTCCAACCACGCCCTCTCTTCTGGTAAGCAGCTCACTGTCAATAGACATTATACATACAGAGCCTGGTATGGGTGGAATTAGTTTTCTGAGCTCTGCAACATTCCACATCTAAAAACTTTGATTGTGTCACCACTGCTGCACCCAGTAAACTAAGTGATACTTTGTTGGATTCAGGGTCTCTTTCTCTAAATTATGCTGCTCTCTGATGAGGAAGCAAAAGCCTTGTGACAGACTCCCTTTAACATTTTACATTAAATGTATTTACACTTGAGTTTATTTTTCATTACTGGGCAAAATTATGTAAAAACTTTAGGCTAGGACTACATGGCGACTTTGTTCACGACACCTGTTGCATGGCTAAAGTTTCCTAGGTGTCACAGCTACATCGCAGCAAGCACAAAACAAGCGAATGAAGTCACATTTTGACCCCAAGAGTACTGCAATCGCAAGAAGTCCACACTTGCTGGATTTTTTGCAAATTGCTTGTGACAGTAACAGTACACTCAGAGCTTCAATGTTACCCCATTTACTTCTATTGATATAGCAGTGACGCCGAGTGAACTCTGGTCGAATGTCAGGTGTTGAGGCGAAACTTGCTGTGTAGTCCCAACCTTAAAGGAGTTTTCACCTTTCAACTAACTTTTTTGCATAGGTTTAATTATGTGTGAAGTACTAACAAAGCTTAACTTATCTTCCACTGATCCAGAACTGTCTCTTCACAACCCGGTTCCTGTTAAATGGCTCCAGCAGTGATGTCATTGTAGAGTCGGCGGGCCAAGCCGAGCTGGGGGGGTGGTCCCTCTTCTTACCGCACAGAGACGAAACAGAGACAAGACGGAGGCAAGTTCAGGGTGCAACAGGTCCAAGTTTATTCACGCTCGCCGTCCGCCTGACGGCCTCAAAAGCACACTGTACTTTCTTCACCTCACGGCCCTCCGTTTCCAGAGCCACTTCTCACACCATACTTTACACTAGGAACATGTCTGTACACACCGTCCCCTCCTCACTCGTCGACGCTCCTGACAGGTCCATCACTGTGGCCGCCTTATGCCCGTAAACCAACATCGCTTCCACTGATCAGTCGTCGTGTCAAATACGGTGTCTCACACCCAGTGCCTCGTCCCTTCTGCGGTTCTTCCTGTCAGGACCACCCCCCTGACGTTCTCTCTCCCCAGTCCCCCTGGTTTAGATTCTCCTCACAGCGCACAGACTGTCGCAGTCCTCCTGTCACTGGAGCTCCCCCTGGGGATTGGAACCTTCTGGAACCCTCCCTCAGTATTTATAGCTCTCCCGGTCCCCTATCACTGTAACCCCGCCCCCCATGACCAACGGTTTCTAAAGCCCTAAGCTGTTGTCAAGTCCTTTGCTCACACTCCTCCCTGCCATCTAATGGTCACCCCAAGGTACTGCACGTCCACTACACTTTCCTAGCTGTTTCCCCACTGTAATAACTGACACCTACCTACACTGTGCAAACCTTTCCTTCTTCACTCTGACTAGTCCGTCCATCCATCAGGTCACCTTCCCTACACTATGTCAATCAGACAATTACTGAGCTAAAAAGCTTGTGCGTCAACAGAGCCTCTGAGCTCAGTGATTGGCTGCAGCACTATTGACATGATATCACTACTGAAAACAATCAACAAAGACCGGGGAGTGGTGGAGGGAAAGTAAAGCTCAGTTTGTTTTACTCTGTGCCTATGGGAAAAAGATAGTTGAAAGAGATCATGCACTTAAATGAGATTTTCCAATGACAAACTATAGAACAGGTGATAAATGTCATATGTCTTGGGGCATCACCGGTAAACTCCTCAATCCCCTGGTTTTGTCATCCCCCTAGATTGAAGTGTGAAGTTGGGAGCATACTCAACCAGAGCTACAGGACATCCAAGTTTCTCCTCTTTACAGTCCCATAACAATCAATGGACTAATTGCTGCAGATCCCAGTGTAGCATTAATGCTGGCATCCCTGCATGGTTCCCCTTCCCCCTCCATGCAGGGATGCCAGCATATTCACTTTCCCTGCCGTGCGGCATCATCCCAGGCATGCTACCTGCTTCCTATGTCTGTGTGCACCGCACATACCAGCGGCGCAACTAGTGCATGCACTCCACTGCTCTTAAAGGAGCAGTGTATGCACATGGTAAAATACCCTCATCCAGTAACTGGGGGGGGGTATCTGTGGCATCTGAGTATAAAAGGCACCCTCCCCATTAGGGAGGTGCTTAAGCAACATTGATTCAGTAGTGAGTGAAGTCTGCTACTAGTAAGATGTTAGGTCACCTGGTCCTTGTGTGGCTAGGTCACCGAATTCAGTCCTATCTGTGACTCCGTATCAGTATCGCTCTGCCTGAGAATCCAGAACCTGCATAGTCTGAAGACAGCCTAAGTCTGTGTCTGGGTGCGTGACCGTATAGTACCAGGGACTGCCTAGGAGTGGTACCTGGCGGCTACCTGCAGCTCAAGTCTAAGGCTGGTTTCACACTTGCGTTTTTTTGCGCTGCTTTTTAGCGCAAAAAAGCATGTGTTTTTCCCCTATACTTTAACATGGGTGCGCATATGTGTGCATACATATGCGCACGTACGCATTTGTATGCGCATGCGTTTTTTTGCAGTGTGCACTCGGGCGCACAAAATGCATCCTGTTGCATTTTTTGTGCGTTCGACTTGCCCCCAAAAAACGCATGCGCACGCAATGCGTTTTTTTTTTACAGTAAAACACCCTTTAAAGTCTATGGGTGCGCGTACGTGCGCATTGTAATGCGCACGTAGGCGCAAAAAAAGCATGCGTTTTTTAAAAAAATACACCAAAACCCGCAAAAAAAGCACACAAACGCATGATGCGTTTTTTTCATGCGTTTGTGTGCGCAAAAAACACGCAGCAAAAAAACGCAAATGTGAAAGTAGCCTAACTCCATTATCAGAAGCTCTAGTTAAGATCAAGTTGCTGCTTAGCTATATTTCTCCTAGATAAGTGAGTCCACAAACCACGTGCACCACCTGCATGAGTGACACCCAGTAGTGGGGTTGCTAGCAATCGTCTATGCAGCTTCAGGCAAAAGCTGAAAGTTTTTTTTTTCAGGAGGAGTTAGCCATCTCACCTATCAATCTTCCCATGTGTTGTACCCACCAGTAGGATGTCTGCTTGCAGCTTGCTAGTAAGTCATGTCCTAACCTGCTCCAACGATGGCCACTGCTCTGGCATTGCACATCTATCTAATGTTAGGTCACAGTGATCCACATAGGATTCATAAAGTTCTTCAGAATATATTTTCCCATAAATTGCAAGTACAGTAAATGACTAGATCTTGCTCTTTTGACCTACCGTGATTTACAGGCCTTTTGCCCACTAGAATTGCTTTAAAATGTCCTCTTCACAGCAAATGTTCTATCTCGCTAACGCCGCTGAGCAGAGATAATAGACGGCAGCTCTAGAACATGCCATGAAAGCAAATGGAAAACTCCTCTGATCAGGAAATTAAAGCAATTTGAACAAAATCACCCAGCTGTTACAAATATATAGGCAAAATCCAATTAAAGGGTTGGTGAGAATTAATGGAATTTATGATTGAGAGAATGCTAAAGTTATTGTGCGTCGCTAGTCTGATATGTGAACACGCATAAATCCCAGTCGGTCTATAAACAGTAATATTTGCCCAGTGAGGAACAAAGAAAAAGGTGAAATAATAAAAATTACTCACGAAAGTATAGCAAATGTGACCAATGTAATAGCCAGGCAGAAAATGGACAGAGAACAGCCAACATAACTGATGGAGGACAGCGCCACCTTGTGGGAATGGGAGAGCTGTGTAACAGAAAAAGAAGAGAAAATACACATTCATTTTAGTTTTGTTTAATTTGGATTTCTGACGAGTTTATCAATTTAACCTTAACACTGCAGTCAGCACTAATTGTCTTCCTATGCATACATTAGCACAGATATGCCTTCAGACAAAATCTTTCACTGCACAAACCTTCCAGTCATCTTCGCGTCCAATGCTGCACATAGAACATCGTACAGAGCAGCCATAATAAGCATGCAGGATTTTTCTTTACTTATTCCAAATGTAAATTGAACATTTTGCAAATTGTTTTATCTTCAATCATAAGATTCACAAAAAAAAATCATTAAGTTTGGTTTCACAAAAAGCATATTTTTCTGGATATTTTATGATGTTTTTAATAATTAAAAAAAAAATATTATTATTTTGTGCAGTGAAATGTTACATTAAGTAGGCTTTCCACTACTATGAGATTGATGGCGTTTTCCTGGGATAGATCATCAATGTCAGATCAGTGGAGCTCTGACACCCGTCACCCTCGTGACCATCTGTTACCAGGTTTAGCAACGGTCAGATGTAAGCATCCTATGCATCTGAAACACCGCCACTCTGTCACACTGTTTAATGGCCCCTACTGGGTACTGCACATCAGTATGGGTCATGAATATCAAAGTAGTACAAGCCTCTGTAAAGGAAATCCGTCACCAGGTTTTGTCACCTAACCTGACAGCAGGATCATGTATTCCAGCAATGTATCAATTACAGGGCTGCTTTCTACAGTTTTGATAAAATCATTTTGACAGAAGGAGATAGTTTCTAGAGGACTATTAAATCTGCTGCCATATTGTCCTCTATGTTTATGGGCTCTGTATAATCCCGACCCCAACACTGATTGGCAGCTTTATGCCTATGAACAGTGTACACAGAAATCTGCCAATCAGTGGTGTGGGCGGGGTTATACAGAGCTCAGCATTCAGAGAACTGCTAGATCTGCAGCAGATAAAACGGTGATTTTATCAAAACTGCAGCAAGGAGACCAGTAAGTGATACATCACTGGAATCAGGATCTTTGCCACTACATCAGGCTGCTCTCGGGTGAGGAAGCAAGAACCTGGTGACAGATTTTCTTTAAAATGTGTTTTGTGGCATTTTTAATTTTTTTCTGTTTACGAGTACCATCCATTTTCAAAATGCAGTATTCTGTAGGCATAGCTTTTATTCTGGGGTTTTCATAAGATTATATAGAATTTTGAAAATACCAGGAAAAACACTGACAAAAAATGAGACAAAATAATAAATGCCACTAAAAATGCCTCTAAAAGCTTACAAGCATGAAAAACTACTGATAAAAGCAAAGGTGCAGCTGGTCTGTCCTTCAAAAAGGTTAAAGCCATTGCTGTCTTGTTATATTTAAACACCCAGGCTTAGGAAATGTGGCTTGTTGGCGATTTCCACTCAACTCAGCATCACAGGCAAATGCCCTGGTTGCGTTCCCGTAAGCTTTGAACCTTGAAAAATGTGCATGTAAAGATGTCCAAAGGCATCCCTATTGTCATTGGCACATTTTTGTCCAAGCGTTTGAGCAGATGTGTTATTCTGATTATTTAACAGTCTTTGGCTAGATCTCGTGCTATGACGACTAACTGGATGAACAATCTGTAGGATCGATCTTGTGCAAGCCTATATAGGTCCACCAGGGTCTTCTCCACCATTATCTTGATAGTAACAAATCATTGAGCTGCTGGCCTTTCTCTTCGTCTTGTTTATTCTATTCTTCTGACCATGATGTTCTTCTCCAGTGTTTGCTCTCTTCGTTCTCTTGCCTCGAATGACAGGTCTGGCTTGATTTGTTACAAAATTGATTAGTTTGTTCTTATGACGGATTTATAGCACCAAAAAAGACCATTGATCAATTGCACTTTAGAGATTTAGAGTTTCAGAGATCTTGACCGTGGTTCTAAACAAGTTCTGTGTTGTCCAAGCCTAAAATGTATCTCCATATTTCTCTCATTTCATATCTAAAATGTCGATTTTTTTTCTATTGAAGAAAACTGGATTCCATGTTATGTCAATATTATTCTGTATTACTTAGTAGAAGCATTTCTTTCAGGGAACAAAACTGCATCAATATGGAGTCAAACACAAGGCATCACAAAGCAAAAAATGCTGCGATTACTGCTGTGTAGTATGGATCTATAGGGACTCTGTGTTGCCATACAGGATACAGCTACACATCTCTAACTAGAGTTAAATGACCTAAAGCAGGGATGGGGAATCTCAGGCCCCAGGGCCATTTACGGCCCTCGCTGACCTTTTATCAGGCCCCCGAGCAGATTCTCAGGGACCGCATTCTTGGGCAGGGAGCTGTATTTTGATTGCCACAATCTCATTAGTTTCTTATTGCTCTGTTAGCACACACACGCAGTGTTCACTACTGAATATTGAAGGGCATGCAATGAAAGATTACGTCCTGACACCAGTGCCAGAGTCAGGATGTACTTTGTGGGCGGAGTTTGTACGGCCCCCGAAGGATGGTATAAATATCCAAATGGCCCTTGGCAGAAGAAAGATTCCCCACCCCTGACCTAAAGCATGAGAGAGTCTGAATCTCTGTCTTGAAAAAGTAGTAATCACATTTATGAATAGTTGAAATTATGAAGAGTCATTAACTAAGATCATGAGATTAGTAAATCTTTAAAAATGTATTTGCTTTATCGATTTTCCAAACTGTGAATCATTATTATTCACTACATATCTTCAGTCTGGTGAAATGAATCCATAATCTCTCATCTTGACTTTGAAAAACCTAAAGCTACAGATGGGACTTAATGTGTAAAAAATTAGGAAGGCCAGCCCCGGGCTCTGTTTATGCCCTTCTATAGGTAAACAACAGGAGGTGTAGAGATACCCAGGCTCTCTACATTCGAGATAAATATTGCCTTTGAGAACGCACAGTGATAAAACAGCCAACTCTTAACAAATCTCCTTAGCGAAGGCAACAATTTGGAATTATTTAATAATTTACGTATTAATCAATAGAGTGCTTACAGCTATACAGTGAGCCATATTGATCTGGTCGAGCTATGTTTGTACATTGTAAAGAGAGAACATTTTACGGGCTGTTTAATTTCTATTTCTGGTGGGAAACTCAACTCTACCTCAAAAAGTGAGTTTTAATAAATGGTTTCTTTAATATACAAACTGTAATAAGAAAATGCAATGTTTACATTATCACGCTATTTCCCGCTAGACTAAAAGATTAAGTGCGCAGAATGTATTGAAGCTATTCCTTCATGACAATAAAATTCAGGTGTAGCGCGACTTTGGAATTATTCAGGATTTCTGTGGATTAGGAGCAGTCATGATTTTTTTCTCCATTACTTATAACCACATATTCAGCAGTAATTTGCGCTCACATTAGATGTTTAATCAGGGATGAGCAAATCTTACCAAAAAAGTCAGAATTTTTGGCTCTTTGCTTTATGTAAGATCAGCCATTTTGCTGAATTGTAGAGGGCTGAAAAAAATATACTTATCACACCCTTCACCTGTCCGTGCATCCTCTTCGACTCTTCTGTCATCTTCACTCAGCTCCAGAGCTTCCAACACCGTGTAGGCCACTGACATGAGAACGCTTGTTACCCAATGTCTAGTGAAGTGACACGTCATGAAAAGATGAAGAGGAAGCATGGAGGACCAGACATAGGGCAGTGGCAGCAAGACAAGTGAGCGGTGAGGGTTTTTTTTCACACCAGGTTTATTTTGCTCTGGGGTCTCTAAAGACCCCAATTCATAAAAAGGAACACTCAATTCACATATATTAGTAATATTAATGCAATTCAAATTTTCTGGCCAAATTTAAGGGGACTAGCAAATTAGGATTTTGGCAGATTCACGCATCATTAGCTATTTCATCTGAAATGCATTAACATATCAGTGTGTTTTTGGAGTTTGTGAGGAACTCAAAAGTACCCAAAGGAAAATGATTCAAGGATATGGACATTTTTTACTTAAATGCAAGTATATGAGGCTAAAAATAATTTTTCATTTGGATTTCATTAAACATTTTGCCCCTTTCGTCCTTTAGAGGCTTTTTGATTCCATCTACTGCTGGCTCCTAAAAGCGTTAACTAATAATTTGTCAATCAGCCCATTCTAACACCAGCTCATAACACTTATTTGTCTCTTTCTGACCTCCTCTTTGAAACACCTGGTATTCAGGGGGCTGAACTCGAATAGTAAAGCCCCCGTTACACACTGCGATATCGCTAGCAATATCGCTGTAAAGTCACCGATTTTGTTACGTAGCAGCGATATTGCTAGCGATATCGCTACATGTGATACTTACCTCCGACCGGCTCCTCCGCTGGTTATCGCTGATCGCGCGAGAAGGTCCTGATCATTTCTCGTCGTCTGCTTCCTGCGGCGCTTCCTGCTGTGACGACGAGCGACACGTGGATGCGGGCGGGAGGACGTCAGGATCGCCGCGTCTGACAGGTAAGTAACGACCCCCGACCCCTGCGATGTCGCTGGTGAGATCTGCCTGTGTGGCAGCTCACTAGCGACCACGTAGCGATGCACCAGCGATCCATATCGTTGTCGGGATCACTGGTGCATCGCTATGTGTAACGATACCCTAATAACAGAGACTGCCTTGTGAAGTCAGTGTTCGATGTCCATGCCTGAACAGTAGGTGTTGGGTTCGGACGCTGAACTTTACTGTTCAGGTTTGCTCATCTCTACTAAGTATAGATTGTTAGAAAATACATTTTAGGGGCCAGAATACCCCTTTAACGTCATTCTGCAGGCAGCAATAGACAGTGAAACATAGAGGCTCTAAAAGGCAAATGGCGCAAAAAATTTTATGAAACTCAATTGCAAAAATTATTTTCAACCCAAACTATATGCATTTAAATAAAAAAAAATACCTCAAAGGGGTCCATATCTATTTAGGGACGTGGAGAAAATCTGAAATCAATGCAGTTTTTATTAAAGGGTAATAGAGCACAGACAATCCCTACTTTATTTAGCAGGAGGAAACCAAGAGATGTAATGTAAAGTGTGTGTCAGGGCTTTCTATATTACCTCTGTATTCCCTGTAGCTAAGCTCCTGGGGCCCATGGAGTCAAATTGATCTCAGGAGGACCCACTGTAGAACTACCCCCTTATAAAAGAACAGAATCTGAGTAGACCATGAATTCCTTGTAATACAACCACTAAAGATATAAAAGTGTGATATCTAACTTAGATGTCACCTTTTGAGAGCAGACAGATGGCTATATTTCTCAAGTGAGAATCGCACCGCAACCCTTGGACCGACCGTCTGCTCTCCTGACCTGAACGTGACAGCTGTATAGAATACATCACGCTGTCACGCTAAGGTCAGGACAGCTGGCAAGCCAGTCCGTGCACTGCGATGAGATCCTCGCACGATAAATATTGCCATCTGTCTGCTCCCTTACAGAAAAACACATGACAATGTGCAGCCAAGGAAGAGAGCACACATTAATGTTATACTGTAATCTGATTTGTAAAATACTGGCTTACAATAGAAATCCATAAAATATACGAGTGATCCGATGATATTACTGATAATGTTAATGATGCCTCCAATATGTTTCCTTTATATACTGTACATTGGAATAGCTTCTACAACATAATTTTATTCTACATATTATACATATACATTCAATGTAAATTATTAACGATAAGAAACAAGCCATTTGCTTCTCCTTCTGTACTCACAGACAATTGCCCTTCTTTCCAAGTCTAGTAACTCCTGCTACCATGCAAAAAGTCTGTTTAAGCTATTTTATTATTCATGTAAATTGTTTCAAAGGGTTTTGTATGCATTGTTCTTATTTGTATGAGAAATGGCACCGCACACTTGGGGGACACCAGAGGGAAGCTTGACAGCGCACCTGGCACACATACACGTCTCACAATGAAACAATGTGGAGAATTGACGTCTAGAAGATAAAGGTCCACATGCAAATTCTAGGAGTGCTTTTGTCTAAAAGATTTTTGACTGACAACTGGTCCTCTGCTATAAGTAATATATGAACCATATTCACAGTAATGTGTCAAATCCTTACCAACTGCAGGTAAGGAATAATACCGCGAAACAATTCTAGAGGCAAGGATATAGAGAAGAATCCTTTTCATGTTACTGCTTTTTTTTGCATAACGCAATGTAATCGGTTTATTCATGCATATAATGAGTGTTTTTCCTGTGTAAAGAGTAGTGGCACAATATATAGTATAGTTGTAATATTTCATGTTCTGCAAGCTCTGGTTGAAAGAAACCCTAATATGTTGTGTCCTCTCCATAAAGTTGTGTGCAATGATGAGTGTGCAAATATGCCACTTTAATCCTAATGGAGTAGTTATTTATTTTTTTAACTCACTTATTTAGCACAACAAATAACATACACTATCATTCCCATCCCCAATGGGGGCTTACAATCTACATTCACTATGAGAATGTCTCTGGAGTGTGGGAGGAAACCGAAAAACCCAGAGGAAACCTGCACCTAAACGGGGAGAACATACAAACTCCTTACAGATGTTGTCCTAGGAGGGGTTTGAACCCTGGACTCCAGCACTACCAAGAAACAGGACTAAACACAGAGCCAACAATCCCCTAGAACTTCTGTGGATGTAAGCTTGCATAAATCCATCAGGTTGTTTCAGACAGAGTTGATGATGTTGAGATCAGGTCTCTGAGGGGGTCATATCATCCCTTCCTGGAGCAAATCATATACCTTTCTGGTGGTATTTTATATATTCTTTAAGTATTTGCCTGTATTTTTAAGCATTGTGAACACTATTAATCCTGACCAAGTCCCCAACCCCAGTTACTGAAACTCGGTAGGGAGATTGTTCCAATCATATTGGAGAACTAACCCCAGATGTTCTGTGGATGTAGGCATGCTCAGATCTTTCTGTCTCTGCATGTAATCTCAGACAAACTTGATAATATTTTGAGCATGACTCTGTGGGGACATATCATCACTTCCAGGAATCCTTGTTCTTTACACTAATTATAGTTCTTAATGACATTGGCTGTGCATTTGGGGTTGTTTTCTTGCTGCAGAATTAACTTGGGGCTAATCAGATACCTCAGTGATGGTATTGCATTATGGGTAAGTATTTGCCTGTATTGCTGAGCATTAAGATCACTTTTCATCATGGCCATCTTCCCAATTCCATTTGGTGATAGGCAGCCTAAAATTTGCAAGAACCCTCCACCTTGCTTCAATTTTGTCTGCACTCATTATTGTACCCCGTGGCAGCTACAAATTTCAACTTATCGGTCCAGAGCACCTGTGGACATCTTTCTGCATAGCAGTTCTTATGTTTTTTGTTCAGAGTTGACTCACTTTCCTTATTTCCTTGTCAAAAGCAAGTTTTTTAGCGACAATTCTTCTATAAAGACCACTTTTGGCCAACCTACTCTGAACAGTAGTAGCTTTATCTTGGTCCCACTGGTTGTTGCCAGTTCTGAGTATCTCCCTATCGAGTTACTTCAAAAACTGTGTGCAAATGTACCTAGAAAAATTGATGTTCTGAATGCAAAGAGTGATCACAACCAAATATTGTAAGATTTTTCTTTTATACACTCATTTTGTTAACTTCTTTTTGTTTTAAGTATTCTTACTTTAGGGCATTTTTTCCAGACATGCCTAAACTTTTCCACAGTACTATACGTAAGCCCATTAATCACCGATTAGTTCCACCCACTTGACCACTAAGCATAAAATGACCAGGGATTTCAGTGCATAAAATACAAGTTGCATGGAATATCTTGCCACCTGTACATTAATCTGCTCAGCTTCGCCTCCTCCTCCTCAACATTCTGTTGGCAAATCAGGACACATGTTTGATGCCACAGGTTCCCATTAGAGACTAGTAAATACTATAAATAATACAGTATTGTCTTCCATTCTACTTTATCCATCTTCATCTTCAGTGCTCCCACATCAGTCGTCGCCACATTGCCCCCAGAAAGGACCGTTCTAGTTCTCTATTATTGCATTATTTGCTTATGTAGCCGGTGTGGCCACAAAACTGGTCATGATGATCATAACTTTAAAAAAAAAAAAAATTCCCTTCATTTTATTATTGAATACTCTTTAAACTATATCATATAAAATGTAAGAAGTAGTCAAATCTTTTTAACGATAACATATTAAATCACAGTTCTTAATTATACAGCATGTTCTGACCTTGGAGCCTGTAACATCATTGTATTATGAGCGTGATATCTAAAGGCAGCATTTTCGACTCTGTCCATTAGAAATTCTTACTGTGCTTTTCAATCATTTTTCCAGTCACTTCCCTACATCTCCTGATTAAATAAAAAGGATTGAAAAAGACCGTTGTATGATCGCTCCGATGCCGTACCATTTCCTATCATCAACAACTGGCAATAAGTGCAAGGTATTTTGTTATTGGCCATTTACATTGCTAGCATCCATGCTGGCGTGCTGCCACACACGGCACAGAAAATAGGCTCAGACTTTCCGACCAGTTCTCAGTCGCTGGATGTAAGCTTTCAGGTTATGGGAACAATCAAATCAAGCTTATTCAAGTCAACATCCATAGCACACCGCACACAGCTGTGGCTGGAAGGGTTTGCATAATAAAATAACATGTTAAGTTCATTCTATTACATTCATCTAAACCTCCCATTATTGCTTTGGCTTGGAGTCAAAAATACATTGTGGATATATTGGAGATTAATATGTTTTGTGCAGATATTATTTGATTACATTGATATTGTTAGGTTTTATAGCCTCATAACAAATTTAGCGACATTGGATTTGTATTTATTATTTATTTCTTCTGATTTATATTCCGCCAAAGTATTTTGTATGATGATGATCGGTAGACCTATGCTTTTCACGCCGCGGTTTTCACCCAGTTCACCGGACATCCCTTCTTTTAGACAGGATATTATTCTCACAAACGCCCAATAGGCAGCCACCCTATAAATTCAATACAGCCGGATTTAGTTATGTTTGAGAAAGACCAATGCTGGGTGGAAACACTGTGGTGTATGACTATTTCACGCACAATAAAAGACACTATTGTGAGTGCGGCTGATTACCCTCTATCTGATTACTTGGATCCGTCCAGTCCAGCCAGCACCCCCACATGTGGCTTAGTGCACATCCTTTCTATTAGCTAAAGTATTTTGTATACACAGGGTAAGTCCATTCTAAAGCTTTAAAAGGGTTATTGGTTATTTTTTCGTATGTGGCTAAGAACTTATGGCCCTTTTACATTTAGCGATGCACCAGCGATGCACCAGCGATCCGACCCGGTCAGGATCGCTGGTGCATCGCTAAATGATCGCTAGTGAGCTGTCACACAGAAAGATCTCACAGCGATGCAGCAGCGACGCAGCGCACGATACTCACCTTTCACACACAGCGATCCTGACGTCCTCCTGCCCGCGTCCAGCGTAGCTCATCTCACACAGTAGGAAGCCCAGCAGGAAGCTGATGATGAGAAATGGAGCCGCCCAATCTCGCGCGATCAGCGATGGACAGCGGGGGAGCCGGTCGGAGGTAAGTATCACACATAGCGATATCGCTAGCGATATCGCTATAACGTCACAAAATCAGTGACGTTTTAGCGATATTGCTAGCGATATCGCTATGTGTAAAAACCCCTTTACTGGTAAGTAGTTGATAATTATAATTACCTGACTGTTCTGCTCGGCAATGATATCTCCCAGCTCAGATGATGACTCTTATGCTTCCTTTCACCTCAAGCCAACAGAGCAGCTCTTTCTCTTCTGGTTTGCTTTCTCACAGCATACTGACTGATTGACAATCGGCTCCCCGCAGTTAGTCAGCAGGGAGCTGGATGGCAAGCAGCATGACATCAGCAGTGACGTCTCATTAACATAGTAAAGTAGAAGAGAAGTAGCTGCACTGTCAATGGGATGTCACAGGAAGCTGAAGAATCACCAGCCGGAGCAGTCTGTGACTGCTCGGAGCCAGCAGAGATCATCGCCAGGCAGAGCAGGTAACAATTTTTGCAATTACCTACTGGATAGCTCTTAGCCACAATGAAAAAATTAGCAAACTCCCAGATAATCCCTTTCATAAAGTGTACCTGTAATTTCTGATAAGTTTCAGAATAAGCAGTTATGCTTGTGTGCATGAGGATTAACACTGTTTCTAAAGATTTCCTCTTCTTTCTTTAATTTGTAGCTGGTGGACTACTATAGGGGCAATTTGTGAAAGGGAATTCCACTGTGGGTGGTATTATATTGTGTGCATAGGGGACATTTTTGGGCGCATCATACTCTACAGGGCCATGAAAGAGACATTCTAGTGGGTGAGAATATTAGGCTGCTTCACTACAAGCACAGTTACTGTGTTCATGCCACAATATATGTCCATGTCCCTGTCATTAGTATTTGGGAGGTATGCCCTTCTGTGAATGCACCTATGCGCTGTGACCCCACCGAGAATACCAAATATTTTTGGGGTGGGTAAATTAAGGGCCCAACTAAGACCTTTGCAATAGGCCCCCCTATAATGTCCAATGTAAAAATAGCCTTTACTTTAAGGATTGAGTCTGTCGATGTAATCAATGATCATCCATTATTTGAATGCCTCAGATGTAATACTAAATTATTTCCTTGGCAAATGCTTCAAGGGAAATGTGTGGCAGAATAAAACTTTCACCTTCCTGGAAATGAACCACCAGTAATCATCTGGCTTCTAAAATGATATTCTTTAGAGACGGGGTTGTGTTAATGAGATGAGACCTCTTTAAGTGGGTCTCAGAAGAAAAATCTTCAGTTATTCAATGTGACTGCAGACTGCTGAATTGTAACAGTGCATTCAAACATCTGGCCAGTGTGCTATGTATGCTGAAATATTATTACTCTCAGTGTTAAAAAAAGGTTATTTTAGGACATTAAAAATAAAATTCACGTTTATTTTTCTGCTCCTTTATGTGTGGATATTGGTGGTTTTTCTGAATTCTGCATCTAATTACATGGACTACATAACCATAGTAGCATATAACATATGTTTTATTGTTAGACTTTCTCTGTAATGATAGCCGTAACTATTTCAGAACATTATTTTAATTAAGTCAATAAAAAAAATTTGCACGAATCGAAGAAAAAAAATCATTTGCAACTGCAATATGTCTTGGTATCTACTGTACATTACTATGAAATGCCATATGGTCTTAATGCTACTTTAATACTCATAATGTTCAGTGTAAGCCACTGTTTACAATCTTTGTGTAGTAAAACTTGTAATTCCTTTATGCCTTGGCAGCTATGCATTACATACTAGATAGAAGCTTACTAACCATATTATTTTCAGATTTTTGTATGAGTATGGGATAACCTACTAATCCTCAGAATGGGATCCAAGACCATAACAGTCACAAGTTTACAGTGACAGAGAGGGGCTATAGGACCACGGTGTCTGATTTCACTGATTAGAAGCACTTCACTATTATATTAAATAGTGAAGGTTTCTGCTAGCTGTGCAAAATTTAATCTGTTCAGTTGAAAGCTCATGCTTTGATGGTCTCAGCTGTTCAGTGTTGACCACTCCTCTTTGCTATATATACTCTGTAATGCCGCTGTGTTTGTACTCTGTTTACCCGGCATTACTCTGCATATCTCTGCTTTAACCCTTCCCTCCTTTCCCTGTTTTGAGCTGGAATGCCGTTGTCAGTTACCTGTGTGGATGCTGCTCAATTCCCGGCTCCACTGTGTAGCCGTTTATGCATGAGTGTCTCTGCTGCGCTGCATGACCACCCATTTGTGCGGTCCCTGGCTTCAGCTGTGGAAAGCTATCCGCGGGTTGCAAGGTCCTCTGCAGTTGTGCATGTCTTACCACGTGTGTTCCAGCTTGCAGCCGCTGCCAGGTGTCCTTTTCTATGCTGATTTGTTTCTGGCTGTGCTTAGGGTGTGCGCGGCCACACCTCCTCTGCATTTATGAGGGATGGGTGTGTGCCTGAATTGCTGCTCCAAGCCTATCGCTGTGAGGCAGCTCCTATATGAAGTTCCCTGCCCTGTGGGGTGTTGCCAGAGAATCACTTCAAGTTTCTGAGCCTTGTTATGTCTGTTTGGTGTTCAGCACCTGTCCTGTCTGCCTGCAGTTCTAGGTGAGCTGATGCCTGTCCTCCACCTGCTCTGAGGGCAGAATACCCAGATCCGTTTCTGTTATCAGCTTTGGGACAGCTGATGTCTGAGTTCCTGGACTTTTCCTGTTTATGTGTACCAAAGTCCTAATCCTGATTCCTGCTGTGTTATGTTTCTGAAGTCCTTCCTGCTGTGTTATGTTCCTGAAGTCCTTCTGTGTCTTGAACCCTGTGCCTAGTGACTGTGACTCTTTGCTAACTGACTTTCTGTGATCTAACCTGGGTTCATCTTGGAAGTAGGAGTCCGGTGTGTCTGCTGAGTTTCTGCTACTCTGTGCTCAGCTTGTAATTCGGTGCAATCCCTGGCCGGCTCCAGTCCAACCCAGCGGGGCTTGCACCAGACCAATTGATTTCCTTTTTAGGTCGCTGCCAGATGTCTGGAGCCTGATGACCGTGGCCTGATGTCTGGTGTCTGATGACCACTTCCAGATGTCTGGTGCCTCACGTCCTCCGCCAGATGTCCGGATCCTATCCTTCCCTGCTCGATGCCTAGAGACAGCCGATCGCTGCCAGATGTCCGGAGCCTGATGACTGCGGCCTCTTGTCCGGAGCCTGATGTCCGCAGCCTCATGCCCGGAGCCTGCCGATCGCTGCCAGATGTTTGGAGTCCGATGCCAGTGTTCTGATGTCCTGCCTGTGACCTGTGCTATCCGTGTCTTGCTTATGTTCTGATGTCCTGCCAGTTCCCCGTGATGGCTCCTGCCGTTGTCTGAAGGCTGCTTGAGGTCAGTGTCTGATGTTCTGCTGTGCCTGTGCTAGACAACCCTGGACTGCATCAACCTGTGATGACATCTTGCTTCGCCTGTCAACCTGAGATGTTTCCTTCGTGATGTGCATAATCCAGAACCTGGTGTTGATGAAATTTGCTTTATTTAAGTAAACTTTATGTTTCTTCATACCTGAAGTTGTGCGGTGTCTTTTAGTCCTGCATATGGCCATCTTGTCCACAAGCTCAGCTGCCACAGGCCCCGTCGCTACCCTTCCCTAGTCCGGGTAGGCCTGGGTCCCCCCTGTGGTCCAGTGGGTCCACATTCCACGATCACCTGGGACCCATACCCCGTCGTCATTATGGTTCGACGACATGGGAGCATTGGCTGGGTAAGCCACGCTGCGTCCGCGATTGTAACATACTCCCCTCTGGCAATCAGAGTTTGCCAATGTTAGTTTCATACTGCCTGGATCTGGAGTTGTTTGATTAGTTGTTTGGAGTGTTGTTCAGAAAACTGTTGCCTGGTGATTTGTCTGTGTGCAAATCCTCATCCTCTCCTATTTGAATTTTCTTTCCTTTACTTCCTGGTTTCCACTCTGTTGTTTGTGAGTGCACATTTGTATGATAAGTATTTTTATTTATCACTGTAAGTCCTCCCTTGTTAGTCTGGTTTGTGTATTCTTATTCACTACAACTCCCCACTTCCCTGGGTCAAGGAGGGGACAAATAAGAGCTGATTTAGTAGCTGAGCAAGGCACGTGGCCAAGCTATCTTCACCATCAGAAGTAATCTTGGGAGCAGGTATACTTAGGGCACTCCTAGCTTTAGGGATAGGGAAGGAGCCGCTAGCCCCCAGATACCCTGCAACAGTCTCTTGACAATAACAGTGACGTTCTGCAGAGCCTTATCTTTACAGGGGATCTGTCCCTAGATTTTTTACTACCTTATCTATATCAAAATAAGAAAATTATCCTGATTCCGGTGATGCTTGCTGTACTTTTGATAAAGTTTTATCAGTAGGAGATTATCACCAGAGGACTAGTAAACCTGCTGACAGGTAGTACTCCATATTCATGAGATCTGTGTAACTCCACCCATAGCACTGATTGTCAGCTTTCTGCCTATGCACAATGCACACATAGAGCTACAGTGCTGTAGCTTGGGTTATACAGAACTCAGCATTCATAGAGCTGGTAGATATGCAGATAAAACTGTGATTTTATCAGAACTGCAGGAAGCAGCTCAGCAATTGAGATATCACTGGAATGAACGTCCCTACACTTCACGCTGCTTTCAGATTGTGTAGCAAAAGCCTGTTGACAGATTCCATTTAATTGAAAGCAGATTTTTATGGGACTGCCCGAGAAAGTATAGTACGGCGCTGTTCTCGTAATTCAATTCCATTTTCAGCATCACTTGGGGTCCTAGCACCCCAGTAACAGGTCAGAAGATAAGGGATAACTTACAATTCTGGAATTAACTTAATTATTATCATGAATACAAACTGGACTAATAGTAGAGTTCAAGAAAATTCATGAACAATGAATTGTTGGTTTTGCAGTGCATCCTGTCCACATTCAACTAAATGGTGCCGTTACATCTAGAATATCTACTTATAACAGTTTAAGGGAATTAGGAGAAGAAAATTATCATAATTTGTGTACCTGTGTGCTGTATAATTTGTTGATCACTTTGCTAGAGGGAGCAGTGCGCCCTATTCCCTTTACCACAATATTCGGTATAGATAGTTCTGCCTCCCTTTATCTCCTGTACCCACACAGTACAATAATGCTGCAGCCTCTCTCATCTATTCTCATAACACTAAGTAATACAGCCAGGAAACTGAGAAATAAAAATATGGCTTCTGGGCTCAGAAGCTGAAACATGAATATTTCAAAAATTGAGTTTCACTATAACAAAGAATATTGGATTATACAGCAACGTGTGACTGTTAACTGGTAGGATTCTCGAAAAGCTGGAGATTCTTTTTACTAATTTGTGAAGAAATATCTATGGTACTGGAGCTATATTATTAAAAATTCTGAATGTAGAAAGAGACCCAAGAACCAAGCTGGGAATTCGCAACTTTGCACTGCCCAAAGCAAAAGGGGGCACACACACCTCCACCTAGAAGAAGATCATATTAACGTTTACATGGAGTTGGAGCTCTGTTTTATTTTATAAAGGAGTCCAAATCTCTTTTATTCACTATGCATATGGAAAATATAGTGAATTTAATAAATTCAAGGTTGTAGACCCGTTGGTAACCACTTTATTTTATTGTCCCATAAATCTAAACTGAAAAATAAAGCAACTTTTCTATAGGCCTTAAATGCGAAATTCCTTTTGTTCATTCTCATTTACGCTGACCATAAACATTGGATATCAGCTGAACCCACTGATTTTGATGGGACTGTTTGACCATACAATTTAGCGGCACTGATTGACCATTACCAACGCTTCTCTAATGGCACATGTTAAGGTAGAGAAAGATCGTGTAGGTGGATCATCCTTTTGTTTTCAGGGATATAAGCCACCGAATAGGGTGACTGGCAACAACGTCTTTCCTTCTTGCCACTAGGAACACATTAATTTAACACTTATCCAAGATGAGTATGGAGGGTTTGGAAAGAATATAGTAGCTAAGAGCTCATTCAGCCAACAGCTAACATCCTTCAATGGTTTATGGCCGAACATAGAGGACAAATAGAAGGTAATATGACTGCATCTCATTTGTTACCCTTGAGATACATAATCTGCATAAAAGCTGTAAAAACAAAACGGTAGGAAATTTTCAATAACCACCGACTTCAGAGTGGCTTCACATTTTTAATTTAGGCACATTGACAGAATAAAAATACATGTTTGTGGAAGTGGACATAAGCTGTATAGTATTTACCTGGAAACAAAAAAAAGGTGCTACGAGGTCTGTAACTTTAATTTATTGATTTATAGATCTTTACTTCCCCCTGCACAGATCATAAAATAAATACGTTCTGTAAAGAGGCACAGTATAGTATTTGGGTTGAAAGGAATATAAGTGTGCAGTCTGGCAGTTTGGGGTATACTATGTTTAGTTCATTGTCAGTGCTTTTTTCTGATTTACATAGGGTGTATGTAGGTCTTCATGCAAAGGAGAATTTTCTATTAAACTTCTCAATTAACTTCTGCAGAATGGAGACACAATAGTAAATGGAAATGCCACAATGTTTGAAAAAAAAATATTATCACATAATTATACCGCAAATTAGTACATAAATATTCTTTATGAAACAACTATCTTGGAATGTGGTAAATGTCTACTCTCCCAACATAAACACGAAAGTAAAGTTACTCCATCTAGCAATACAGCGTCCATACACCACACAAGTTCATAAAAAGTTGTTCCGTTAGATAAAAGGATACTACAAAACAAATGCGTTATATGCTTCTAGAAATGACACAGACTTCAGGTTCCAAACATTCCGTTCCATACATAAAGGTTAGAAAATACCCAGGTTACTGCCGAGCGGCTGAGGGATTCCGTACAGTGATGGATGTAGACTGTGAAACACAGCTATTTATGAATTCCTGAACTAATGCGCCGGTTGGTGGTGGAGCCGGAGTACGAGGATGTATCTGGCACCAGGACAGGGGTGGCTTGTTCAGCCAAATCAAACTGTTCTGACTTTGGCTCAGGGGAAATAAACATAGAAAAAGGCAGATTGCTCGGTTATTGCAGCTCATATGTCATCCTGATCAGCATTCCAGATAGAAAGGAAATAACTCTTCTACTACCAAAGACATCCTTATTGAAGATATGGTGGGATTCTACGTGCCTTTATGGGACTATTTATATTGTTTCTGTATTATCATTTCCAGACACAATCACAGTATTAAAAGATCAGACACCAGATTTTACAATCCAAACTGCATACAATATTGCAGCATCACTGTGGCATTTTTTTTTTTAATTTCAGAGCTGGAATGGTGCAACTAATGTAAATTTTCCTGATCCTAGTGCTTTACTTACCAGACACAGTCTTCAGCTGTTCCTAGTGCCGCTCCGGTCTTGATCCTACATCTTGTGACTACAACCTCTGACTGACCAAATGTCGAAGGTAACAGTCAAACTCTCAATGCAAGTCTAGGACAGCCTCGATCTGGCCTCGTTCTGGCTCTCATAGTCTTACATTGAGTAGTAACTTCCAGCTCACCCAGCACTCACTGGAGCGATCCGGCAGGTCACAAATTGCTCGAGACCAACCGGAGTGACGCCAATAAGAAAAAAGATGGTGGCTAGTAAGTAAAAGAGTAGGTGTAGGGAACATAAATTAATAGCACCACTCCAGATCTACAAAAAAAAAAACACTGGAGTGATGCAGGCAGGTCACAAACTGCTGGAGACCAACCGGAGTGACCCCAATGAGAAAAAAAGATGGTGGCTAGTAAGTAAAAGAGTAGGTGCAGGGAACGTAAATTAATAGTACCACTCCAGATCTACAAAAAAAAAACAAAAAAAACACACTGGAGTGGTGCTATAAATAGATTGTTAGGCCTGAATAAGACTGCTGTGCTTAATTTGAAAATCCATGCACAAATGGTTGTATAACCCTCATATCAAAAATTAACATTTTATGACTCCATAGAGATTTTAAATAAATGCTCATTTTAATACTAGGCAAAAACATTTAGAAAAAATATTACATTGCCATTCTTACATGGATATGAAAAGTAAGCACTCCAGCCTCATCAAGCCTGAGAGATAATATTGTGTATCGTTTGTATTGTGAAGTATGATAACTGATCCCTTTTAATTAATAATATTAATCTACATATTGCCCTACTGATGCATTCAGACTTTTTTGCCCATAGCCCCATAGCATTAATATCTTATCACAGTGCTGTCAGTTTGCTCCACTGTAACTGGACACATTGAAATAGATGTTGCCACAAATACTCAAACTCGTTGCATATAGCATAACAGGAGGTATTCTCTGTTATTGAGTGCACTGATCTACTTACACATTTTAGTGGGGATCCATTGATGGCAGCCCGAGATGAAGGCTACAGAGGAGCAGGAGCTATAGTATCAGTAGAAAGCAGCACATCAGGATGGCATGGGACAACGGTATGGGCTTATTCTACAGCACTCTAAATGGTGCTGTAACTTAAAGTCCACTAAAAGGGTATATTGCCAATCATTAAGAGGTTAAATTATATATGTTCATGGTGTGTGAAGTAGGCATAATAGTGATCAGGATGAGATAAGCAAACTGATATAGTTTTCTGCATGTATGAATACAGAGACTTAAATCACTCACTAACCTGACACCAGAAAATTGTCCTTTTGTGAAAGGGGTGGTCTGAAACTAACATTGATTGAATCCTAAATTTCTGTCTAGTTAATGTAATAATCTAATAGCATTTCTAATATACTTTGATTAAAACATCTCTATTGTTCTCTACTATTCGGAACTGCTTTTTTACCTACTTCTGGTTTGTTGACATTTTGTTTGAGAATCTCCAGTGCATGCTCGGAAACTCAAAAAAGATATTATTAGTAGAGTTGAGCGAAACAGGTCGAAAAATTTCAAAAGTCGACGACTTTTGGTAAAGTCGGGTTTCATGAAACGAAACCCGACCCTAGGGTGAGGTCGACCACGAGCTCGGCGACTTTAGCGCCAAAGTCGCGTTTCAAAAGTTTGTTTTCCACCCTTTTTCAGCCAATCAGGATCCACGGACACTGTGGGCAACGTGATGACATAGGCAGGGGTCACCACCATCTTTGAGAAGGGCATGCAAGTGATTGGCTTGCTTTGGGGGGCGTCACAGGGGGTATAAAAGGGCGTGCACGCCGACCGCCATGTTACTCATGCTGATCTCAGAATAGGGAGAGCTGCTGCTGCTGCTGATTCTGTAGGGAGAGCGTTAGGCAGGGAAGAAGACACCAAAAACTGCTTCTGCTGCTAGCGATTTTGCCTGTACAACACACCAGTCACTGTGTGTGCAGTGCAAGTGGAGGCTATATTTTGCTGGATCAGCTGTGTTGGTTGTTAGGCTGCCTTATAAGGCTTCCTGATAGCTGCATTGCTGTTTTCCCACTGGTCTGCAAACTGCTTTTTTAAAAGCAATCCAAATTTTTTTTTTGTCCTGCTGAGGTACTGAGCGTACATTTTTTCACACCATACAGCGGTATACGCTCCTCACACAGTACCGTGTAACGGCTGTTATCATGGCCACAGTGAAGCTATCTGTGTGTCACTCTGTAAGAATAAGTCAAGGACATGTTCCGTTCTTACAGACCTACACCTTCTAGTTTTGTCTGCTTTTCAAACAGTTAAGTATATTTGCTGTTTGATCACATTCAAAACTATAGAGAGACAGCGTGTGTCAGTACGTATACTTAAAAAACACGGAGCTTGACAATTTTACGGACACTGAACAGCGGTGTACGTGCACGCTCCTCTCTCAGTACCGTGTAACGGCTGTTATCACGGCCACAGCGAAGCTATCTGCGTGTCACTCTGTAAGAATAAGTCGAGGACATGTTCCGTTCTTACAGACCTATACCTTCTAGTTTTGTCTGCTTTTCAAACAGTTAAGTATATTTGCTGTTTGATCACATTCAAAACTATAGAGAGACAGCGTGTGTCAGTCCGTATACTTAAAAAACACGGAGCTTGACAATTTTACGGACACCGGACAGCGGTGTACATGCACGCTCCTCACTCAGTACCATGTAACGGCTGTTATCACGGCCACAGCGAAGCTATCTGTGTGTCACTCTGTAAGAATAAGTCGAGGACATGTTCCGTTCTTACAGACCTACACTCTAGGGAGATTCCTATTCTGCCCAATTCTATATACACCTTGTAGTTTGTCATACACTAGCCCAGGGTTTCCCAACTCCAGTCCTCAAGGCACACCAACAGATCATGTTTTCAGGATTTCCTTAGTATTGCTCAGGTGATAATTGCTTCACCTGTGCAATACAAAGGAAATCCTGAAAACATGATCTGTTGGTGTGCCTTGAGGACTGGAGTTGGGAAACCCTGCACTAGCCAATTTCTGCCTGTGACATAGCGGTGTGATATTAAGTGGGCCTCACACAATCCAACAGTGTCCACAAGTGTGTTCAGAAATTCTACATCTCCCCTGTCCTATAGTGACATTTTTCACACCTACGACATTGAGCCTGTGACATAGCGCTGTGATATTAACTGGGCCTCACACAACAGTGTCCACAAGTGTGTTCAGAAATTCTACATCTCCCCTGTCCTATAGTGACATTTTTCACACCTGCGACATTGAGCCTGTGACATAGCGGTGTGATATTAACTGGGCCTCACACAACATTGTCCACAAGTGTGTTCAGAAATTCTACATCTCCCCTGTCCTATAGTGACATTTTTCACACCTACGACATTGAGCCTGTGACATAGCGGTGTGATATTAACTGGGCCTCACACAATCCAACAGTGTCCACAAGTGTGTTCAGAAATTCTACATCTCCCCTGTCCTATAGTGACATTTTTCACAAATGCGACATTGAGCCTGTGACATAGCGGTGTGATATTAACTGGGCCTCACACAATCCAACAGTGTTCACAAGTGTGTTCAGAAATTCTACATCTCCCTTGTCCTATAGTGACATTTTTCACACCTACGACATTGAGCCTGTGACATAGCGGTGTGATATTAATTGGGCCTCACACAACAGTGTCCACAAGTGTGTTCAGAAATTCTACATCTCCCCTGTCCTATAGTGACATTTTTCACACCTGCGACATTGAGCCTGTGACATAGCGGTGTGATATTAACTGGGCCTCACACAACAGTGTCCACAAGTGTGTTCAGAAATTCTACATCTCCCCTGTCCTATAGTGACATTTTTCACACCTGCGACATTGAGCCTGTGACATAGCGGTGTGATATTAACTGGGCCTCACACAATCCAACAGTGTGCACAAGTGTGTTCAGAAATTCAACGTCTCCCCTGTCCTATATACACCTTGTACCTTGTTTTAAATTACTATATAGTTTGTGGGATTTTGTGTACATTTTTACCAAAAATGAGGAAGGCTGGTGGAAGAGGCCGTGGAATTGGGCGGGGGTTGCCAGCTGGTAATGATGGTGTTGGTGGTGGATCTGATAGTAGTGGCAAAAGCAAAATAGGACCGAATGCAGGAGGTGTTGAGCCTGCGTCATCGTCTGGCTCCACAAGGCCTCGAAGGCTTAGTTTTCTAGGAATTGGCAAACCGCTTTTAAAGCCAGAGCATCAGGAAAAAGTTTTGGCTTACATTGCTGACTCAGCATCCAGCTCTATCGCCTCCTCTTCTGAAGTTGTAAAAAATAAAAGCACTGAGTCGTCATTGGAGGCTCATGTTCATGAACCACACCTTTCCTTGTGTCCTTCAACCCAACCAAGATTGAAGGATGACGCAGGCCATACAACTGATTACTCCATGGAGCTGTTTTCACATACCATGCCTGGGTTATCAAGTGAAATGGTGAATTACCCAGGCCAAGATGAATCTGACATGGAGTGCACTGATGCACAGCCACTGATAGATGATTCTGCTGGTACATTCAGTCAGAGCACTACATTGTCCTCGCAGTGTAATGAGCCAGATTCTGACCCTGATGAGACTCAGGTGCCCCTTCCCGCATACTATACCACCATACACGGTGACACAGAGGAAGGTGCACATGACATTGAAGAGGAGGTGATGGATGACCCAGTTGTTGACCCAGATTGGCATCCATTGGGGGAAGAGGGTGCTGCTTCCAATAGCTCAGATGAGGAGGAGGAGCATCCACAGCAGACATCAACATCGCAACAGCTGTTATCTGGCAGGCCCGGAGCACTCCAAAGACAGGTTCCAAAAATCAAAAGAGTTGCTGGACAGCTTGTCCAGACGGTCAAAATAGCACAGCGTGCTAGGCCGCAAAATGTCTTAGAAAGTAGGAAGAGTGCAGTGTGGCACTTTTTTGACCAAAATCCTCATGATCAGGCCAAGGTTATCTGTAAGAAGTGTGCAAAGACCTTTAGCCGAGGGAAAAATCTGAAAAATTTGAATACCAGTTGCATGATTAGACATTTAACCACCATGCACTTGCAAGCATGGACACAACACCAAACCTCAAGTACCACATGTGCAACTGATCACAAAGAAGGTAGTCAGCAATGCTACATTGTTTCCCCCACTGTAAGCCCACCGGTTAGCACAGCAGCAAATGTTGAGGTGTCGTTGCAAGGCCAAAGCAGTCAGGGAATCCCACTGTTATATCAACGAAAGACTGAATCTAGGCCATCAGAAAGAACACCAACTCCATCACCATCATCAACCCTCTCTCAGTCCGCCCTGTCCACCGCTACTTCCACCATATGCAGCTCTCAAGTCCAGCTCACCCTCCCAGAGACTATGAGTAGGTCAAGAAAGTACTCAGTCTCTCACCCGCGTACACTGGGTTTGAACGCCCACATTGCCAAACTAATCTCGTTAGAGATGATGCCCTATCGGTTGGTGGAAAGCGCAGCTTTCCGCAAACTCATGGCCTATGCAGTACCACGCTATGACCTACCCAGTCGCCACTTCTTCTCTCGCAAAGCCATCCCAGCCCTCCACCATCATGTGAAAGACCGCATTGTCCATGCACTCAAGCAGTCAGTGAGTGGAAAGGTGCACCTCACAACAGATGCATGGTCCAGTCGGCATGGCCAGGGCCGTTACGTGTCCATCACTGCGCACTGGGTTAATGTGGTGGATGCAGGGTCCACAGGGGACAGCGGTGGTGGGACAGTGCTGCCTAGCCCACGGTATAGGAAACAGTTGGCTGTAGGCGTTCGACCCTCCTCCTCCTCCTCCAGAAGCGAAAGCTCGTCCACAGAGCGCAGTCGTACGAGCACTCCATCTGCAGCTGCCACTGTTGCACATGAGGTGTCCCCCTATCGAGCAGCTAGTGGAAAGCGTCAGCAGGCTGTGTTGCAGATGATGTGCTTGGGCGACAGACACACCGCGGAGGTGCTGGCCGAGTACTTTCAGCGACAAACTGAGTCATGGCTGGGCAGTATACATCTTGAGTCAGGCAAGGTAGTTAGTGATAACGGCCGTAATTTTGTGGCAGCCATAGCCCTTTCAAAACTCAGCCACATACCTTGCTTGGCTCACACCTTGAACCTGGTGGTGCAGTGCTTCCTCAACAATTATCCGGAGTTAACAGCCCTGCTCCAGAAGGTGCAAAGACTGTGCGCGCACATCCGCCGGTCGCCTGTACACTCCATTCGTATACCAAATTTACAAAGAAAAAAACGACCAGAAAGTCCCAGAAGGATAATATATTTTATTACGTCATTATAAAAAATAGTTAAAAACCATTACATAAAAATAGGTAATACATATACTGAACAAAAAAGGGGGTTATGCTACCCAGATATAAAGCATAAAAAAATGTAACAAAAATGTGTAAACAAATGGTGAATAAGCAAAATAGATATTGATATATATAATGAATAATAAACAATATAAAGTGCACAGACACCAAAAAATATATTATAAACCATAAACATAAGTGTAAACCACTACCACAGTAAACCTATATATATCAATATATCGAAATAGTGCATCTGTGTGATAAGGCTGAAAAAGGACACTGTATGTGTCACCGTGAATTAAGGTGTCTACCGACCAGGAAAGGAAAAATGATGCAAAAATAAAAATAAAAATAAGTGAAAATACATACAACCTCTCCTGGTCTCCTGGGGAAGCAACCCGGTCCCGACGCACATCCGCCGGTCGCCTGTACACTCCGTTCGTATGCAGAAGCTGCAGCGATTGCTCCACCTTCCCAACCACCGCCTCATTATCGGCATTGCAACAAGGTGGAACTCCACCCTGCACATGGTGGAGCGGCTGTGCGAGCAGAGGCAGGCCATAATGCATTTGTGGGAGGATACACGGCCAGGCACTTTGAGAGCAGACATGGAGTTGACAGGTGTGCAGTGGTCGAAGCTGAAAGACCTCTGTAAAGTCCTTCATTGTTTTGAGGAATGCACACGGCTGGTAAGCGCAGACGACGCCATCCTAAGCATGAGCATCCCACTTATGCGTCTGCTCATGCAAACTTTGATGCACCTTAAGGAGCAGGCGTCTGCAGCCAATGTTGACGAGGAGGAAGAGGAGGTGGGAATCCTTGATGACATTCAGCCATTGTCTGCTCAGGGACCTCTCCTGGATGAGGTGGAGGAAGAAGAGGAGGAGGAGGATGATGATGGGGATGATTACTTAGGGGAGGAGGATGCATCTCGTGGGGCAAGTGAAAATGTTGGCGTGGCAAGGTCTGGTACAGGGTTTGTGCGTGACTGGAGGGATGTGGATTTACCAGAAAGTGCTCCTCCAACCAGCACTCGCAGTGCATCATTGACACCGGGAACATTGGCCCACATGTCAGATTATGCCTTGCAGATCCTAAAAAGGGACCCCCGCATTGCCAAAATGATGAACGATGACGACTACTGGTTGGCCAGCATCCTGGATCCACGCTATAAAGGCAAATTACAAAACATCATGCCACAGGAGAACCTTGACCTAATATTGGCTAATAAACAAGCAACTCTGGTAAACCGGTTGGTTGAGGCATTCCCAGCACACAACAGCGGTGATGGTTCTCACATGAGCCGTACGGGCCAGGGGCAGCTTGGCAGAGGTGTTCGTGGTGCACACAGCAGAAGTGGCATTGGAGACAGGGGTTTCATGACAATGTTGTGGACTGATTTTTCAAGTATCGCTCACACAACTGGTAATACTGCATCGATGGAAAGTGACAGGAGACAGCAGTTGTCAACTATGGTTACAAACTACTTTTCCTCCCATATCGATGTTCTCCCGCACAGGTCATTCCGCTTTGACTATTGGGCCGCTAAACTGGACACCTGGCCTGAATTGGCACAATATGCCTTACAGGAGCTCGCTTTCCCAGCTGCAAGTGTGCTATCGGAAAGAGTCTTCAGTGCAGCTGGATCAATCCTGACAGAAAAAAGGACCCGTCTGTCAACCCAAAATGTGGATGATCTAACCTTCATTAAAATGAACCATGCATGGGTTTCCAAGGATTTTGTCCCACCTTCCCCTGATGACACATAGGGTGACAGAAAAATGGCTTGCTTTGGTCCTCCTCTTCCTGGGACTTGAACAATTTCGCCTTTTGCATCAGCTGAATGTCCAACATCAACATATGCCACTTTCTAAAACTCCCTAACTGTGCTGCCTCCCCCCCATGGCCGGGGTCACCACCTAGCGCACGACACCGTGCGAGTGCCGTTGCCCTGGACAGGTGGGTAGGCCGACTCTTGGGCGCGGGCACTGGCACAGGGTCCCTCATAGTGCAATCAAGTGTCTCTGACGGTGGTGGTGCACACCCGCTGTCAGACACACCGCTGTACTATGAGGGGCCCAGTGCCAGTACTGACGCCCACGAGTGGGCCCCCCTTGCTTGGGCAGGGCCACAGCATTTGCAATCTTTACTTCTCCCTGCTCCTCCGCTGTGTAGACTGGGCCGTCAAATCCATACTGGGCCTGACCCCGTCTGAACCTGCCTCCTGATCTATAGACATATATTTTGAATGTGTACACTATGCTATCCATACATGTTATCCGGGGATACGGTACCCTTTCTCACCTTTGTGCAATCACGTGTAATCCATACTGGGCCTGACACCGTCTGAGCCTGCCTCCTGATCTATACACATATATTTTGAATGTGTACACTATGCTATCCATACATGTTATCCGGGGAAACGGTACCCTTTCTCACCTTTGTGCAATCACATGTAATCCATACTGGGCCTGACACAGTCTGAGCCTGCCTCCTGATCTATACACATATATTTTGAATGTGTACACTATGCTATCCATACATGTTATCCGGGGATACGGTACCCTTTCTCACCTTTGTGCAATCACGTGTAATCCATACTGGGCCTGACACCATCTGAGCCTGCCTCCTGATCTATACACATATATTTTGAATGTGTACACTATGCTATCCATACATGTTATCCGGGGATACGGTACCCTTTCTCACCTTTGTGCAATCACGTGTAATCCATATTGGGCCTGACACCGTTTGAGCCTGCCTCCTGATCTATAGACATATATTTTGAATGTGTACACTATGCTATCCATACATGTTATCCGGGGATACGGTACCCTTTCTCACCTTTGTGCAATCACGTGTAATCCATACTGGGCCTGACACCGTCTGAGCCTGCCTCCTGATCTATACACATATATTTTGAATGTGTACACTATGCTATCCATACATGTTATCCGGGGATACGGTACCCTTTCTCACCTTTGTGCAATCACTTGTAATCCATACTGGGCCTGACTCCATCTGAGCCTGCCTCCTGATCTATACACATATATTTTGAATGTGTACACTATGCTATCCATACATGTTATCCGGGGATACGGTACCCTTTCTCACCTTTGTGCAATCACGTGTAATCCATATTGGGCCTGACACCGTTTGAGCCTGCCTCCTGATCTATAGACATATATTTTGAATGTGTACACTATGCTATCCATACATGTTATCCGGGGATACGGTACCCTTTCTCACCTTTGTGCAATCACGTGTAATCCATACTGGGCCTGACACCGTTTGAGCCTGCCTCCTGATCTATAGACATATATTTTGAATGTGTACACTATGCTATCCATACATGTTATCCGGGGATACGGTACCCTTTCTCACCTTTGTGCAATCACGTGTAATCCATACTGGGCCTGAGAACGGCTGGCGAGCTGTTAAGCAAGCTACAGCACCTGTGGTTTGCACACGTAAGTTTTTCATTTTTTCAGGAATGACGGTTAGGCCTAATTCCGGAGCTGCGGTTGACCTGCACTTACTGGGAAATCATCGTTCGCGGGTAATAATTGTAATCCCAGATCCCCATCACTAACGTTGTTCAGCGGGTTATCTGCACCTGTAAGCGACAAACGCTGGCCTTTTCAGTGTAGCGCACATGCAGCCACGGACATGTAAGGGCATGACACACCAGTTATTGGCCAATCTCACTTGCCAGAGCCTCGCGTGTCCCTCTAGTAAGCCGGACTCGGACCGCGGGGCATGACGGAGTCTCGTTCGTTAACGGAATTAAGCTTGCAATGTGTGCATCTTTTTTGTGGCTGGATGGTTGAGGTTGCCCATGTTGAGTCAAATTACGCAGTAGGCTCCACTCCTGGTGGTGCCCTTCTGGACATTACTTTAAGGTTCAGCTTTGCAACCATACTGCCCACTTAAAACAAACACTTTGCCTTCATGAACGCTGTTTGGAGGGTCGTGACTCGTGGGAATAACGCCGCCCAATAAGTTAACCTGCTAGAGAGATCCTTCGTTGCTCCCAAGCATGACATCACACTCCCTAGGAGGAAGGTAATGCCACTGTGGCGACCATACTCCTGGGGGCGACACAAGTGCACTGATGCCCAGCCACTGCTCGATGAATCTGCTGGTACATTGACCCAGACCACTACATTCCCCTCGCACGCTACACGGCCTGAATCTGACCCTGATGAAACTCAGGTTACCCTTTCCATATACAGTTCCATCTTACACGGTGACAAAGAGGAAGCTGCAGATGAAAGTGCAGGTTCGGCACACCCGCCGTCAGACACACCACCGTACTATCAGGGGCCCTGTGCCAGTGCCGTCGCCAACGAATGGGCCCCCCCTGCTTGCTTAGGATCACAGCACTTGCCAGGTTGAAATACTGTGCAGTGAGATGGAAGATGGGGACGACGAGTCCAGACTAGTACAGGGATTCCCTAGCGAGGAGACTTATTTCATTGTTTTCAATGTTGGGACAGCAATTTTTGGGGAGCACTATACTCTGGAGAATGATAGATGGGGCCCACCATACACTGGAACATTCCAAAGGTGGACATCAGACACTGGAGCAGCATTTACAGGGCCCATTATACACTAGAGCATTAGAAATGGGGCCCATTATGTTTGGAGCATTATTTGGGCCCATAAGACATTGGAGCTTCATCCATGGGGACCAACATATACTGTAGCATTATGTGGAGCTCATCATATACTGTTTCAAACATTATATGGGACCAATGATTCTGTATGGAGAAATAGATGGGCCTTGTCATGAGATGTAAAAAGTGAAGTATTTTTCATTGTACTATACCGCTATTTCTCTGCCGTATCGGAGCGTCATGAGTTGTGGTATGTGTTAAAGGGGCGCTCTTTTGCCAAGGGAACATGAAAACCTGGAGCCAGCCCTACCCCCCCACAACTTTAGCCAAATAACCCCCAATTTTTAGTGCGTAACTAGTATTATGAAGTTAATTAAGGTTGACAAGCTTAAGTAAGAAGAATTGATGCTTTTGGCATTCAAATGGGCACTGTAGGTGTGTTTCCTCTCCTCCTCTCACTGCCGACTTTAATTCCCCATTGACTTACATTGGGTTTCGTGTTTCGGACGGACCCCCGACTTTTCCCTATAGTCGGCTGATTTTGCTCGACTCGACTTTTGGAAAAGTCGGGTTTCATGAAACGAAACTCGACCCTAAAAAAGCAAAAGTCGCTCAACTCTAATCATTAGGGGTCACTGCCACAGCCTCTGTCCCTACCTTGAAACAAAGTGTCATAAATGATATTATATGTGTTAGGGACGGCGGAACGCACTAAATATTAAATAATAGAAAGTGCGATCGCCGCCCGGGGTCCACCGTGCAGTAGGTGTTAAAACCGCTGCTAGACAATCGCAGACGTGCTATATGGCGGTACGATGCACACGGGTTCAACGTCACCCGATGTGCGCAGAGCGGACTCTGTTAACTCACAGAGGCGCTGTAACATAAACATAAACACCGAGCCTGTTAGACTCACAGGTCTCAGCGAAATTACACGCACGGTATCAGGTCACAGGACAGGGTCCAAGACAGGGGACGGTGTCCGTCTAGACCTACAGTGCGAGCGGCATCGTTACTGTGGACGCCGGTAAGTGCTGCTGAATGCAGCATGGCAGCAGACACAGCCGCTATGCGATAGTGCCGTGAGAGATGTAACACCACCGGACGCTAGTGTAGAGGTGCGGTGTGCACAGTGGCCTAAGGTTTGCCACTGACTGGCGCTAACTCTTTCTATGGCTCCCTATCCACATGCGTAATATCAGAGGGAGGGGAATCTTAATAAGTCAGTCACCAGAATCATACATCCATCACCATTCACACATCTAGCAAGAAGAGTCTATACTAGCGCATGGCCGAGCGGCCATGCGGGCCTTTTATAGCCATGCGCCGCCGGGACCTTTCAGATCTCTGAGATGGACCAATCAGATCAGGAGAAGGACCTGAGCACGTGACTCCCGATCTCCAATGGGAGATCGTCTCGTGAGCATGCCCAGTAGCGAGAAGAGAGGACTTAGCTTCTGGAGTGGCTTGCTGTAGGACAGCCTGCGCTACTATTGCTGACCCAGAGGTGGCAGCAACAACCAGTCCGACGGAGCTGGTCTGAGCAGAGCGTCTGGGACGCCGAGATTGCTGTGCAGGCTCTTGAGTTGTCGGTGGAGAATGGGAGACCACTGGATGCAAGGCTCTGGATTCCCGCTGTGCAGCTGCAGGAACCTGACGCCTAACAATATGTGATGTCCGTTTCAGGGGCTGGGCTAGTCCTGCTCTCCTGAGCAAGTGTCGGTTGTCAATTCCAATGTTTTCTCAGTACGAGCTCTCAGGTCACTGTGCAATATCACTTTCAATGCACAGTGACAGTGCGCTCCCTCACCCGATCTTATGAGAATTGTTATGAAGCAGTAAGACATTGCACATCACTGCGCATTATAAGGAGGGAACGTGCCGAACGCCCTTAAAAGTGATGTCACATGATAGAGACGTTCTGCTCTCAGGTTCCCTTTAGGAGACTTAATCAAGCTAACATAAGAAAGGCTGTTAATTGCTAACTTGGACCTTTCTCTGGATTCTGAAATCTTGAATAAGCAGGAGTATAAACCAATTCATTTAAAAGTTATACTAAATATATTGTCTCAGCACATGACGTGAAATAAATGAAGGCTGGCACTATATACAACAGTCTTGATTAAAAGTCCATTTTTCTGAAAAGTGGTGCAGTTGGCGTAAAAATGCTAAACATTGTTAAACATTTTGCAAAACTACATGTTGCGTAAAGATTTGCAACTTCTATATGTCATATACAACATACTCAATGCACAGACTATTATTAGAATCATTTTCAGTAAATTTGAAACTCAAGATTGAATCACTTCTATTTTTTCTATATGACGACATGAATATTATTTAATTCAATCAATCTCTTCTAATTTACCAAGCATATTATGGCTGTACTGATCTATTAATTTGTAGTTCTGGATTTAACTCATCTCCTGAGATCCCAGGAGAAAAAGATGTGAAAAAGCTATGACAACATGTGACTGCTTCTCAGCTGCCGGGATCACCAGCCTGCTGCTCTGTGCAGCACACGTTCCATTCTGCAGCAGCCAATTTACCCAGATCTCTCCCTCGTGGGGAATTTTAACACTTGTCACCTCATTTATGATGTCCTTTTTAATATTCTGTGTTAATTCTCATATGTTTAACCTATTCCTCTCTTTTTAGAAAATGCTGGATTTAGCATCTTGATGGAATAAAAATATCCTATTAATGTTGAACACTTTCATGATGGGGCGATTTTTCATTTTTGCGCTTCTGCTTTTTTCTCCCTTTTTTCAAAGAACCATAACTTTTCTATTTTCTACCAAACATAGTCATATAAAGGCTTTATTTTTTGTGTGTGACGAGTAGCAATTTTGATTAACACCATTCATTTTAGCAAACAATGTACTGGAAAATAGGGGGAAAAAATTGAAGTGCGATTAAATGGCATAAAAAATGCATTTCTGTCATTCTATTTTGGATTTTGTTTTTACGATGTTTATTTTATTGTAACATGATTCTCCATGTGTTAGGAACGGCAGAACGCACTAAATAAAAATAATAATAAAGTGTGTTCGCCGCGCGGGGTCCACCGCACAGTAGGTGATATAACCGCTGCTAAGTGGTGGCAGGAGCAATATGGCAGAAATGCGTGCAGAGTTAAACTTCACCCAGGTGCGCAGAGCAGTCTCAGTTAATTCACATAGACGCCAAACAAGTACAAACGCAAAAGACTGAGTCTGTTGAAGTCACAGAACTCAGTAAAAACACACACACAGTATCAGGTCACAGGAGTAGCCCGGGACGGCGGTACTATGCCCATCTAGACCTACCGTGTGCACAGCGTCGCAACTGCGAACGCAAAGGGGCTGCTACTGCAGCATGGACACTGCAGCTAAACGACAAGGCTAAGGCGCAAGCGCAATGTCAGACGCTAGCAGCTGTGGATGTTGCAGCAGAGGAGCGCTGGCGCTGATTCTAAACTCAGACCCTAACCACATACGTAATATCAGAGGGAAGGGGTTTTATAATGAGTCATTCACCAGAATCAAACATCCGTCCTCATACACACAGCAGCAAGTAAGTCTATACTAGCGCATGGCGGAACAGCCATGCATGCCTTTTATAGCAGCCGGGACCTTCCACAAGCTTCCAGATCTCTGAGATGGACCAATAAGATCTGGAGCGGGACCTGAGCACATGACTCCCGATCTCCAATGGGAGATCCTCCCATGAGCATGCTCAGTAGGAGGACAGAAGGACTTAGCCTCAGGAGAGATTTGCTGCAAGGCAATCTCCTCTGCAATCTCCTCTGCAGTAGATATACAGCAGGAGACCGCAGAATGTGAGGGTCTGGATCCCTGCGGAGCAAACGCAGAAATCCAACGCCTAACACCATGTCAATATGATTACGTGATGCCAAACATGTATAATTTCTTTCTTTTATTTAAATGGTGAAATAACAGTGCAGACTTTTGTAAAATAACTAAAGATGGGTGAACCCGAACAGTAAAGTTCGTCATCTGTACCAAACACCTACTGTTCGGGCACAGACACCGAACATGAACTTTACCAGGAAGTCCGTGTTACTGTTTCGGTTCGGCTGCCCAAACATCCAGTGTTTGCCACACTGTCATGTGCATGACAGCACAGAAAACATCTTCTGATTGGCGCTGAAATCATCCCCGATAGTCAGAGAGCCGCGGTTTGCATGCTGTCTAAAGACAGCGTGAGAGCTCAGCTATGATCGGAGGTATAAAGTTTACCTCCGGTCACTGGTGTCAGCTAATGGAACTACCGCTCCCATCATCCGAAACCTACAGTCGCTAATAATTGTGAGAGTAGGAGCGGCGGATGGGAGTATTCATCAGCTGCTTCTGCGCTGTAAATAAATAAGTTTAAAAAAATGGTGTGGGTCCCCCTGTATTTTTGATAACCAGCCAGGCATAAACTCTCATGGTTCAAGTCTCCAGGTCCAGATGAATTACACCCCAGAGTACTGAAGGAGATAGCAGAAGAAATTTTTTAACCACTTTCCATAATCTTTGAAAATCCTTGGAGAACAGGAGACGTCCCAGAAGACCGGAGAAGAGCAAATGTTGTCCCTATCTTCAAAAAGGGGAAGAAGGTTGATCCAGGGAACTATAGGCTGGTGAGTTTGACTTCTATACCAGGAAAGATTTTTGAACAAATTATTAAACAACATGTATGTAAGTACCTGGATAAGAATGAAGTGATTAAACAGAGTCAGCATGGGTTTGTAACTAATAAGTCATGTCAGACTAACTTAATTTCCTTCTATGACAGAATCACTGACTGGGTGTATCAGGGAAATGCTGTAGATATAGAATATCTTAATGTCACCAAAGCATTTGACAAAGTATCTCACACAATCCTTATTGAAAAAATGACTAAGTATGGAATGGACAAGGCAACTGTTAGGTGGATTCATAACTGGCTTAGTGATCGGACCCAAAGAGTAGCCCTAAATAGCTGCACATCCAGTTGGAAAAATGTCTCAAGTGGGATACCACAGGGCTCTGTCCTGGACCCTGTATTGCTCAACATCTTTATCAATCATTTAGATGAAGGAATTGTGTGTAAACTGATTAAATTTGCTGATAACACAAAGATAGGAGGGATAGCTAATACTAGAGAAGAGAGAGAGGATTCAAAAAGATATAAATTAAACTGGAGCAGTAGGAAGTAACTAACAGAATGGTTTTTAACAGGGAAGAATGCAAAGTACTACATCTGGGCAATAAAAATGAAAAAAACATATACAGATTGGAAGGAATAGGGCTAAGCAACAGCACATGTGATAAAGACTTGGGTATACTAATAGATCACAGACTGAGCATGAGTCAACAGTGTGATGCAGCAGCAACAAAGGCAAATACAATTCTGGGATGTATTAACAGAAGCATACAGTCTAGATCACATGAAGTCGTTATTGCCTTCTACTCCTCTTTGGTCAGACCTCATCTGGAATGCTGTGTCCAGTTTTGGGAACCACATTTTAAAAAAAAACATCAACAAACTGAAGCAAGTTCAGAGAAGAGCGACCAGAATGGTGACCGGTCTGCAAACCTTGTCCTATGAGGAACGGTTACAGGATTTGGGAATGTTTAGCTTGCAAAATAAAGAAGACTGAGAGGGGACTCCCCAAACCATTACTGATTGTGGAAACTTCACACTGGACCTTAAGCAGCTTGGATTGTCTGTCCCTCCACTCTTCCTCCAGACTCAAACAATGATGGTTTCAGGAGCCATGTCATCTGCTGGTGTAGGTACACGGTGTTTAAACAAGACCAAAGTCAGCACGGCCATCTACCAGGAAATTTTAGAGCACCTCATGCTTCCCACTGCCGACAATCTTATTGGAGATGGAAATTTCATTCAACAGCAGGACTTGGCACGTGTCCAAACTGCCAAAAGAATCAATTCCTGGTTTAAAAACAATAATATCACTGTGCTTGATTGGCCAGCAAACTCGCCTGACCTTAATCCCATAGATAATCTGTGGGGTATTGTCAAGAGGAAGATGAGAGACACGAGACCCAACTTTGCAGACAAACTGAAGGCTGCTATCAAAGTAACCTAGGCTTTCATAACACCTCAGCAGTGCCACAGGCTGATAGCCTCCATGAAACGCCGCATTGTTGCAGTAATTGATGTCAAATGAGCCCTGACCCAGTATTGAGTGCATCTTCTGATAATGCATTTCAGTAGGCCAACATTTCAGATTTTAAAATCATTTTTCAAGCTGGTGTTATAAAGTTTTCTAATTTACTGAGATAATGACTTTTGGGTCTTCATTGGCGGTAAGCCATAATCATCAGCATTAACAGAAATAAACACTTGAAATAGATCACTGTGTTTGCAATGACTCTATATATGAGCTTCACTTTTTGTATTGAATAACTGAAATAAATTAACTTTTTGATGATATTCTAATTATGTGAGATGTATATATATATATATATATATATATATATATACACATATATATATATACACACACACAGGTAGGGTTAGCCAGGAAAGTTTGCATTATATCATTAATCTCGTAGAAAGAGCAGAAATGTCATCAGATGCATAGTGGACGTTCAGTGGAGGATGGAGGTAAAATGTGTGAGTTGCCAGGGGGGATCTGATTGCCAGAGATTTAGTTGGGTAGATCAAAAATGTCTAATATCCTGTTTACACAGGAGAGCATGTGTGGCACCCCGGGAGTCCGGTTGCCACAGTGGCATTGCCTCCCTCACAGGCAGTAATGTCATGCCTGGAAGCAAGGAGGGGTCACCTTACCAAGTGTCAGTAGGAGAGAAGTCGAGCAGAACTTGGGGAGTGGAGCTGTGACTAAACTCACCCCAGAACTGAGCACTAGGAACCGGATACCGGAGTCCTTGGTTGCGTGGGTAGTGAAGTCCCAGCAGCTAAATCCAGAGGGCAGGGGACTGCAGGTCTCCTGGCCCGATCTAATACCCGGTGGCACAGCAGCATACCAGAGCCTGGAGCTGACACAAAGGAACGGGACCTGTGATAGGCTCGAGCTACCTCCCATGCGGGCAACGGTTTGTTTTTAAAACAGAGAGAGACAGTTAGTAGCAGGAGGGTGAGCTGTTAGGCAGCAAGGAAAAGGGAGGACAGTGCAGAAGAAAGGCCTCCGTACCTACCTGGCCTGGTGTATCCAAAATTGCTTACAGGCTACCCGGCTCTCCATTGCAACATGTTACCAGTGCCTCGGTCTGTACTATCAAACATCAAGCAAAGGAAAAGAAAACTACAGCAGTTGTGTCCTCCAGTGATCTCTTGCACCCTGAGTCCTGCACCACAAGGTGCATGAAGCCTGATATAAATGGAACCGGTAGCCCTGGGGCCCCACTCCACCTGTGGGGAGCAGAACCATCCCAGCTGCATCACCATCAGCCCCAGCTGTCTCCTTTAGCATCGTCAGCCATCCATTGCCGAAAACCATACGTTAAATCCCATATACATATTCCCCATTTTACGGCAAAGCCAGGGCCACGGAGTTGGGTCACGGGGACTTCCCCAAAGAACTGTCCGACCCGGTTCCGAATACCCCACGGTCTTGGTGGGCATGTCACATGTACTGGACTTATAGACAAGAAATCATATGACATGGCTGCCCACAATAAGGGTTCGAAAAGCATGGGATGAAAACAAATTGATCCAGTGTTTTATTTTTTTCAATTCAGCTCTTAAATTGTGCTTTAAACCCCAAACAGGCATTGAAGAATAAGTAAAGGATAATTAAAAAAATTAACCTAATGGGAAGCTTTTGCTCTGGTGGTCTACACTCAAACAGAATTCAAGACTCCATATTCCATTACCTTTACTAGATAAGACATCTTACAGAGAACATTAAAAATTTAGTACGGAATGCCAAATTCCACTTTACTAAATAACAGAAAGCAAACTGATGTAATCTATCAATGGCATTGAGAAAATAGGATGAACGCTTACACCGGGAATTAAAAGTGATGTTTTGAGCTGAATGTAACAGTAGTGGTAATGCAATTTAATGTCAAGGAGCATAACAGAATGCCAGAATCACAAAATGCCCCTGAAAAATACAGGAGGATGTAATCACATTGTATAGAAGACTGTAACATGGGAGCCGTTATGTTCAGACTGAAATATAAGAAGCAATATAAGAAAACAATATGGGAAGGTAACAGAGCAGGTTAATCTAGAGGAAAGCAAAGATCCATGGATATTCAGTTACAGTATCTTATCATTACTAATGCATATGACTTCATTTATCCTATGGAGCATTATAACAATACTATGCAATGCTGGAGACTTTCTCGCTGGTGAGATCGCTGTTGTGTCACAAAACTTGTGACTCAGCAGCGATCTCGCTAGTGAGATCGCTATGTCTGATGGGCTTAAGGTCTTATAATCAGCAGGGTCCTCTCTCTATAAATCTCTCCTGTGGGGTGCAAACTTTTCTGATCGGCAGGGTCCTCTTGCTCTCTCTTCTGTAGTCTGTAAGCTCTAATGGTCAGTGAAGTCCTCTCCCTCTCTCTATCCTTCCTGTAGGCTTTGTAGGAAGCAGGGTCCTCTCTCTCTTACAGTGTGTAAGCTCTATTGGTCTGCAGGGTTGTCGCTCTCTCCTGTAGAGTGTAAGCTTTTATAGTCAGCAGGGTCCACTCTTTGGCTCTCCCATAGTGTATAAGTTCTAATGGTCAGCTAGGTCCTCTCGCTCTCCTACAGAGTGTAAGCTGTTATGGTGATCAAGGTTCTCTCTCTCTCTTCTAAGTGTAAACCCTTATGGTCAGCAGGATACTGTTTCTCTCCTGTAGATTGAAACATTCTAATGGTCAATGCGGTTCTCGCTCTTTCCTGTAGAATGTAATGGTTCCCATCTCTCTTTCTTTCTTCTGTAGCTTTTATGGTCAGCAGGGTCACCTTACTCTCACCCATAATATGTAAGCTCTTAGGGTAAGTTCTCTCTGTGTCTTCTTTCCCATGTGTATTTTCTGGGCATTTACAAGCTTTTTAGTATTGAAATTTGCATAAATGTATTCACCCTAAATCAAATTGGTTATAGAAAATTCTGCTACGCCGGCGAATTTGGATTTCAAAAGATCAAAAAAATTGTCTCATCTATAGTTGGTAGGTTTTAAACACTGTTAGAGTAGATATATTTGGGGTCCCAACATAAGAATTCAAATCTACTAAATTATACGTGTGTTTTCTATTTTTCTAGATGGTGATTCTTTGGATTTGTATGTCATTATTCCAAGAGGGTTACTGAAATTTGCATACTGTCATTTGCTTATCCAGAAACTCTGTGTTGCTATGTCTTGTTTCATTAACAGCCTGGTTGTCTCTCTTATCTCTTGTGTGTGCCGGTACTTATGATTTGGTGCCAATTTGTCTTGTGTTGCATGATTAAGGAGTTGTGTTATCAGCATGTTCACACCATGCAGCAATGACTAGAAACCAATTCTGAACTGTCATTATATGCATCAAAAAGAAGGGACGTCTGTAGGGTAACAGCATTTGCATAAATATGTTGTTTTATGCAGCAGTTATGCAAATGTAATCAACATGGTCACCTTCAAGGGGAACGAAAATAAAGAAAAAAATCTATTTCTTTGCCCCAAAGTGTTTTCCCATGCAAAATAAAACTGAAATACTTATTCAGTGTTATGAAAACCTCTTCTAAATCCACATACATACATTAGTGATTGTAGCCTGTAGTAATAGAGCAATTGGACAACCAGAGAGACTTACACTCATCTGTGATCTGTCTCTATTATTAATGATATCTACGCATTGGTTATTCCTATTAAAGCATATGTCATACAGGTGAATCTCACAAAATTAGAACATCATCACAAAGTTAATTTATTTCAGTTCTTCAATACAAAAAGTGAATCTCATATATTATATAGAGTCATTACAAACAGAGTGATCTTTTTCAAGTGTATATTTCTGTTAATGTTGATGACTATGGCTTACAGCCAATGAAAACCCAAAAGTCATTATCTCAGTAAATTAGAATACTTCATAACACCAGCTTGGAAAATGATTTTAAAATCCGAAATGTTGGCCTACTGAAATGTACTGTATGTTCAGTAAATGCACTCAATACTTGGTCAGGGCTCCTTTTGCATCAATTACTGCATCAATGCAGAGTGGCATATAGGTGATCAGACTGTGGCACTGCTGAGGTGGTTATGGAAGCCCAGGTTGCTTTGATAGCAGCCTTTAGCTCATCTGCACTGTTGGATCTGGTGTCTCTGACCTTCCTCTTGACAATACCCCATAGATTCTCTATGGGGTTATGGTAAGGCGAGTTTGCTTGTCAATCAAGCACAGTGATACTATTGTTTTTAAACTAGGTATTGTTACTTTAGGCAGTGTAGACAGGTGCCAAGTCCTGCTTGAGAATGAAATTTCCATCTCCAAAAAGCTTATCGGCTCTAAAATTTCCTGGTAGATGGCTGCACTAACTTTGATCTTGATAAAACACAGTGGACCTACACCAGCAGATGACATGGCTCCCCAAACCATCACTGATTGTGGAAACTTCTCACTAGACCTCAAGCAGCTTGGATTGTGTGCCTCTCAACTCTTCCTCCAGACCCTGGGACCTTGATTTCCAAATGAAATGCAAAATCTACTTTCATCTGAAAACAACATCTTGGACCACTGAGCAACAGTCCAGTTCTTTTTCTCCTTGGCCCAGGTAAGACGCTTCTGGTGTTGTCCATTGGTCATGAGCGGCTTGACACAAGGAATGCGACACTTGTAGCCCATGTCCTGGATATGTCCTAGATATTGAAGCAATGATTCCAGCAGCAGTCTACTCATTGTGAATCTCCCCCAAATTTTTGAATGTGAACAGCCAGATTCTTTAGCAATGACCTTTTGTGGCTTACCCTCCTTGTGGAATGTGTCAATGACTGCCTTCTGGACATCTGTCAAGTCAGAAGTCTTCCCCATGATTGTGGAGCCTCCAGAAACAGACTAAGGGTCCTTTTTAAACACTTAGGAAGCCTTTGCAAGTGTTTTTATGTTTTTATTAATTATTCTAATTTACTGAGGTAATGACTTTTGGGCTTTCAGTGGCTGTAAGCCATAATCGTCAACATTAACAGAAACAAACACTTGAAATAGATCACTCTGTATGCAATGACTCTATATAATATGAGCTTCACTTTTTGTATTGAAGAACTGAAATAAATTAACTTTTTTATGATATTCTAATTTTGTGAGAAGCACCTGTACATCAAAGGAGAAATGGGGATTCAACATAGACATCACAGGAGATATAGGGTTATGCTATATACCACAGGAGATATGGGGCTGCAGTATATACATAACAGGAGATATGGGGCTATGGTATAAACATCACAGGAGATATGGAGCTGTGGTATATATATATCACACGAGACATAGGGTTGCGGCATAGACATCATAAGAGATGCTGGGGCTGCTGTATTGATGTATCAGGAGACATGAGGCTATGGCATTTACATCACAGGAGACATGGAGATGCAGCATATACATAGCAGAAAACTTGGGGCTGCAGTATACAAATCACATGAAACATGGGGCATGCATCATATACATCACAGGTGACAAGGGGCTGTTATATACATCACAGAAGATATGGGGCTACAGTATATACATGACAGGAAATATGGCGTTGAAGTCTAAACATTACATATATACATGACAGGAGATGTTGAGCCTGTGGTATATACATGACAGGAGATGCTGAGGCTATGGTATAGTCATCACAGGTGATATGGGACTGTATAGTCATAACAGGAAACACTGGGGCTGCTGTATAGACATTACAGGAGATATGAGGTTGCTGCAGTGACATCACAGGTGGGGCTGCAGCTGCCGCTGCTGTCTTCTTCTGTGGGATGGGACTGCATCATGCACTAACTACAACCACAAAGAACATCCTGACATTGGCACTGGCCAGCGTGAGGACATAATCTTTCATTGAACACACTGCAGTGTTTACTAATGCTCACAGAGCAAGAAGAAATTAGAGGGCCGGCAGACGTTAAAACACTGCTGCCAGCCTGAGCACTGAGTCCCCGGGAATCTGCCCAGAGGCCGCAGTAAAGGTCATCGTGGGCTGTAAATGGCCCGCGGTTCTGAGTTTCCCCACCCAAGTGTTAAAGTATGCAATGAGTCTGCTCTGATTAGGGTACTATTATTGTAAAGCAAGGGAGAGCAGGTGAACTGACAGTTAGGGTCCATAGTGAAAATTACAAAATTTAAAGCACCACTGGAGTGGAGCTAGTAATGTAAGGTCCTTGCCACTAGTCTTATACTTACCAGCCACCATCTTCATCTTTCATCCGCAGCGTTACGGTTGGTCTCCTGCAGTTTGTTACCTGTCGGATCGCTCCAGTGGAATGAACTCGTGGTCACTTGAGGCTTGAGGACTGGAAAGAGCTGAAGACAGCGGGTGGTGAGCATAATATTAGGTGCAACGACATTACATTAGTTGCACCACTCCAGCGCTCCAATAATAAAAAACTATTAAAAATTAGAACAAAAAAACAATATGAAACATAAAAAAGTAGCATAAAAACTTGATTTTAACAATAGGTAATTTTCTAAAGACACATACCCATTATATGAAGGTGTAGAGGAGTCAGCTAATACTCAAACACGTAGGCAATAAGATATGTAATTATGATTACGTGAAAAACATAGCACTGCATTCTGTAGATGTATATTTATGCCACGATCAATTTTTCACATATATTTTTTGTGCTATTGACTCAAGAAGTTAGATAAAGCTATGCTGATATAAAGACATGGATAAACAAAGAATATTGAAGCATCAAGCAGCAGGAAATGGGTCGAAACGAAAATGTCAGAATTGTATATTTTTCATTTGCTGCTTAGAGCTGGAGGCTTAGTGTGAAGTGTTATTCTTTTACAATACGTAAATAAAAAAGGAAATAAAATAGTGTTTTGGAGTAAACTGTTTCCTGACATCAGCCATCTCAGCCAAGTGAAGATTATTTATCTTACATCACCCTGTGGCAATGCAGATTCCAACCTCAGCTTGATTGCTTGCATTGCCCCCAGTTATAAAAAAGGTGTCCAGACTGAGACTGTTGGTTTATATGCGCCAGTTATATCACCACGGGCATAACTGAGCTGTTATAATTTGTCGCTACAGTTTATAGTCTTATGTACATGTCCCTGTGACTTCTGTGCAGAAACAGTAAATGCATTACTTTTTGTTTTTATTAATACAAAATATTTATAAGGATCTGGATAGCTGTGAAGAAGAGCTCATCATGTGAATTGAAGAAACCCCAGGGGAGACGTAACCTAGAGAACTTTATGGCTGAGGCTTTGTTGTTGAGTAGTTTTCTTGTCCTTGGGAGCATAAGAACAACATGGGCACAACTAAGGTAGCAGGCATAGCAGCTGGTATGGGACCCAGAAGCTAATGGGGCTTTTTTCTTCTCTAAGGTGAGATGGAAGGCTGGAGTCCGCTAGATCACGCGGCATTATGTTAGCGCCTCTCTGCTCTGGCTCTCTAATAACAGTTTCTGAGCAATTGTTAGCAGCGGATTAATCAGCGTAACATCCAGAGTCAGCAACACAGAATGTAGATTTATTCATATCCAGGTTGAACAGCTTACAGCATGAAATGTGATCAGTCTGGTATCTGCTGTGGCTTGCAGCATGGGAGCATTACAACAGCAAGAAGGGAAGAGAAGGAGGGGGCATCCTGTCTGTTTTTTTTTTGTCACTGAACTTTGTTAACAATCTCACAATATGCACAATATATCAAACAGTACAGTAGTAGTTGTTGCAATACATACAGATCAATATGCATTATTCCAACACCCCCACTCAACAACTACTTATCCTCTTAGTCCCAGTGTGGTTCTCAATTCTTGGAACCTGGCTCGTGGCAATGGCTTTGTCATAATGTCATCTGCCATCTTATCAGTTTCACAATAGACGAACTGAATTATGCCACGATCTATCAAATCACGTAAATGATGATGTCTGACGTCAATGTGCTTGGTTCTAGCACTGATAGCAGCATTGATCCACTTTGTTCTTTCATGGACAGGTAGTTCTTGCATTTCATCCCATGACTGCGGCTCTGATTCAGGTAGTGTCTTGACTGTGTAGGATAGACGTTTAGCTGGTACGCCTCTGTTTGATCTTGAAGATCTCCTGATTTCAGATTCACCTGATTTTTCTGTTGTTCCTTCAGTGGTTGAAAAATCCAGCCAGACCTCTACATCCTCCTTGTTATTGTCTTGTAATTGTGACTTCAGCTGGACTACTGGCATGATGTCACAAAACTTGGGGGACATAAAGTTCTCATCAGTCAATACATCTCTACTTATTGTGACCTTGTTTGTTTCTGGGTTTAGAATCCTATAACCTTTCTGGGTTTCGCTGTAGCCTACCAGGATCCCTTCCTTAGCGTGAGATTCCCACTTAGTTCGCCTTTCTTTGGGAACATGTACAAGCGCTTTACTTCCGAATATTCTTATATGATGTAGTTTTGGCTTTCTGCTGTTCCATTGCTCAAACGGAGTTTTCTCTGTAGCTTTACCTGGTAGTCTGTTCTGAAGATAGCAAGCTGTCATGATTGCTTCACCCCAATATGCTGTGGGCAGATTTGCATCAAACAGCATACTTCTTCCACTTTCACAGAGTGTTCGGTTCCTTCTTTCCGCGACACCATTTTGCTCAGGATTGTACGGTACAGTGGTCTGAAATAGGATTCCATTTTTCTTTAAAATGCTGTGTGTCTCATTACTTGTGTATTCAGTCCCATTATCTGCACGCAGAATCTTCGGCATTCTCCCAAATTTATTATATACCTCAGCTAGATATACTTCAAGTTTCTCTGGAACTTCTTTTTTGCTGTGAAGCAGAAGGACAACTGTATATCTTGAATGATCATCAATAAATGTGAGAAAATATCTCTTCTTCCCAGGAGTCTGAGTGCTCATTGGACCACAGACATCTGTATGTATTAAATCTAGTGTCTGTTCTGTTCTTGTAGTACTTCTCTTAGGAAAAGCTTTTCTAGACATTTTCCCTTTGATGCAGCTAGTACATTTCATTATCTGGTTACATAGATCAATTGTAATGTCCTCAGCTAGTTGCTTTTGAACTAACTTCCTTATTGCTTCTGGGTCTCTGTGTGCTAGGCGCCTATGCCATACATGAATGCAGTTATTGTGCCTTTCTTCCTGAGCAGTGAACACACACTCTTTGCATTTAAGCTGGTAAAGTTAATTTGTGATTTTTCCTTCTGCTAGTGTGTGGCCCTCTTTTGAGATGATGCAGCTATCATGCTTAAATGTAACTTCATTTCCTTGTTTTGTGAGTTTCTTTACAGATAGTAAATTACTCTCAAGACTAGGCACATAGAGCACATCTTTTACTGGGATCTTCTTGCTTTGTGTGGTGAGATTTTACAATCAATATAACCATCTCCTATACCTTGTGAAGTCATTTACTGACCATTAGCCATAATCACTTTCTCTGACTTACTTTGGTTAAGCTTAGAAAAGAAGTCCCTGTTATTAGTCATGTAACTAGTTGCTCCAGAGTCTATACACCATGCATGCTTTGATGTATTTACACTGACAGTAAATGCAGTTTCAGTATTCACAGAATCATTTTCTGCAGACACAGCACTTTTAACCCTTTGAAGACTGCTTTGCTTTTTCAGCTGATTCATTCTAGCTTTCCAGACTCTGCAGTCGGCTTTCAAATGTCCTGATTTCTTGCAAACAAAACATTCACGTGTTTCTTTTAGGTGCTTTCTGTTATCATTTAGATTTTGTGTCTGTAAAGCAGATTCTGCATCACATGTCCTGCTGTTTACACCTTCCGCTTTCTGCTTATATTCATCTATGAGCTTCCCTCTGACATACTCTAATGTAAGCTCATCATCTGGGCGCGCATCTAGTGCGGTTACAAGCGTATCATAGTTTTCTGGAAGACCACTAAGCAGTAATGCGGCTACATGAAAGTCCTTCAAATCTTCCCCAATGCCTCTCAGGCGTTCTACAATCTCTAGAATGCTTGTTATGTAGTCCTGCATATCCTGGCCATTCTGTAGTTTAGACTGGTACAATTTTCTCATGAGATAAAGTTTATTGCTTAAATTTATCCTCTCATGCACCTTTTGCAGCTGCTCCCACATTTCTCTTGCAGTTTCACTTTTACCCACATGCACAATCTGATCATCATCTATACTGAGTGATATGGTACTTTGTGCTTTCTGATCCATCTCTATCCACTCCTGTGATACTGGGTCAGGTTTAGGCTCCTGTGTGTATTTCCACGTACCTTCTCTTATCAGCAGCACTTTCACTTTGAATTTCCAGGATTGATAATTCTGGTTAGTGAGACTTGGTACTGTAAGCTTCATGGAGTTGCTGCTGCTGGTGGGCATGTTTGCAGTCTTCCTTTCTTTTCTTTTCTCTGTGCTCTGGGGATCTGGGGCTCTAGGAGTCTGGGCACATAATCTGTTAGCAGCGGATTAATCAGCGTAACATCCAGAGTCAGCAACACAGAATGTAGATTTATTCATATCCAGGTTGAACAGCTTACAGCATGAAATGTGATCAGTCTGGTATCTGCTGTGGCTTGCAGCATGGGAGCATTACAACAACAAGAAGGGAAGAGAAGGAGGGAGCAACCTGTCTGTTTTTTTTTGTCCCTGAACTTTGTTAACAATCTCACAATATGCAGAATATATCAAACAGTACAGTAGTAGTTGTTGCAATACATACATATCAATATGCATAATTCCAACAGCAATAAATCCTCCCTCTCTGACATCAAAATGCCCTAAAAGGGGTAAAGACTAGTTTTGTCTTTGCGTGACAATCTCACATATAGCTATTGTGCAAAATGGATAGTAAGGGGCGGTGGAATGACATAATCTTGAACTTAATTGCCGACTTTAATGTTTTACTAGAGGTCCTAAGGTTAACTGTTACATCTGTATTCAGAAATAATTCTGTGGTTGCATCTCCTTTGTTAGGTTTTGATGATTGATTAGGGCATGGAGGAATTTCCACGTAAGCCATGGCAGCTTTGCTTTGATATCTTCTAACTATATCCTGCCATAAATAAAATCTGTCAAGATTCTGTACAACTTGTGCATACAATGTGGAAAACCAGCAAAGTGAATTCTAATAAAGCTCAGAAAATAGTTGGAAAAGTATCTCCACAAACAAATCAAAGATGGGGCCTACAACACTTCCACAGGGTGCACTAGCAGTCAAAAGAGATGCATGCAGTTTCTATGCTTCTGAGGTTCTTAACTAAAGAACTGAAGTTTAAATTTAGGCTACTATTCCCTCAAGTATTACCAGCTGTTGTGAATAAGCAACAAGTTGGGCTCCTCTGCTAAGACTTCCAAAAAGACCATGTCCCATATAGAAGACTGTAGATGATCAGACATTGAGTTTAGTTATCACCATAAAAGATCATCTTAGAATAAGCACAACCAACATTCAAAAGTGACCAAAACATCAGCCAGAAAGCATTGGTACTGAGATGTGGTCTGTGGTCCCCACCTGCAGAACAACTCCTTTATTAAGGGTGTCTTGATAATTGCCAATAATTTCCATCTGTTGTCTATTCCATTTGTACAACAGCATGTGAAATTGATTGTCAATCAGTGTTGCTTCCTAAGTGGACAGTTTGATTTCACAGAAGTTTCATTTACTTGGAGTTATATTCTGTTGTTTAAGTGTTCCCTTTATTTTATTGAGCAGTGTATATTTCGGACTACTGGCTTAACATGGTAAGGGGAGGGCAGGGGCAAATATTAATGCAACCTGTGCAGCTGCACAGGGGTCCAAGAGGTAAGGGGGCCACTTACACCTCCAAAGCAGGTGGAATTGTGCATTATGATGAATTATTGGACTGCAAAGGGCCCATATACTGATCTTGCACAGGAGCCATGTGGACTGTCTATGTTTGCTAGCTAGGAAAAGAAAACTATGTGATCAAGAGAAGGATTATTTTGTATGACCTTAACAGTGAAGACCCCTTTTTCAGATATCTTGCCAAAGCTTTTGCTTTAAAAACCAGGAGAAAAATTGGAGCATGCGATAATTAGCATATAAAATGATCAAATTTTATTAGAATAAAGTACTACAATTAATACAAGTGTAACAATGTGTTAACCAGACAAAATAGACGGTATCAACCCAAAATACCCTACTCCTCCATCAAGGTGGAAAGATAGCCCCAGAATGCATTCCCATACGGGCCCATGTCCTACAAGTAACAGTATGAAAAAAGCGCCCAGACAATAGGTCCAAAAATAGACATCATAAAGGTGAAGTGAGAGAGGGCGCCAGTGTAATATGGATAACCCGCTGCAAAGTGCAGCAGAGTAAGTTAGAAGACAGACCACAGGGGAGCTTACCGGGACAAGGAGGAGAGGAGGAACCAGGCTATGCCACCCCGACACGCGTTTCGCGGCACCTCAGGTCGCTTTATCAAGAGGAATCTAATGAAAAGGTCGAAACAGGACCTTCAAGTATCCCCTGAACTCGGTCATGTGACCGGAATTAGCCAGTGAAGATGGCGCTCTCGGCGCAAGCGCCCCAGCCTCCGCAGGTCCTACAGAGCATTACAGGCATCATGCACAAGTGCGCACGCGCCGGGAAAAAACCGAGGCGCGCGCACAGTACATAAAAATGCCGACTGCAGAGTGGAGCCGCAAAGGGCAAAGAGCGATGTGCACAGCCATCCATCACGGGAGTGAGACAATAAAAGGAAGGGAGGTTAATACAAAAACAAGATAAATGCAGCAATACACAATATTTAAGAAGAGGAGAAAATACATACTACATAAATGCCTTAAAATATATATATATATATATACATAGGTCCATCTCATAACCACCGAGTGTAAACAGCGTAGTGCACAAATAGCCACACAAAAGGTATGCAAGTAACAACAACACTTAGTACATAAGGCGGTATCTCAATGGAAAAATACATATACATAGCAAAACATTATTATAAGAGAAATCCACCAATAAGACAAGTATAAATGTCCATAGAAAGCTGCAGATGCTTGATGGTAGTGATCCAATCATATGATAGAGTCACATCAATGTCCAGAACAGGAGAAGTACTGTAAACTAAAGAAATACACATGAGAGAAAAAAAAGAAAAATGAAAATCAGTGAGGTATCACGTTTAAAGATAAAAACAATAAAAACGAAAAAAGGCAGCCATTGAGCCTATGGGAAGATACTGGGATTTGTGGAGGCAAAAATAAGGGAAAAGGGAATAACAAGCATCAAAATTCAAAAAAATACGCAAGAGAACAATACATCAATAAGGCACACCAATGATGATATATTGGCATGAAGAAATGAGGGTCATGAGAAAATAAAATAATATAATTTGTAGGGATGTGACTCGCTCAGGTGCAGCGGGAGACAATCATGAGGCAGGTTCTTCCCAAAGTTCATGAGGTTTATTTGCTCCATAAACCATAGACAGCATAACACTGAAATGTAACCTTCACTTCAGGCAAAGGAACAGAAATGTCCGTGGCTTCAGACTCGGACTGAGAGTCTCAGCACATGCTGGGAGCTGTAGTCCTCCCCATATACACTCTCTGTAGTGTCCCACCTGGACACATGGAAGTCTGTCCACACTCTGACAGACTCTCTCCACTCTCTCTCACATGTGCCACACACCTCAATTACATAGCCCTGTAACCACACCCACAGGTGATCACATGGCTATGACATCACTAAAGGTTGTATAGACACACAGGTTTCCCTGACACAGTGTAACAGAAAGATCAGCAGTACCTCTGCTGATCAATACACCCTGGAGCCTGCATCCCAAGGCCACCCACCTTGAGACCCATAATGGTCATTTAGGACCCTGCTCCTGTTACCACACTGAATGTGCCTGTACACCCGTCCTGGGACACCCACACAGCGCCCCCTAGCTGACATAGTGGTAACTACACCACAAATGATATATATGTACCAACACATGGGCATACTAATTAGAGAAAGGGGGCGAAACTTAAATACTCATTGAGTCCTCTCGGAGTCATAGTATCTAACTCAACAATCCATCTCGCTTCCATTTGTGCGAGAATTTTTTTAATATCGCCACCTCTGATGTCCATGTGTATTACATCAATATCCCTAACTCTCAGTAATCCAGCATCACAATGATGTTGCAGCCGAAAGTGTCGGGGGATTGTTTTTAACTCAGCCAAAACGGACACCGTCCTGGCCGTGCCAATGTCCCGCACATGCTCTCGAACCCGCAATCTCAGTTCCCTGGTGGTCAGGCCCACATAGATCTTAGGGCACGGGCATGTGGCGTAGTAAATCACATTCGACGTGCCACACGAAATGCGATGTCTGATCTTGAAGTGTCTCGTGTCATCTGAGGAACTGAAGGTGGAGCAGCGCAGGACATTGGTGCAAGCGAGGCAGTGCCCACATGAAAATGACCCACTTACAGGACCGCTGGAACCAAAAAAGTTCCTGGGAGTGGGAACATAGTGGCTCCGTACCAAGAGATCGTTTAGATTTATTGATCTACGAGGTGTCATACAGGAAAAACTCCCCAGGGCGGCCCGCAGGGAGGAATCTGTCTCAAGAGTAGACCAGTGCTTACGTAGAATGGCCCGCATGTTGTGCCACTCATGGTTATATGTCGAAATGAACCTGACAGGTCCATCTCCAACCAAACCTCCACTCTTCCGGGCAGGATATAAGAGACTGTTGCGTGAGGTATGTCTCGCCCTGTTGTAACCGGCCTTTACACACCTGCGACTATAGCCTCTGGTTAAAAGCGGTCTTTTAAATCCCGGGCCTGTCTTTCAAATCGATCATCGGTGGAACAGATGCGTCGCATGCGAAGGAACTGTCCGACCGGGATAGCCCTCACAGTGACAGGATCATGGGCGGATGTAGCATGCAATTAAGAATTGACGGACGTGGGCTTCCTGAATACATCCGTCTGGATGCGCCGGTCGACATCGACCTCCAGACGGATGTCCAGGAAGTCCACGCACGTGTCATCAAATGAGTATGTCAAACGGATGTTACTAGTATTTTCATTCAACGACCACATGAAATCCCCGAGCTGGTCGGCTGTCCCATCCCACAGGAATAGAACATCATCTATGTAGCGATACCAGCACACCACATGGGACGCGCCCCGCGGACCTCCGTCGCCAAACACCTCTCTCCCAGGCGCCAAGGAAGAGATTGGCATACGAAGGCGCACAGGCCGCGCCCATGGCTGTGCCCCGCTTCTGCAAATAGAATTGGTCCTTGATGACGAAAAAGTTGTGGGTGAGGATAAAGCAGACCAGCTCGAGGATCAGCTCATATAGAGGGCCATCCAGGTCGGAGGTCCCTAAGAACCAGCGAACAGCATCCAGACCCACCGAATGATCGATACAGGTGTAGAGACTCTCCACATCAGCAGTCACCAAAAGAGTGGAAGGTTCCACAAGGATGCCATCGACCCGCGCCAGAACGTCCGTCGTGTCATGGATGTAGGAAGGCAGTGATTCAACAAGTGATTTCAAATAAAAGTCAATAAATTGACATGCAGGTTCACACATACCACCTATACCCGACATGATAGGATGCCCCGGGGGCATCCTTGTGAACCTTGGGTAAGAGATAGAATGTGGGGTTCCTAGGAGACCTGATTACCAACCCATCAAGAACTTTTTTAGTTAGTTTTTTTGTTTTTATTGTTTTTATCTTTAAACGTGTTTTCTCACTGATTTTAATTTTTCTTTTTTTTTCTCTCGTGTGTATTTCTTTAGTTTACAGTACTTCTCCTGTTCTGGACATTGATGTGACTCTATCATATGATTGGATCACTACCATCAAGCATCTGCAGCGTTCTATGGACATTTATACTTGTCTAATTGGTGGATTTCTCTTATAATAATGTTTTGCTATGTATATGTATTTTTCCATTGAGATACCGTCTTATGTACTAAGTGTTGTTGTAACTTGCATACCTTTTGTGTGGCTATTTGTGCACTACGCTCTTTACACTCGGCGGTTATGAGATGGACCTATGTATATATATATTTTTTATGGCATTTATGTAGTATGTATTTTCTCCTACTCTTAAATATTGTGTATTGCTGCATTTATCATGTTTTTGAATTAACCTCCCTTCCTTTTATTGTCTCACTCCCGTAATGGATGGCTGTGCGCATCTGGGTCGCCCGGCAGGGCCGTGGGATACTCGGAGCCGGGCCCGTTGATTTCAATGGGAGATGTCACAGTGGCAGTGACCCGGTCCATGGCCCTGGGCATCCATGTAAAAGGGGTTGAGTGATGGGGATAAAGTCATTGAGATGATTTGTGATGCCACCTGTGGTTTCTGGTCAGTTTGACCAGCGCTGCAGGGTTGTTTCTCTGGGACAGATGGTGTGGTGCAGCAATGATGTTGTAGCCCTCCACGGGTAGGGCTGTAGTCCCAGAGCAGAGTAGATGGGGTTGGCAAATGAGGAGATAGTGAGGAGAAGTAGATGGTGCAGTGTTAGGCACAGAGATGTAGCAGTGCTGAGTTGGTTGGCGCAGGAATAAGGCAAGGAGACAAATGAATGCAGTTCCAGTTCTTTTACTCACGTTCTTGGCACAGACAGGTGCCCGCTTCAATGCTGCGGTCTCCAGATCAGGGGCTCAGCCAACTCCCAGGCAGATGGAATTAACCTTTCCAGCTCTCCCTTTCGTGTGCCTGTTCTGAATGTCTCCTTTCTAGCGCTTGCACTGAAGTACTTGTGGTTGTGTGTTAAACCCAAGTTCCTCCTTCTTGATGTTAATTAGAACTCTACTTGTACGGCAGACAGCTGTAGCCTGCTTCGGGGACTCCTTGCTATCAAGTCCCGGCTCACTCATGTTGCTGTTGTGCCCCCAAGTCTTAGGTGGGAATAAAGTGGTGACAACTTCTATTCCTCTGGTGTCTGCTGCAGGACCATTAGTATCCATGCAACCTCGGGGACCAGACCCCGGCTATGCACTTAGAACTTGAGGAAGGGCTCCACTCTGACCCTAGTCCTTAGTTCTCTTCTTCTCCTTATGTTCCGCACTAATTTTTCTTCCTTCTGGAGAATCAGGCTTTCTAGTTCTCTTTCCCCTGCCAGCAGCTTCAGGTCACAGAAGTCTGATGCAGCACCTCGTTCACTCCATCCCTCTCAGGGGATCTTCTCTCACAGACTGACCTAGTCCTCATATTCTCCCGCTCTCTTGTGCAGTCTAAGCTCCACCCACCTCCCAGCACTCTTCGTGTTCCAAGCAGGGAGCCACCAAAGGTGCTTTGCTACACTACTATGTTGTGTGGGATGCAGGTGTTGGAGGCTGGTCAGGTGTTACCATCTTACCTGGAGAGTGGGATACTACACCTCAGGAGGAGGTGCAGTAACTCTGTGGTGACTGAACCCTCAGGGGCGCCACACATCGCTCTTTGCACTTTGCGGCTCCACTCTGCAGTCGGCATCTTTATGTACTGTGCATGCGCCCCGGTTTTTGCACAGCGCGTGCGCACTTGTGCATGATGCCTGTAATGCTCTGTAGGACCTGCGGAGGCTGGGGCGCATGCGCCGAGAGCGCCATCATCACTGGCTAATTCCGGTCACATGACCGAGTTCAGGGGCTACTTTAAGGTCCTGTTTGGACCTTTTGGACCTTTTCATTAGATTCCTCTTGATAAAGCGGCCTGAGGCACCGTGAAGCGCGCGTCGGGGGTGGCATAGCCTGGTTCCTCCTCTCCTCTTTGTCCCGGTAAGCTCCCCTGTAGTCTGTCTTCTATCTTACTCCACTGTACTTTGCAGCGGGTTATCCATATTACACTGGCGCCCTCTCTCACTTCATCTTTATGATGTCTATTTTTGGACCTATTGTCTGGACGCTTTTTACATACTGTTACTTGTAGGACATGGGCCCGTATGGGAATGCATTCTGGGGCTATCTTTCCACCTTGATGGAGGAGTAGGGTATTTTGGGTTGATACCGTCTATTTTGTCTGGTTAACACATTGTTACACTTGTATTAATTGTAGCACTTTATTCTAATAAAATTTGATCATTTTATATGCTATTTATCGCATGCTCCAATTTTTCTCCTGGTTTTTATAGTGTATTTTGAGCTTGTGCAATTGGCGCTGGTGTTTGGGTTGCTCTTCCCCATCTCCATTATGCTACATTATGTTCAAGGGATTTTTGCTGCCAAAGCTTTTGCTTGTCTGTCTCTTAAACTATACGGACTGCTTGTCAAGATGTTGTGTTATGTTGAGTGGGAGAGATTGGTCTTCAGAACAGCATTATATCTATCTTTCTGATTTGCTTCCCCATGCTTCAGATACAGAGAATATTGCAAGAGAAACACCAATATTAAGTATGCAAATTCCATACTTCCTCAGTTTCATACCGTCTTGGCAACTGAACACGCATCTATCTAGCATTGATAAAATATGTTTAATATAAAGTGTTGTGGGGATCTGGCTCGCTTAGGTGCAGCGGGAGACAAATGTGAGACAGGTTCTTCCACAGTGCTTGCAGTTTATTCACGGCATAAACGCACAAGGCAACGTAACAGCAAACAAATAGCCTTTTAGCTCAGGCAAAATAACACAATGTCCGTAGTTGTAGACTCAGAGCAGGAGTCTCAGCACACATGGGAGGCTTAGTCCTCCCCACACACAACTCCTTGGTTCAGGAGCAGGCCACATTATAAGGCTGTAGCCACACCCACGTTCCCAGCAGCTGACTGGTCACCTGACTGTGACCTCACCACAGGTCCTTCAAACAAAAACAATAACAATACCTGTTATGCTTTACTTCTGCCTTATATTATAGAGACAAGCCATTTATGAGACACATATCTCCCATCGATTACACGACCCTTAGCCCTGCCACATACCTCCCCCCTCTGCCTAAAGCCGTGGGGCTTGGCACTTTCACCTACCAGGCAAGGGATTCTGGAGAGGGCATCGGCATTCCCATGTAGCTTCCCGGCCCTATGCTCTACATGGAAGCTGAAGTCTTGTAGGGCTAAGAACCAGCGGGTGACCCTAGCATTCTTGCCCTTGGTTTCCCTCATCCACCTGAGTGGGGCATGGTCGGATATTAACCTAAACTTCCGTCCCACCAGGTAGTACCGTAATGTGTCCACTGCCCATTTTATGGCCAAACACTCCTTCTCTACAACTGAGTAATTTCTCTCACAAGAAGTCAACTTCCTACTCAAGTAGAGAACAGGATGCTCCTCCCCACGTATCTCTTGGGAAAGGACAGCTCCTACCCCGACATCTGAGGCATCTGTCTGGAGGACAAATTCACGTTTAAAGTCTGGGGCCACCAAAACGGGTTGCTTACAAAGCGCTCCCTTCATTTCTTGGAAGGCTGACTCTGCTTCTTCGGACCAGCTGACCATCACTGACTTTGTCCCTTTAAGCAGATCAGTTAGAGGTGCAGCCATTGTGGCGAAGTTTGGGATAAACCTCCTGTAATATCCCACAATCCCCAGGAAGGCTTTAACTTGCTTCTTTGACAGAGGTCTCGGCCATGTTTGAATTGCCTCCACTTTATTGATTTGGGGTTTGATCTCGCCACGCCCCACTACATATCTGAGGTACTTGGCTTCTTCTCTCCCCAAGGCACACTTCTTCGGGTTTATTGTAAACCCTGCCTCTCTTAGAGCGTCAAACACTGCTTGGACCTTTTCCAGGTGAGTCTCCCAGTCCGGGGTAAAGATGACGATATCATCCAGGTATGCAGCAGCGTATAGCTTATGAGGTGCAAGGATTCTATCCATCGCCCTCTGGAAGGTTGCTGGAGCTCCCTGTAGGCCAAACGGCATCCGGACATACTGGAAGCACCCGTCTGGTGTGGAGAATGCCGTCTTCTCCTTGGCTTCCTGTGCCATGGGGATCTGCCAATATCCCTTGGTCAGATCCAAAGTGGTTATGTACCTGGCAGGTCCAAGTCTCTCGATGAGCTCATCAACGCGTGGCATGGGATAAGCGTCGAACTTGGAGACCTCATTCAGCTTCCGGTAATCGTTGCAGAACCTCCATTCACCATCAGGTTTTGGGACCAGGACAATCGGGCTCGACCAGCCGCTCTTGGATTCCTCAATGACCCCGAGCTTCAACATACGCTGCACCTCCTTGGAGATTACCTCTCGCCGGGCCTCAGGAATACGATATGGTTTCACGTTCACCCGCACATGTGGCTCGGTCAGAATTTCGTGCTCCACCACCTTCGTGCACCCCGGCAACTCTGAGAACAGGTCCCGGTTTTTCTGGAGTAACTCCCGGCACTGCTGCTTCTGGGCCTTCGATAGAGTCTCCGCTATGGTAACGGCTCCAACCTCCCCTTCTAGGTTGCCCAGCAAGCACGGAGTTACCGCTGGCTCTCTATCTTGCCACGGCTTGATAAGGTTAACATGGTAAACCTGGTATGGCTTCCGTCTTCCGGGTTGGTGGATCTTGTAGTTTACGTCTCCCAGTTTCTCCACCACCTCATATGGCCCTTGCCACTTGGCCAAGAACTTACTTTCCACCGTCGGGATTAGCACGAGAACTCGGTCTCCCGGATTGAACTGCCTCACTCTGGCTGACCGGTTGTAGACCCTGGCCTGAGCCTCTTGTGCCTGGCGGAGATGTTCTTTAACAATGGGCATCACCTTTGCAACCCTCTGCTGCATCAGTGCCACATGCTCAATGACGCTTCTGTGGGGCGTGACTTCGGCTTCCCAGGTTTCCTTGGCTATATCTAGGAGACCTCGCGGATGCCAGCCGTACAGAAGCTCGAAGGGGGAGAACCCCGTGGAGGCCTGGGGAACTTCACGGATAGAAAACAGTAAATACGGTAAGAGACAATCCCAGTCTCTACCATCTTCCTCTATGACTTTTCTCAGCATGCTCTTCAGGGTCTTGTTAAACCTCTCAACAAGGCCATCTGACTGTGGATGGTACACTGAAGTCCTCAGCTGGGAAATTTGCAAGACTCTGCACAATTCTCTCATCACCTTGCTCATAAAAGGTGTCCCCTGGTCGGTCAGGATCTCCTTCGGCAAACCCGTCCGGGAAAACACATGGACCAGCTCACGGGCTATACTCTTCGCAGAGGAGTTTCTCAGGGGAATGGCCTCAGGATAGCGTGTGGCATAGTCCAGGATGACTAATATATACTGATGACCCCGAGCTGATTTAACTAAGGGACCGACCAAGTCCATGGCAATTCTCTCAAATGGCACCTCAATAATGGGCAGTGGCACAAGAGGGTTCCGAAAATGAGATGTGGGGGCAGTTAACTGACATGTCGGGCAGGACCTGCAATAGTTTACTATTTCCCGGTGACACCCAGGCCAATAGAACCTCTGTACAATCCGTTCCTGGGTTTTTTCCACCCCCAGGTGTCCCCCCAAGATGTGTGAATGGGCCATGTCCAACACTTTTCGTCTATAGGGGCCTGGTACTATTAACTGCTCTGCCACCTCCTCCCTTATTTTTGTGACCCGGTACAACAATTCCCCACTCAACATAAAATGGGGAAACCTTGTGTCTGCTCCCGGCTCTTGTGCAACCCCATTAATGACGGTGACATTGTTAAAGGCTTCCCTTAGTGTGGGGTCCCTATGTTGGGCAGTCCCAAAATTCTCCCCGGCCACCCCTAACTCCGGGATGTCAGGTACAGGGGACCCTTCCTCTTCATCCCCAACAAGGACACATAAAGGGAACTCGTCTGCCTCTGGTGGTGGCGATACCTCAGTGGGGTGGATTGGTTCCCTGCTCTTGCTAGCACACTCAGAACCCATCCCCCACAGATCCCAAAACAGACAGAAATCCCGGCCAATAATTATGGGATGCAACAAGTCTCGAACAACGCCAACTTCATGCGACTCGGTGCCATGCGCCGTTTCAATCTTCACCCTAGCCATAGGGTAGTCCTTTGCATCGCCATGTATGCACCGAACACCAATCTTTTTACCCGGGAGTATGTTTAGAGGAAAACTGGCCCTCACAAGGGTCACCAAGCTCCCGGAGTCCAGAAGCGCCATTACTGCTCGACCGTTCACCTTCACGGGACACGCTTGTGGCCCCTTGTTAGGTAGCGAGTTCACACTGCAAGCTGGATATGCGTAGTATGAACTACGGCGTCCCATGCTGCAGTCCATCTGCTCGGTGGTCTGGGGACAACGGGCCGCTATATGTCCTGGCCCATGACACTTCCAGCAAATAACACCCGAGGGGACCTTGGGCACCGCCTCCCCCGCCCCTTTTGACCTTGGACGCACCACCCCTTTTTGTGACTCCGCCCCCTGCTGGGACCCCCAATATGGAATGGGCTGCTTCCCCAAGGAACCTTCCATCCCCTGGTATCTCTCGACCAGCCCAACCAGTTCATCAGCATTTTGGGGATCACCCTGGGCAACCCAAGTCTGTAGAGGTCTCGGCAGAGAATGCACAAACCGATCCATCACAACTCGCTCTACCATCTGTGCAGGGGAAGCCGACTCTGGCTGCAGCCATTTCTGGACCAGGTGCAACAGGTCAAACATTTGGGAGCGCGGGGGTTTGTCCCGGTGATAGGCCCAACGATGCACTCTCTGTGCCCTGGTAGTCATTGTTACCCCCAAGCGGGCGAGAATTTCCGCTTTTAATTTGGGATACTCTCTGGCATCTTGTACCGTCAGGTCAAAGTACGCCTTCTGGGGCTCCCCCGTTAGGTAAGGGGCCAGTACCTCCGCCCACCGCTCTGGCTGAAGTTTTTCCCTCTCAGCCACCCTCTCAAACACCGTCAGGAAGGCCTCCACATCATCCTCAGGGGTCATTTTTTGTAATGCGCGTCTTACCGCCTTCTCGATGTCGGTGGCATCAGCCCGACCTGGGGTTGGGGCGCTCGTCCTGCCCTCCTGGATGGCGGTTGCCAGAAGCTGCATCTGCTGCCGTTGTTCCTGCTGGCTTTGCTGGAACTGCTGCCGCTGCTCCTGCTGGCTTTGCTGGATCTGCTGTAACAACAGCTTGTTGGTTTCCTGCTGCAGTGCCTGGGACTGGACCAGGTGTTTCATGAGGTCCTCCATGATTCCAGGCAATGCTTGTTGCCCCGCTGCAAACTTCACCCAGGACATGCAGCAACTGTCTCAAGTCTCTGCTGGGACCGCTGCCCGCACGTGTACCACCAATTGTGGGGATCTGGCTCGCTTAGGTGCAGCGGGAGACAAATGTGAGACAGGTTCTTCCACAGTGCTTGCAGTTTATTCACGGCATAAACGCACAAGGCAACGTAACAGCAAACAAATAGCCTTTTAGCTCAGGCAAAATAACACAATGTCCGTAGTTGTAGACTCAGAGCAGGAGTCTCAGCACACATGGGAGGCTTAGTCCTCCCCACACACAACTCCTTGGTTCAGGAGCAGGCCACATTATAAGGCTGTAGCCACACCCACGTTCCCAGCAGCTGACTGGTCACCTGACTGTGACCTCACCACAGGTCCTTCAAACAAAAACAATAACAATATCTGTTATGCTTTACTTCTGCCTTATATTATAGAGACAAGCCATTTATGAGACACATATCTCCCATCGATTACACGAACCTTAGCCCTGCCACAGTGTATATATACTATAGTTTCCAAGACGGTATGAAGCTGAGTAAGTATGGAATGTGCATACTTAGAGTTGGTGTTTCACTTGAGCATGCAATATTGATATTAGGAAGTTTTTATAATGTAAAAATGGTTCAAAAATTGTAAATTATATATTCTTTTGGAAGCTGCAATAGGTTTGCTATTTGGTAAGAGGCAAAGCATTTTTTTATTATGTCATGCAAGCGTTATCATTATTTTTGAGTCAAGTAGGTTTGCGGTTTGCGAAATATGGAAGCAATAGGTTTATTTGCTTTTTTTATATAACAAGCCATCCTAAAATCATCTCTATTTTGGCATGAGCAACGGATTTGCTGATTGGGAAATAAGGAAGCTGTCCAAATATTGTTCGTAGTTTGGTGATATCAGGTTTGCTTTTTGGGAAATATTAAAGTAATGTCTGTCTCAAGAGTAGACCAGTGCTTACGTAGAATGGCCCGCATGTTGTGCCACTCATAGTTATATGTCGAAATGAACCTGACAGGTCCATCTCCAACCAAACCTCCACTCTTCCGGGCAGGAAATAAGAGACTGTTGCGTGAGGTATGTCTCGCCCTGTTGTAACCGGCCTTTACACACCTGCGACTATAGCCTCTGGTTAAAAGCGGTCTTTTAAATCCCGGGCCTGTCTTTCAAATCGATCATCGGTGGAACAGATGCGTCGCATGCGAAGGAACTGTCCGACCGGGATAGCCCTCACAGTGACAGGATCATGGGCGGATGTAGCATGCAATTAAGAATTGACGGACGTGGGCTTCCTGAATACATCCGTCTGGATGCGCCGGTCGACATCGACCTCCAGACGGACGTCCAGGAAGTCCACGCACGTGTCATCAAATGAGTATGTCAAACGGATGTTACTAGTATTTTCATTCAACGACCTCATGAAATCCCCGAGCTGGTCGGCTGTCCCATCCCACAGGAATAGAACATCATCTATGTAGCGATACCAGCACACCACATGGGACGCGCCCCGCGGACCTCCGTCGCCAAACACCTCTCTCCCAGGCGCCAAGGAAGAGATTGGCATACGAAGGCGCACAGGCCGCGCCCATGGCTGTGCCCCGCTTCTGCAAATAGAATTGGTCCTTGAAGACGAAAAAGTTGTGGGTGAGGATAAAGCAGACCAGCTCGAGGATCAGCTCATATAGAGGGCCATCCAGGTCGGAGGTCCCTAAGAACCAGCGAACAGCATCCAGACCCACCGAATGATCGATACAGGTGTAGAGACTCTCCACATCAGCAGTCACCAAAAGAGTGGAAGGTTCCACAAGGATGCCATCAACCCGCGCCAGAACGTCCGTCGTGTCATGGATGTAGGAAGGCAGTGATTCAACAAGTGATTTCAAATAAAAGTCAATAAATTGACATGCAGGTTCACACATACCACCTATACCCGACATGATAGGATGCCCCGGGGGCATCCTTGTGAACCTTTGGTAAGAGATAGAATGTGGGGTTCCTAGGAGACCTGATTACCAACCCATCAAGAACTTTTTTAGTTAGTTTTTTTGTTTTTATTGTTTTCATCTTTAAACGTGTTTTCTCACTGATTTTAATTTTTCTTTTTTTTTCTCTCGTGTGTATTTCTTTAGTTTACAGTACTTCTCCTGTTCTGGACATTGATGTGACTCTATCATATGATTGGATCACTACCATCAAGCATCTGCAGCGTTCTATGGACATTTATACTTGTCTAATTGGTGGATTTCTCTTATAATAATGTTTTCTATGTATATGTATTTTTCCATTGAGATACCGCCTTATGTACTAAGTGTTGTTGTAACTTGCATACCTTTTGTGTGGCTATTTGTGCACTACGCTCTTTACACTCGGCGGTTATGAGATGGACCTATGTATATATATATTTTTTATGGCATTTATGTAGTATGTATTTTCTCCTCCTCTTAAATATTGTGTATTGCTGCATTTATCATGTTTTTGTATTAACCTCCCTTCCTTTTATTGTCTCACTCCCGTAATGGATGACTGTGCGCATCTGGGTCGCCCGGCAGGGCCGTGGGGTACTCGGAGTCGGGCCCGTTGATTTCAATGGGAGATGTCACAGTGGCAGTGACCCGGTCCATGGCCCTGGGCATCCATGTAAAAGGGGTTGAGTGATGGGGATAAAGTCATTGAGATGATTTGTGATGCCACCTGTGGTTTCTGGTCAGTTTGACCAGCGCTGCAGGGTTGTTTCTCTGGGACAGATGGTGTGGTGCAGCAATGATGTTGTAGCCCTCCACGGGTAGGGCTGTAGTCCCAGAGCAGAGTAGATGGGGTTGGCAAATGAGGAGATAGTGAGGAGAAGTAGATGGTGCAGTGTTAGGCACAGAGATGTAGCAGTGCTGAGTTGGTTGGCGCAGGAATAAGGCAAGGAGACAAATGAATGCAGTTCCAGTTCTTTTACTCACGTTCTTGGCACAGACAGGTGCCCGCTTCAATGCTGCGGTCTCCAGATCAGGGGCTCAGCCAACTCCCAGGCAGATGGAATTAACCTTTCCAGCTCTCCCTTTCGTGTGCCTGTTCTGAATATCTCCTTTTTAGCGCTTGCACTGAAGTACTTGTGGTTGTGTGTTAAACCTAAGTTCCTCCTTCTTGATGTTAATTAGAACTCTACTTGTACGGCAGACAACTGTAGCCTGCTTCGGGGACTCCTTGCTATCAAGTCCCGGCTCACTCATGTTGCTGTTGTGCCCCCAAGTCTTAGGTGGGAATAAAGTGGTGACAACTTCTATTCCTCTGGTGTCTGCTGCAGGACCATTAGTATCCATGCAACCTCGGGGACCGGACCCCGGGTATGCACTTAGAACTTGAGGAAGGGCTCCACTCTGACCCTAGTCCTTAGTTCTCTTCTTCTCCTTATGTTCCGCACTAATTTTTCTTCCTTCTGGAGAATCAGGCTTTCTAGTTCTCTTTCCCCTGCCAGCAGCTTCAGGTCACAGAAGTCTGCAGCAGCACCTCCTTCACTCCATCCCTCTCAGGGGATCTTCTCTCACAGACTGACCTAGTCCTCATATTCTCCCGCTCTCTTGTGCAGTCTAAGCTCCACCCACCTCCCAGCACTCTTCGTGTTCCAAGCAGGGAGCCACCAAAGGTGCTTTGCTACACTACTATGTTGTGTGGGATGCAGGTGTTGGAGGCTGGTCAGGTGTTACCATCTTACCTGGAGAGTGGGATACTACACCTCAGGAGGAGGTGCAGTAACTCTGTGGTGACTGAACCCTCAGGGGCGCCACACATCGCTCTTTGCACTTTGCGGCTCCACTCTGCAGTCGGCATCTTTATGTACTGTGCATGCGCCCCGGTTTTTGCCCAGCGCGTGCGCACTTGTGCATGATGCCTGTAATGCTCTGTAGGACCTGCGGAGGCTGGGGCGCATGCGCCGAGAGTGTCATCATCACTGGCTAATTCCGGTCACATGACCGAGTTCAGGGGCTACTTTAAGGTCCTGTTTGGACCTTTTGGACCTTTTCATTAGATTCCTCTTGATAAAGCGGCCTGAGGCACCGTGAAACGCGCGTCGGGGGTGGCATAGCCTGGTTCCTCCTCTCCTCTTTGTCCCGGTAAGCTCCCCTGTGGTCTGTCTTCTATCTTACTCCACTGCACTTTGCAGCGGGTTATCCATATTACACTGGCGCCCTCTCTCACTTCATCTTTATGATGTCTATTTTTGGACCTATTGTCTGGACGCTTTTTACATACTGTTACTTGTAGGACATGGGCCCGTATGGGAATGCATTCTGGGGCTATCTTTCCACCTTGATGGAGGAGTAGGGTATTTTGGGTTGATACCGTCTATTTTGTCTGGTTAACACATTGTTACACTTGTTTTAATTGTAGCACTTTATTCTAATAAAATTTGATCATGTTATATGCTATTTATCGCATGCTCCAATTTTTCTCCTGGTTTTTATAGTGTATTTTGAGCTTGTGCAATTGGCGCTGGTGTTTGGGTTTCTCTTCCCCAACTCCATTATGCTACATTATGTTCAAGGGATTTTTGCTGCCAAAGCTTTTGCTTGTCTGTCTCTTAAACTATACGGACTGCTTGTCAAGATGTTGTGTTATGTTGAGTGGGTGTCATGTCGGATGCTGTTCACACCACAGCATCCGGCAGGCAGAGGTAGTTCCACCTCCAGCCACTATAGCCTCAGTGGCGCCGGTTTGATCTTCAGGCTCTCGGGGGTTAATCCTGCTGGAGACCAGGTTGGAAGGTTAGTCACGCCCACGGTCTTTAAATAGTCATACTGGCATATGGGCGTCGCCGATTATAGCTTGTGTTTCATACCAAGTGGTTCCGGTCTGGAGTGGAGGTGTTCAAGAGAGAGAGATTCATATCTGGTGTCGTATGATCCGTCGTTATCCTTTCTCCTTCCCATATTTGTGTTTAGTTGTGCCCTGTTCACATTACTGTTTATTCCTGTGTGTGTGCGGCGCAGTGCAGTTTAAGTTCTCCCTGTCTGTCATTATTTGTGTGGGAGCTTTGGTGGTGTGACTCCTCACTGGGTGGAGGGTGGAGGGTTAAGTGCAGGGCTGAGCAGGAGATAAGGAAAGGTCGGAGGCTCAGGCATTTGCACCTTCAGCAAAAACCCTGGGTTGAGGGTCAGACAGGGTTTCCCCTAGTGAAAGGGACACCACAGGGGCCCCGGGTATTTCTGCCTTAGTTGTCCTAAGCCCCGCGTGACATTATAATCGGCCCACATTTTTTCAGGAGTCCATGGATCCATTAGATTCCATAACCCGCCAGTTGGCGGCGCTGTCCATACAGGTCTCCGAGTTGAAAGGGGCAGTTCAGCAGCAGGGCCTGGTAGTAGCAAAGGTGCAAACGGCATCTGCAGGTATCGGTGCAGAGCCGAAGTTTCCGCTGCCAGAACGATTTTCAGGCGATCGCAGCAAATTTGTCGTATTTCGGGAGGCCTGCAAATTATACTTCCGCATGCGGCCAATATCCTCAGGTAATGAGGCCCAGCGAGTAGGGCTGGTGTTGTCATTACTGAGTGGTGACCCCCAAGCATGGGCATTTTCCTTACCAGCTGACTCTGCTACATTTCATTCGGTCGATAATGTTTTTTCTGCCCTCGGGCTCATTTACGATGACCCTGACCGACTGGCTCTAGCGGAATCTAAAATCCGCGCCCTCCGCCAGGGGGAGCGCTTGGCAGAAGACTATTGTTCGGAATTTCGCCGCTGGGCTGTAGACACACAGTGGAATGACCCAGCACTGCGGAGCCAGTTTATTCATGGGGTATCAGGGAGGGTGAAACAAGCCCTCCTGATGTATGAGACTCCGGCATCATTGGAGTCTGCCATGAGTTTGGTGATACGTATTGATCGCCGTTTTCGTCAGGGGGCACAGGAGACGCTACCTCTGGGGGAAAACAGAGGTGCAGGTGTGGTTGAAGTAGATGAGTCCCCTGAACCTATGCAGATTGCTGGCGTGGCACAGGTTCAGCCTCGCGCTCCGGGATTCCGGAAGCCCGGAGCATGTTTCTACTGTGGTAAAGGAGGTCATTATGTTAACGTTTGCCCGGTACTACCTAAGAGGGTCACACCGGCGGAAAACTGTTAAGCTCAGAGGGTATGGAGGAGACCCAACTGAGCGTATGCATATCCTCCATGATGGTATCTCAATGTATGCTCCCTGCCAAGGTTATTATCGCCGGCAGAGAGCTACCTATATCAGTGTTTGTGGATAGCGGTTCCGCCACCAATCTCATAGATGAGGAGTTTGCACACACCGCCGGGTTTAAGATCGAAAAACTTCCTCACCCCATACAGGTGGTGACCATTAATGCTGTTCCCCTCCCTCAAGGGGAGATTACTGAGTTTGTGGCAGAGGTGAAACTCCACATTGGGGTCCTACATTCTGAGTCGGTTACATGTAGGGTCCTCCGTAATCTCCCAGCTCAAATGGTCCTGGGTTTTCCATGGCTGTCCAGGCACAACCCGGTAATTGATTGGAAAACTCAGGACATAGTACAATGGAGTGGTTTCTGCCAAGACAATTGCTTGGCCACATGTGTGTCCGCCGTGACGCCCAGCCTGCCGGAGGCTTTGCAGGATTTCGCGGATGTTTTCTCTGAGAAGGGTTGCTCAGAACTGCCTCCACATAGAGCCTATGACTGTGCTATTAGGTTAAAACCCGGGGCCAAATTACCTAAGGCCAGGATGTTTAATATTTCTGGTCCTGAGAGACAAGCTCTGAAAGACTACATCGCGGAGAGTCTGAGCAAAGGTCACATCCGGCCTTCGTCCTCGCCTGTAGCCGCGGGGTTTTTCTTCATTAAGAAGAAAGATGGGGGGTTACGCCCGTGTCTGGATTTCCGAGAGTTAAACCAGATTACTATCCGTGATCCCTACCCAATGCCGTTGATCCCGGATTTGTTCAACCAGGTAGCGGGGGCGAAATGGTTTTCCAAGCTGGACCTCAGGGGGGCGTATAACCTCATAAGGGTCCGTCAGGGGGATGAGTGGAAGATGGCGTTTAACACTCCTGAGGGTCATTTTGAGAGTCTGGTTATGCCGTTTGGGTTGACCACCGCGCCTGCCGTTTTCCAACATTTTATTAATGATGTATTTGCTCATGTCCTGGGGAGATTTGTGATTGTATACCTGGATGATATCCTCATTTATTCTAGCGATCGGGACACTCATTTGGAGCATGTTAGGCAGGTGTTACAGTTGCTCCGGGAGAACCAGCTCTATGCTAAGCTGGAAAAATGTTTATTTTTTGTCCAGGAGTTGCCCTTTTTGGGATATATTGTGTCCGCAGCCGGTTTTAAAATGGACACCGCTAAGGTGCAAGCGGTGTTGCAATGGGAGAGGCCGGAGAGTCTGAAAGCACTCCAGCGGTTCCTTGGGTTTGCGAATTATTATAGGAAATTTATAAAACACTTTTCAACTGTCGCCAAACCGCTCACGGACATGACAAAGAAGGGTGCCGATCTGGCGAACTGGCCTGAGGTGGCTATACGTGCATTTGAGCGTCTGAAGAATAGTTTTGCTTCAGCCCCCATTCTGGTGCAACCAGACGTGTCTAAACCTTTTGTGGTAGAGGTTGATGCGTCGGAGGTGGGAGTGGGGGCAGTACTGTCTCAAGGCTCGTCCTTGAGCGAGATGCATCCATGCGCCTACTTCTCCAAGAAGCTGTCGCCGGCCGAACGGAATTATGATATCGGCAACAGGGAGTTGTTGGCCATCAAACTGGCTTTTGAGGAATGGCGACACTTCTTGGAGGGGGCGGCTCACCAGGTCACAGTTATCACCGACCATAAGAATCTGCTCTACCTGGAGTCGGCCAAGCGTCTGTCTCCTAGGCAGGCTCGCTGGGCATTGTTTTTTACTCGTTTCAATTTTCTTGTGACGTACCGTCCCGGGGCTAAAAACACCAAGGCGGATGCTTTGTCTAGGTGTTTTCCGGGGGGAGAACCTCGGGAAGAGCCGGTACCCATCCTCCAGAAAGGGGTAGTGGTCTCGGCTCTCACGACTGAGGTAGAGGCGGAGATTACCGAGGCCCAAGAGGAGGTACCACCAGGACTTCCCGCCAACAAATCATTTGTACCCCTGCATCTTCGGCCTAAGGTGTTGAAGGAACACCACGATTCGGTACTGGCTGGTCACCCAGGGGTGAAGGGCACCTTAGAGCTGGTATCGCGTCGTTTCTGGTGGCCCAAAATCCGGCAGGACGTGGTCTCGTACGTGGCAGCTTGCATCACGTGCGCTAGGGCTAAGTCACCCCGAACCCGTCCTGCTGGCACGCTACAGCCTCTGGGGGTACCCAATAGGCCATGGACAGAAATCTCCATGGATTTTATCACTGACTTGCCAGCCTCGGCAGGGAACACGGTCATCCTGGTGGTGGTTGACCGTTTTTCAAAGATGGCGCATTTTGTGGCGTTGTCCTCTTTGCCCAATGCTAAGACGTTGGCTCAGGTATTTGTGAAGGAGGTGGTCAGACTCCACGGAGTACCGTCTGACATAGTGTCTGATAGGGGTACGCAATTTGTGGCGAGGTTTTGGAAAGCTTTTTGCTCTAGGTTGGGGATCAAGTTGTCACATTCATCGGCGTTTCATCCACAGTCTAATGGACAAACTGAGCGCATGAACCAAAATCTAGAACAGTATTTACGATGCTTTGTGTCCGACAACCAGGAGGAGTGGTCTACTTTCCTTCCTCTGGCCGAATTCGCATTAAATAATCACCACCAAGAGTCATCAGGAGAGTCTCCATTCTTTTGTGTGTACGGTCAACATCCTCAGTTTTGTACCTTACGTCAGGGTGACTCCGGGGGTGTCCCGGAGGAGGATCAGCTAGGAGCCCAATTGTCATCAGTCTGGAGGCGGGTGAAACAGCGTTTGTTGAGCATGAGTGCCAGGTACAAACGGGTGGCTGACAGTAGACGCGTGCCAGGTCCGGACCTGTGTGTGGGTGAATGGGTGTGGTTAGCTACGAAGAACATAAAACTCAAAATCCCATCTTTAAAACTGGGTCCAAGGTTTATTGGGCCTTTTAGGATTTCTGCCATCATTAACCCAGTGGCTTATCGGTTGGAACTTCCTGCGGTGTACAGAATACATAACGTTTTTCACAGGGCTTTATTGAAAAAGGTGGTAGGCTTGGTGGACACGACGCCGATGCCACCTCCAGTCATGGTGGATGGCGAGTTAGAGTTCGAGGTCGCCAAGGTGGTGGACTCTCGAGTAGTACGCCGTACTCTTCAGTATTTGGTGCACTGGCGGGGGTATGGTCCAGAGGAGAGGTCTTGGGTTCCAGCCTCAGACATACATGCGGATCGGCTGGTCAGTTCTTTTCACCGTCGTCATCCGGACAAGCCGGGTCCTATGAGTCTTGAGGGCCCTGGGGTCCCTCGTAGAAGACGGGGTACTGTCATGTCGGACGCTGTTCACACCACAGCATCCGGCAGGCAGAGGTAGTTCCACCTCCAGCCACTATAGCCTCAGTGGCGCCGGTTTGATCTTCAGGCTCTCGGGGGTTAATCCTGCTGGAGACCAGGTTGGAAGGTTAGTCACGCCCACGGTCTTTAAATAGTCATACTGGCATATGGGCGTCGCCGATTATAGCTTGTGTTTCATACCAAGTGGTTCCGGTCTGGAGTGGAGGTGTTCAAGAGAGAGAGATTCATATCTGGTGTCGTATGATCCGTCGTTATCCTTTCTCCTTCCCATATTTGTGTTTAGTTGTGCCCTGTTCACATTACTGTTTATTCCTGTGTGTGTGCGGCGCAGTGCAGTTTAAGTTCTCCCTGTCTGTCATTATTTGTGTGGGAGCTTTGGTGGTGTGACTCCTCACTGGGTGGAGGGTGGAGGGTTAAGTGCAGGGCTGAGCAGGAGATAAGGAAAGGTCGGAGGCTCAGGCATTTGCACCTTCAGCAAAAACCCTGGGTTGAGGGTCAGACAGGGTTTCCCCTAGTGAAAGGGACACCACAGGGGCCCCGGGTATTTCTGCCTTAGTTGTCCTAAGCCCCGCGTGACAGTGGGAGAGATTGGTCTTCAGAACAGCATTATATCTATCTTTCTGATTTGCTTCCCCATGCTTCAGATGCAGAGAATATTGCAAGAGAAATACCAATATTAAGTATGCAAATTCCATACTTACTCAGTTTCATACCGTCTTGGCAACTGAACACGCATCTATCTAGCATTGATAAAATATGTTTAATATAAAGTGTATATATACTATAGTTTCCAAGACGGTATGAAGCTGAGTAAGTATGGAATGTGCATACTTAGAGTTGGTGTTTCACTTGGGCATGCAATATTGATATTAGGAAGTTTTTATAATGTAAAAATGGTTCAAACATTGTAAATTATATATTCTTTTGGAAGCTGCAATAGGTTTGCTATTTGGTAAGAGGCAAAGCATTTTTTTATTATGCCATGCAAGCGTTATCATTATTTTTGAGTCAAGTAGGTTTGCGGTTTGCGAAATATGGAAGCAATAGGTTTATTTGCTTTTTTTATATAACAAGCCATCCTAAAATCATCTCTATTTTGGCATGAGCAACGGATTTGCTGATTGGGAAATAAGGAAGCTGTCCAAATATTGTTCGTATTTTGGTGATATCAGGTTTTCTTTTTGAGAAATAATAAAGTAATGTCTGTTTAACAATCCATTCATTTACTCAATGTAGGGAAGGGTTCCAAGCATCAGGTAGAGAAACAATAGGTGGGTCATCTGCGCTGCTGATGGAGAGCTGATTGAATGGTCCAGGATACAAAGTAGAATTGATGTGGTTTTATTATCAACTCGATTTGAAGTCTACCGACTTCTTCATCAGGATTTAGCCACATAAAAAGGCTTTATTTGTGGTTTTATCCTGATGAAGTCTAAAAGCAAGGCTATTCAATAGTTATCCTTTAGCTTCATGCTAATATTACGCCTGTCATCTAACAAGCAACTAGGCATACAGTACCAAGGGCCAAATAGATTCATTTTCTGCATCCCACTGCAATGGTTGGCCATTATGACCAATATCGTTATCAATTTCACACTGACTGTCCACATTGTTCCCTCCACATCAACCCGCTGGTCATCTTTTTCTTATGTAAAGATTTGATGAAAAATGTAAAATTCTCTATTTTGCGTGCTGCATAAAATAATCAGTCACTGCTTTTCACAGCTCATACAGATGCTTTAGCATATGCAGTGATGATTTCCATCGCTTTTCAATGCTGCAAATCAAGTGGCACTCAAGCAGGCTGTTCTGTTTTGCTCTGCCTGAAGAGCATGCTTCAACACGTAAGAATGGTTGGAATGTCCAGACACTTTCCTAGCCATGGCCACCACATTCTTCAGTAGGGTATATTTCTATAATGCACGCAGAATGTTCAAGCTATTGCAACTAACAACAATGTCCAGCTGCCGTTATTGTTGGGCAGTTTAGGATAAGATTGCTTACCCATGCTCACAAGCTTTAAAAAACTTGGAAGCACCTAACTTTACAGGAATGAAAAGACTGAGGGTAGGGAATAGATGGAGCATTGTTCATTGTTGCTGTTGGACAGTGGTTCATGTTCATTGAAGAGGATGTAGATGAGGTGTAGGGAGGAAGTGTTTGTGTGCCATCTGGTGTTGGAACCAGAATACTGCCCAACACGGAGGCTTTGCCACCTACCCTGGATGCATTGGTGCTCCACTACACTTAAAATATTCAGCTACTGGGCAGTGAACGACAGAGAAACCCTGTCCATTCTTACTGCTCCATATGTTTATTGTTCAGTGCACTTTCGAGCTCAATGTCAAGTGCAGAGAGCAGCCCATTTTCTTCTTCATCTGATCAAATCAACTGACACTAAGTTCAGATTTTTTTTTTCTTTGAGAAATAAATTTGCTAGCTTGCTACTTTCCAATATATGAAGAATTTTAAAAAAATGTTTAATTCAAGCTGCTTGGCCAGCTACACTATACCACTGATCAATCATAGTTGGTCTGGAACTGCTGTTGACGCCTCTCCAATCTCCCCCCATCAATTGAATCTCTTTATTAGTTGCAGACGACTACACGAATCTTCAGTATTGCAGTTGTAAAACATACACTGTCTGGAATATTTGTCCAATATTTTAGGGCTTTCTCTCTCTCTATATTCCTGAGATGTGACATCTTTTCACTATCCTGAATCATCCTAAAATGGCTGCTGCATTCCCTGTTCCCTGAGAAAGGTTATATAAAAGCTATGATAATTCCTCCTGAGTATCTGCACTATATCAAGTGATGTGATAGATGCAATGCATTATCAGAGAGCCCGCATAATCGCGCCTGAGGTCGTGTGAGCTTTCTCTGCTTAAAGCAATCTTCTGCAATGTTGTTCAATGGTGGCTTTCCTTTTTTTGGTGACTCCATCAAATCAAATTGCACATTTTTCAAATTTGCCAAAACAAGCACATTTTCTAAAAGTCACCACAAATTCAATTCGTATTGAATTGATTCACTCACGTCATATATGCAGTATATAATACCTCATACTTAGACCCATGATGTGAGCCACTGCTGGAGGCTCATATATTTTTAGGTGCAGAGTGTTTTTTCTTTACACTGCCGTTGTTGCTGGTGCCCTTTATTGTGTAGTATACATTTTGGACACAATTATACATTTTACAAAAAAAGTTTAACAATCCTGCAAAAAGAGAGAATCAAGCAGAAATGCTAGGTAGGTAGATGACCAAAATAGCACACGTGATGACCAAAACTGCTCATATAGCAGCACGCCAGTAGTATTGTTGTGTCTCTAATTTGCAAACTTAAATAAATGTGCCAAAAGAGACATTCATAGTTTTGATTTACTGTAATAAATTCTTTTTAGATTTTTTTGCTAAGCAAATTTGACTAACTTTGCCAAAGAGAACGGTGTAAAAACAAAAGCCCGGTAGGTACAAAGCTTCCAAATATGGCAACAGGCCACAGTATAGTTGTGGAGTGTAATGTTGGCAAACTGAACTAATGAAACAGGTATGCAAAAATTAAAGCAAGTGTATAATTTGTTGCAAATTTTTACATTAAATTTTAATCAATAAGCTACCACAAAAGCTATAACCAAGAATGCAATGATGTTAGACAGTTACACGCATGGAAAGTAAACTGCAGCACCAACCAGCAGCATTTCTAAGGAGTCTATGGTTGCTTAAATGGACTAGTAAAATATATATGCCAAAAGTAAAACATCTGTATATAATTGCTGGAGAAAGATTAAACTTGATGGAACTAAGATTTTTTTTCAACCTATGGCTTGCTCTTCATGTTCGGTTCGCACAAAGGTGGAGACAGTTATGCCAATACTGATTGGGTGCTGAGCATTACGTGTCATTCCACCGCATCACAGGCCCCGCACCGTGAGTGCTGACGCCACTGGAATGGAGCCTGCACGGGAGGTGAATATAGGCTTTATTATTTTATAGGGGCCAAACATTTAGTTTAAGAAGGGGTTGTCCTAGTAGTGGACAAGACATTTAAGACAATGTTCTAAACTCCCTCCTTGACAAAAAGCCATAGCTAAAAATGATATGTAGGCAGACACACAGAAATGAAGATATAAACTGCCACAAAGAGTATAATCCTTAAAAATCAATCTTTATTAAATACAAATAATGAATAAACATCAAAAAGAGCTACTGGACACCAAATAAACGAGGACAGGGTGTTACCATATCACCACACAATAAAGAGATAAACCATCCGTGATTAATATAACCTTAAACGCCTTTGCAAGTGGCAATCCTAAAAAGAAAGTGCAATGTGCTAAAACCCTATAGCATGGACTAAAATAACATATACACAAAAAAAGGCAACTCATGTATCCATTGCATGAAGGTATGTGCAAAGTAATGCAAGGTAAATCCCACTTATATAGCAGCATTAAAATTGTGCAGATAGAAATTGCAGAGTGCCAATCAGTGATAAGAAGAGTGTAACCTAAGATGGAAAGCACTAAGGTATGAATCCATTTGCAAAAGACAAGGCTGAAAAATAAACTTGCTAGTGAAGACATGGCTATGGGCTGGTAACACGCTACCCCCGCTGCCTCAACGCACGTTTCAATAAAGACTTCCTCTGGAGGCGTGTGTAGGGGGAAGGATTCTAACTATTTAAGTGAAGCCTGTCCAATGGGAGGACAAAAAGCCATAGCTAAAAATGATACATTGTTAGGCACACCACAGAAAGGAAGATGCAGCACCAGCTCGACGTATTGTCATGGTTGCTAAATTTGACTAGTATAACAGGTATACAAAACGTAAAATACGTACTTTATTTTTAAAAATTAAGAAAAAACTCTCCCTGGGCAATTCGCAAAAATGTTCTTCAGCTGATTTGGACCTTTCTATCCTTCAAGGGACTATCAGGGAGCCTGTACGGCCCTGACATGTGAGTCTGCTTTCTGGCTAATTCTTCAATTTTCAGCAACAAGTGAAATTAAGGCAGGCATTTTTTTTTTGGTGAATAAAGTTGCAAATTGTTTGAAAATTTTCAGGAAATTCAATTTGAAGCAGATTTACAGCAGATTGATCTGATTATTTCTACTGTACATAAATAAAGTCTGTATTAATGAGTTTTTTAATGTTAATTTGGTTGGGCATAAAGTCATAATAGTATTTCTTTATGCTTGCTTTGGTTGCCAAATACCTTCTATTATCACTACTTAGGCATTGAAAATTGATGAGATCCGAGAAAAATGTGAGCAAGATGTGAAATATATGAATGAGTAATCGGTTATGAGAATTTTAAAGGAAGCTTGTAGGGGCTCTTGTTTTCATATTGTTGTAGAGGCAATGCTCTGCAACTACGTAGGATACTCAATAGGGCACTGGAAGCGATCCGCACTGATTCAAACAGGATTCAAATTCCGACTTTTCAGTTGCTTCAAAATATAACCTAGCTCCACCAAATCATGGAGTCTTGTGGCACCATACATGACCATAAACTCTACATTGCCTATAGTGTTGGCTTATCCACACTAATCAATATTGACTTAACCATTATTTAAGGAGCAGGATCCTCCAAATCGCAGCATGGTAATGACATACTGAATATTAAATGGTAAAATTCAACATTATAAGGGGAATGACTGAGGAACTTCCACTAAGCCTTAGGCCTGTTTCACATTTCCGTTTTTGACCATCAGTCAAAATCCGCCATTTTTGCAAAAAAAGGATTCGCCATTTTTTTGGCGGATCCGTTTTTTTCCCCATTGATTTGCATTACCGGCGGATCTTGACGGATGGCCATCCGTTGGATCCGTTTTTTTGCGGATCCATCAATTTTTTTGCATCCGCTGAGATGCCTGGACGGACCATGTAACGTTATTTGTGTTGAAGGATCCGCATTTTTATAGTGAGCATGCCAGGAGGAATGAAGTCAGGCGGAAATTTAACCCTGAAATCATTTCTGGCGGACAGAAAAAATTCTCTCTCTCTCTCTCTCTCTCCTTACCAGGCAGCGGTACCTTCAAAATTTTTCATTCAGCGGATCCGTCAAAAAAACGGTCCGGTGGCATCCGCTCACATCAGTTAACAACGGATCCGCTTTCTGCCATTTTGGTGGATTTTAACTGACACAAAAAAACTGATGTGTGAAACAGGCCTTACCGGTAAGCAAAATTCAATTGTAATGCAGATAAATGCATGGTTCAGTGTATATTTGGCATTGTGCCTTGTGCACCTCACTTAAAAACAGCTACTAATGGGTGATTAAGGATTTAGTAATAAAATTATGGCTACTGCTAAATTATCTGACCTATTTATCTTCAAGAAGTTTTATAATGTTTGGTTCAATGCATGAAGATAAAATGAAGAGCATCGGGGAATATTAACAGGATCAGAGAATATGAAATCCAATAACCAATGGACTGTTTATAAAAAAACTATAGTATCTCTACAAAGACACAAAATGTAATAAGGTAAAGTAAAAATCTGTTTCTACATAAGTAGGTAGTCAACTGTTTTTACAATTTCTAGGTAAACGATAAAGTCAGGAATTTGATACTTTAGAAAATTACTTACAAATCTGTTGTGAACTCATTTTCTGGTCTGCCTCTGGTTTCTGGTGACGGAGCTGGTTGTGCTGAAAGAGGAGTTGTGAGTTCTCTTTCTGGGCTCCCTCTGGTGGTGGCAGGAGATAGTGAAGCTGATCTAATTAACAGAGACCTACCACCTGATAATGAGGAAGAGGATTGGACATCTGGAATCTCAGACTGGATTTAAGACAGCCGACTCCTGTCATGAACTCATTTTCTGCTCCACCAGTTGAGAGTTCCCCTTCCGTTCTCCCTCTGGTGGTGACAGGAGGTAGTGCGGTTGGTTTAAGTGGTAGTGATCTGCCACCTGATGAGGACGATAATGATTGGATCTCTGGAGTATCAGACTGGATATAACACAGCCGACGCCCTATCCGGGTGCTGGTGATTCAGTCTGCTTCTCAGGTCCTGGACTTCAGCTCTTTTCCAGTCTTCTCAAGTTAAATTTGTTTTTTTGCTAATGTTCACACTTGCGCTTGTTGGTCAATTCAGTTTTTTGTGTAATCAGCCTGCCCTTTCTGGGGCTATACTGAAATTCCACTCCTATTAATCAGTATTTGCCAATCTGCTTTTTGTCCCTTATTAGATTGGCCTCTTTTTTTGCTCTGTCTCAGAATATTTCAGAGTGCTGACATAGGTTTAGAAATCTAGCGACTTCAGGGTTAATTTTGCTATCAGAAGTGTTGGACAATATTTTTGTAGGTTATTTTTGGCAGATTGCAGACAGTGTCTTTCCTTTTCTGTCCTTTTTAGTTATCCGGGCCCCATCGTTTGCTCAGCCTATTTTCCTGCCTTTGTTTGTACTTTCATCTTGTTTCACCGTCAATATATGTGGGGGGCTGTCTTTCCTTTGGGGTCTGCTCTGGGGCAGTTAGTTTTCCTCTTTTCCTGCTTTAGGTTTATGTAGTTCTACGGTTGTGACGAGGCGTCTAGGACCAACGCAGAAATGCTCCACGACTGCTGCTAGTTGTGCGGTTAAGATCAGGGATCTGCAATCTGCATAGTTACCAACTTCTCTGGTTTTCTGAGACTTAGCTTGTTGACTTTTTTTCCTCCTCGGTTTCCCATTCATAACAGACTCCCTATTCTCATGCTGGTGATTTTTTCCTGCCTCCTGAGGTCTTAGTTTCCAGCTCAGTTCCTGACTTCTCAAGCTAAGTTGTCTTTGCTAATGTTCACATTTGACTTGGTTTGGTCTATTCAGTTTTTTGTGTGGTCAGCCAGCCCCGGCTGGGGCTGTGCTGAATTTCCACTCTTATGTCACTGTATGTGCCAGTTTGCTTTTTGTCCCTCATTAGATTGGCCTCTTTTTGCTCTGTTCTCAGAATATGCCAGAGTGCTGATATAGTGGGAGAAGTCTAGTGACTTCAGAGTATTTTTTGCTATCAGAAGTGTTGGACATTTTTGCAGGATTTTTTGGTGTGATTGCAGACAGTATCTTTCCTTTCCTGTCCTTTCTAGCTAGTGTGGGCCCCATCATTTGCTCAGCCTATTTTCCTACCTGTGTTCGTGTTTTCATCTTGTCTCACCGTCAATACATGTGTGAGGGCTGTCTATTCCTTTGGGGTCTGCTCTGGGGCAGTTTTAGATTTCCCCTTTTCTTGCTTTAGGCTTATTTAGTCCTCTGGCTGTGACGAGGCGTCTAGAATCATCGTAGGTATGCTCCACAGCTGCTGCTAGTTGTGTGGTTAGGATCAGGGGTCTGCAATCCGCGTAGTTACCAACCTCTCTGGTTTTCTGTGACTTGGCTTGGTCTTGTTTTCCTCCTCGGTGGCCCATTCATAACAGAATCACCAGCCATACCGCAGATTCTAGGGTACTCAAAAGCAGGAAAAAATTGTTAAAAAAAAGGAAAAGAAAAAGGGAAAAAAGTGTCAGAATTTTTTTTTATATGTATTTTTTCCTCTTTTTCTCTGGGTCCGTAGGAGGATTTTTTCTCTAATGGAGATTAAGCAATTGTCTGATCGTGTGGAGTAGCTCGCTGCTGAAGTGCGGTGAATTTCCACCTTTCTCGCTCAGTCACATGCTTTTGAACCAAAGATCCCTACTCCTGATGTGTTTTCTGGGGATCGGTCTACATTTTTGAATTTTAAGAATAATTGTAAATTATTTCTTGCCTTGAAGCCTAACTCGTCGGGGAGCTTTGTGCAGCAGGTTAAAATTGTCATCTCCTTGCTGCACGGCCATCATCAGGATTGGGCTTTTTCTCTGACACCTGAAAATCCTATTCTGACTAATGTGGATCTATTTTTTCAAGCCTTGGGGTTGTTGTATGATGAACCTAATGCTATTGATCAAGCTGAGAAAACCCTATTGGCATTGAACCAGGGTCAGGATTCTGCAGAGTTATACTGTCAAAAATTCCAAAAGTGGGCGGTCCTTACTACATGGAATGATGGTGCACTGGCAGCTCTCTTTCGGAAGGGTTTATCAGAGACCTTAAAAGATATGATGGTGGGATTTCCTGTTCCCTCTAGTCTTGATGATTCTATGTCATTAGCCATTCAAGATGATCGGCGTTTACGTGAACGTAAAACTACACGAGAGGCGCTGCCACCTTTTGAACAAACGTCTGAACCTATGCAATGTGATAGGGTTTTGTCTAGGGCGTAACATCAGGAGTTTAGAAGACATAATAAGCTGTGTTTTTTCTGTGGAGATGCCTCTCATACTATTTCTGTCTGCCCTAAACGAGAGAAACGATTTGCACACACATTTGCTGTGGGCAGTGTACAACCTAAGATTCTTTTGGCAATTACTCTGATCTGCTCCTTATCCACATTTTCCGCTAAGGCTCTTGTAGATTCAGGAGCAGCTTTAAATCTGATGGATTTGGACTTTGCTAAACGTTGTGGTTTTCCTTTGATACCTCTGCGGACGCCTATTCCTTTCAGGGGTATTGATGCTACTCCTTTGGCGGAGAATAAACCTCAGTTTTGGACCCAGGTGATAATGCGAGTTGCCCCTGACCACCAATAAAATTGTAAATTTTTGGTGCTGCACAATTTGCATGATACTATTGTTCTGGGATTTCCCTGGTTGCAAACTCATAATCCAGTTTTGGATTGGAAATCTGTGTCTGTGGTGAGTGGGTTGTCAGTGTGTTCTTAGCGACACTCCTGTTTTCTCCACCTCTCCTCAGTCTCATGATGTTCCTGATTATTAGGCTGATTTTTCTGATGTGTTTAGTGAGAGTAAGTCTGCGTCTTTGCCTCCACATAGGAGTTATGACTGTGCAATTGAGTTGATGCCTGGGCGTAAATTTCCCAAGGGTCGGCTTTTCAACTTATCAGTACCCGAACATGATGCTATACGATCCTATATTAAGGAGTCATTGGAGAAGGCTCATATTAGACCATCCTCTTCACCCTTAGGTGCTGAGGGTTTTTTGTGGCCAAGAAAGATGGTTCATTAAGACCTTGTATTGACTATCATCCCCTTAACAAGATGACGGTTAAATATCAGTACCCTCTACCCCTGATGTCTGATTTATTCTCCAGAGTTAAAAGTGCCTGCTGGTTTAAGCTTGACCTCAGGGGGGCGTATAATTTTAAGGGCCTGTTACACATAGCGATATCGCTAGCAATATCGCTGTAACGTCACTGATTTTGTGACCCAGCAGCGATATTGCTAGCGATATCGCTACATGTGATACTTACCTCTGACCGGCTCTCCTGCTGATTAACGCTGATCGTGCGAGAACGTCCTGGATCATTTCTCTTCGGGCGCTTCCTGCTGGGCTTCCTGTGGCGCGGACGAGCGAAGCGTGGACGTGGGTGGGAGGACGTCAGGATCGCCGCGTCAGGACAGGTAAGTAGTGACCCACGACCGCTGCTATGTCGCTGGTGAGATCTGCCTGTTTGGCAGCTCACTAGCGACCACTTAGCGATGCACCAGCGATCCATATTGTTGTCGGGATCGCTGGTGCATCGCTAAATGTAACAGTACCCTTATTCGCATCAAGCACGGGGATGAATGGAAGACGGCGTTTAATACTCCGGAGGGACAATTTGAGTACCTGGTGATGCCTTTTGGGCTCACTAATGCCCCTTCTGTCTTCCAATCCTTTATGAATGATATTTTCCGGGACTTTGTGGATAAGTTTTTGATCATCCATCTGGATGATATTTTGATCTTTTCCAGTGATTGGGATTCTCATGTGGAACATGTCCGGACTGTGTTCTGGATTTTGAGGGAGAATTCCTTGTTTGTTAAGGGATCGAAATGCCTCTTTGGTGTACAGAGGATTTCATTTTTGGGATTTATCTTGTCTCCGTCGACTATTGAAATGGACCCGGCCAAGGTACAGGCCATTCATGATTGGGTTCAGCCCACTTCTTTGAAGGCTAATTTCTATCGTAAATTTATAGGTCATTTTTCTGGTATTGTCAAACCATTGACTGATCTCACCAAGAAGGGCGCTGATGTGCTGAATTGGTCTCCAGAGGCTGTTTCGGCATTTCAGGAGCTTAAATGGAGATTTGCTTCTGCTCCGGTTTTACGGCAACCTGATGTCTCACTTCCATTTCAGGTGGAAGTAGATGCTTCTGAGATTGGTGCAGGAGCTGTTTTGTCCCAAAAAGACCCTGAGACTTCTAAGATGAATCCCTGTACCTTCTTTTCTTGAAAGTTCTCCCCATCTGAACGCAACTATGATGTGGGGAATCGGGAATTGTTGGCCATGAAATGGAAATGGGCATTTGAAGAGTGGAGACATTGGTTGGAGGGAGCTAGACATCAATTTGTGGTCCTCACCGACCACAAGAATTTGATTTATCTGGAGTCAGCCTAATGCTTGAATCCTAGACAAGCTAGGTGGGCCTTGTTTTTCACACGTTTTAATTTTGTGGTCTCTTTTCTTCCTGGCACTAAGAATATTAAGGCAGACGCCCTTTCTAGGAGTTTCTTTGCTGATTCTCTTATTGTGACCAAGCCTACTACCATCCTAGATGAGGGGGTAGTTCTTTCTGCCATTTCACCCGATTTGAGATGCACCCTGGAGGAATTTCAGGAAGATAAACCTGAGCGTTGTCCTATGGGAAAATTGTATGTTCCTGACCAGTGGAGGAAGAGAGTGATGTCTGAAGTTCACTGCTCCGCATTGGCTGGTCATCCAAGTATTTTTGGTACCAGAGATTTGGTGAGTCGGTCTTTTGGTGGCCTGCCTTATCTCGTGATGTCAGGAATTTTCTGCAGTCCTGTGGGACTTGTTCTCGGTCTAGACCCTGTTCTCGTTCTATTGGGTTGTTGATGCCCCTGCCGGTGCCCAAGAGGCCATGGACCCATATCTCAATGGATTTTATTTCTGATCTTCCTGTCTCTCAGAGAATGACTGTTATCTGGGTGATTTGTGATAGATTTTCGAAGATGGTCCATCTTGTACCACTCCCAAAGTTGCCATCTTCCTCAGAGTTGGTGCCCTTGCTTTTACAACAGGTGGTTTGGTTGCATGGGATTCCTGAGAACATTGTGTCAGACAGAGGAGTCCAGTTTGTTTCCAGATTCTGGAAAGCCTTTTGTTCCCATCTGGGAATTCAGTTATCTTTCTCCTCTGCATTTCATCCTCAGACCAATGGGCAGACTGAGAGAACAAACCAGACTTTGGAGTCCTATTTGAGATGTTTTATATCTGCTGATCAGAATGACTGGGTCTCATTTTTGCCCTTGGCCGAATTCGTGCTAAACAATAGAGCTAGTTCTGCCACTTTGATGTCGCCCTTTTTCTATAACTTTGGGTTTCATCCTCGATTTTCTTCAGGGCAAGTGGAATCTTCAGCCTGCCCAGTTGTGGACACTATGGTAGAGAGAATGCAGCAGATTTGGGACCAAGTGGTGGATAAGTTGTCACTCTCTCAGGAAAAGGCCCAGTGGTTTGCCAACCGGCATAGGACCATTGGTCCCCGGTTTAAAGTGGTTGATATGGTTTGGCTGTCGTCAAAGAATATCTCTATGAAGGTTGCGTCTCCAAAGTTCAAGCCAAGATTTATTGGACCTTAGTTTCCAGCTCAGTTCCTGCCTTCTCAAGCTAAGTTGTCTTTGCTAACGTTCACATTTGATTTGGTTTGGTCTATTCAGTTTTTTGTGTGGTCAGCCAGCCCCGGCTGGGGCTGTGCTGAATTTCCACTCTTGTGTCACTGTATGTGCCAGTTTGCTTTTTGTCCCTTATTAGATTGGCCTCTTTTTGCTCTGTTTTCACAATATGCCAGAGTGCTGATATAGTGGGAGAAGTCTAGTGACTTCAGGGTATTTTTTGCTATCAGGAGTGTTGGACATTTTTGCAGGATTTTTTGGCGTGATTAAAGACAGTATCTTTCCTTTCCTGTCCTTTCTAGCTAGTGTGGGCCCCATCATTTGCTCAGCCTATTTTCCTACCTATGTTCATGTTTTCATCTTGTCTCACTGTCAATACACGTGTGAGGGCTGTCTATTCCTTTGGGGTCTGCTCTGGGGCAGTTTTAGATTTCCCCTTTTCTTGCTTTAGGCTTATTTAGTCCTCCGGCTGTGACGAGGCATCTAGAATCATCGTAGGTATGCTCCACAGCTGCTGTTAGTTGCGTGGTTAGGATCAGGGGTCTGCAATCCACGTAGTTACGAACCTCTCTGGTTTTCTGTGACTTGGCTTGGTCTTGTCACAAATCTAAGCAAAATAAAGTGTAAAAGCATTCTAATTTTTAGAGATGATAATATAATAAATGTTAAGAATAAATTTGTTGGCAACAACACAAAATACACCTGGAACTGTTCTTTCGTCCAATTGACAATCTGACAAAAATTTGATTTTTCCATTTTGGTTTTTAGCCAGTAATATCTGTCGCATTATTTTATAAACAGCTGATTACCAATTGGACGCTATACTAAAGTATACTTTGATGTTGTTTATTTTTCCACTTTTCAGAAATGTTATCAATCATATCTATAGCATAGGTATTACATTTTTATCAAATGTCTATGGTCAGAACAAAAACATATCCTGCTTATGCATATTTAATTAATATTTTCATATGTAAGTAGCCTCTTCAGAAACAATGAAGACTGGAACTCTACTGCCACCTATTTGAGGTAGCAATTCTGAAAATCAATATAAATCCTTTAATGGGTCTTGTCACTTGGCTTAGGATGAGAAGCCAAATTAAAAGCTTCATTTGCAGAAACATGTTTTAGGGGGTTTGCCCCTCATTATGCAAAGAAAGAAAATTGGTTGGCTGGGTGCGAGACTGTTGACAGGGGTACTGAAGGAGAAACTTCTCCATGTTGTGAGCACCAAGTTGGGGAAGGAGACTTATTGGCTTTACAATTCTCCTATGGGAAATGAAATATACAAGTAGCCTCTTCAGTGGGGAAGAGGACAGGAACTCTATTGTCACATATTGGGGATTGCAAACCTAAAAGATATTATCAATCTGGTGAGTGGTGTCCCCTTCTTACTGATTTCCTTGCGGTGTTCTTAAGGAAAATGGCCACCAGAGGCAGCAGAAACGCAGATTGAGATCTTTGGAGACGAGATTTCTGTTTATATATAACTGTCACATGGTCTGGCAGTATATAAACACCTTTTCCGAAAGGCCACAGACACTGCAACACCATTAAGCATCATTTAACCAAATAACACCATAAAGATCAAGGAAATCTCCAAACAAGTCCGCGACAAAGTTGTTGAGAAGTACAAATCAGGGTTGGGTTATCAAAAAAAATCTCAATTTCTGATGATCACCCAGAGCAACAACCAATCTATGATCATCCAATAGAAAGACCATGGTACCACAACAAAACGGCCAAGAGAGGGCTGCCCACTAAAACTCTCAGCCCGAGTAAGGAGGGCATTATTCAGATAGGCAGAAGAGAGACCAAACGTAACCCTGAAGGAGATGCAGAATTCCCAAACATAGACTGGAGTAGCTATACATACAACCACGATAATCTGTATGTTCAATAGAAGTGGCCTTTAAGGAAGAGTGGGCAGAAAAAAAAAACGTTACTCACAAACACAAAAATTGCAAAGCTTGTTTTGAGTTTGCAAAAAAAAAATGTGAGAGAGACTCCCCGAATGTATGGAGGAATGTGCTGTCATCAGATTAGACCAAAATTGAACTTTACCAAGGTAAACGTTATGTCTGGTGCCAAACCAACACAGCACATTAGCCCAAGAACACCATCCCCACATTGAAACATGGTGATGGCAGCATCAAGCTGTGGAGATGTTTTTTCAGCAGATGGACAGGGAAAATGGATGGTGCAAAATACAGGGATATTCTTAAGAAAAACCTGATTCAGTCTGTCAGAGACTTGAGAGTAGCACAGAGGTTCACCTTTACTGACATATATATATACATTTATTCTATGTGTATATATCTATTCTATTCCAGCTTGTCACTCTGTGATTATACTGTATGCCGCAGATGATTTGCCAGCTTTTAATCTAATAAATGTATATACATATATGTGTCTGTGTGTGTGTTTTGAAGAATATTTCGTTTTAAAATGATGTGTAAGTGACAGAGAATTGCTGTACATAAAAGCTCATGCTAAAATCACATTGCAATCGGATTGCAATCACAATGCATTCGTATGTAAATAGGATGCTAAGTGTGAGAAATCGGATTGCGCTAGCATGACAGTCGTATTATGCTCTGGCGACTCTTGGCAGACAGACTCGGACTGATTTTCCATATGGCAAGTGTAATGCCGGCCTAAAGGGGTTGTTCACTACTAGGACAACCCCTACTTGACCTAAATCTTTGACCCTGATAAAATTAAAAAAAAACATATTCATCCTCCCATGTAGGCGCCGTTCCTGCAGTGTCAGCACTCACTCTCCCTGGGGATTTAGGGCGGTGTTGTGACATTTGACCCTGGCACCCAATCAGCGCTGGCATCACTGTCACTGCCTATGTGCGGATTGAACATGAAGAGGAAGTCCAGGCTGCAGCTGATCTCTGGCTTCCTCTTCATGTTCAATCTTAACCTAGGCGGGGACAGTAATGTCAGCGCTTATTAGGTGCTGGGGTCACATATCACAGTGCCGTGTGAGAGCCCCGGGGAGAGCGACTGCTGACACCGCTGGAACAGTGCCAGCATGGGAAGTAAGCATAAGTTTTTTTATTTTATTGGGGCCAAACATTTAGATCAAGAAGAGGTTGTCCTAGTAGTTGACAACCCATTTAAGCATACTGCTAAAGCAACACTCGAGTAGTTTCAAGGGAAACGTGCAGATGTTTAGGAGTGGACTTGTCAAAGCCCAGACCTAAATCCAATTGAGAATCTGTGGTCAGACTTAAAGATTGCTGTTCAGCAGAGGAAACCATCTAACTTGAAAGAGCTGGAGCAGTTTTGCCTGGAGGTATGAGCAAAACTCCCAGTGGCTAGATGTGAAAAGCTCATGGAGACTTAATTGAAGAAACTTGCATGTATAATTGCCGCAAAAGGAGGCTCTACAAAGTACTGAATTTAGGTGGTGAATGAATATGCACATGAAAATTTCTAGTTATTTAATCCCATAAAATTAATTTATGCCTATTTTATTCTGACTTCACTTCACCAACATAAACTATTTAGTACTAAGGCATCACAAACAAATCGGATTAGAAAAACATTTAAATACAGGTTTTAATTTAGCAAAATAGGTAAAAAGCCAAGGGGGATGAATACTTTCGTAAGCTACTGTATGTGAAAAATACAAATCATTCTGAAAAAAAGCACTCCCCAAACACCTACAATGATGGAAAACAAAAAAAATTATGGCTCCTGGAAAAATAGAAAAAAAATATGTTTGGTCTGTAAGGTCCAAATAGGCGTGGTCCTTAATGGGTTAAACACAAGTCATTTATTGCTCATTTTTTATTTATCGCTTAGTTAAAAGTGTGAATAATTGTTATTCTGTACACAAAGCCATGCTATTATGTCCCTATATGAAAGCCAAGACCAAATAATTACCATCATAAAAGGGAGAAAATTAATTTTGTGTTTCCTAATGACACACAAAGTAGGAAAGAGGCACTCCTAACAATGCTACTAATAGAAAACAAATGTCCATTAGCAATTTGTACATTGGCAGGCCAAGAAACTGACTGAATAAAACAAAATATTACACTGTGAATTCATGTATGATGAAAAATGCAGCCAGAGTTATTGAACAAAGATCCTCCTAAGGGAACGGTGCTGGGACCAAACGAGCTTTTTAGGGTAAGCAATGCAAGTGTGATTTGCTACACGGGTAACATAAGGCCTCTCAGATAACATATCAGTCTTCGCTGTTTTTGTAATGTAACTCAATGCCTCTTATCAGCCATAAATAATTGGCTTTTACATTTAAGGAGTAAATGTCATTTTAATTTTTATTTCATAAATCAATAGTAAATATGAAAATAATAAAACTTTGTTATATATCTTATCAGATAAATCTGCTTCTTTCTCCACCAGGACTGATTGATCATTTTCAAAATTCTAAATTCACAAGTAAAATGTGTCTTCAGTGAAGGCAGATTGTTGTTACATAACTGAGATAAGAGATGACAGTTGGTGCTAATAAGATTCTATGTAGAGGGGAGGAAGAGGGGTAGGTGCTAGAAGCAGAGCTCCTCCCTCCTCCCCTCTATATAGAATCTTATAATCACCAACCATCATCTCTTATGTCAGTAGTGTTGTCATAATAATAATAATAATATTTTTTTATTTCTACTGTGCCAACATTTTCCGGAGTACATTACAGTTAAGAAGGAACATGTACAGACAATATCAGATATTAGAGAACAACACATAATTCAACAGATACCAAGAGGAGTGAGGATTCTGCCTCAAGCTTATAATCTATGAGAAAATAGGGGAGGCACAAAAGGTAAATGGTAAAAAGTGCTTGTATTGTATGGTCCAGCCTCTAAGGGGAACCTGTCACCAGGTTTAGCCGATATGAGTAGTGATGTGCGAGTAGCATCGTTGCTCGGGTCTCCCCGAGCATGCTCAGGTGATCTCCGAGTATTTTGGCGTGCTCGGATATTTAGCTTTTGTCATCTCAGCTGCATGATTTGTGACTTGTAGACAGGCTGAATACATGTGGGAATTCCTTAACAAGCAGGCATTCCACACATGTATTCAAGCTGTCTAGCAGTTGCAAATCATGTAGCTAAAGGTACTGTCACACTTAGCGATGTACCAGAGATCCTGACCAGCGATATGACGTGGTCAGGATCGCTGGTACATCGCTAAGTGGTCGCTAGTGAGCTGCCACACAGGCAGATCTCATCAGCGACATCGCTGGGGTCCGGGGTCGCTACTTACCTGTCACACTAGGTGATCCTGCGTCCTCCCGCCCGGCTCCACGCTCGTCGCTCGTCTCTCCACAGGAAGCGCCGCAGGAAGCTGACGACGAGAACCGGTCCAGGACGTTCTCGCGCGATCAGCGATAACCAGCGGGGGGAGCCAGTCGTAGGTAAGTATCAGACACAGCGATGTCGCTAGCAATTTCGCTATAACGTCACAAGTTATAGCGATATTGCTAGCGATATCGCTTAGTGTGTCAGTACCTTAAGGCGGCGAAAACTAAATCTCCGAGCACGCCAAAATACTTGGAGACCACCCGAGCAACGAGCATACTCGCTCATCACTAGATATGAGATAAAGCCCCCGATCTGACTAGTAAGAGAGGAAGAACTTTTTTTATACTCATTTAAGGGGCAGTCCAGTCTGAGGCTGCTCTTCTTGGTCCAGCGCCTCCCTTTGTTACGATCGCCGTCCTCCTTCTTGCTTTGTTTTGATGACGTGTCCCTGCATCATCCACACAGGTTCCCCAGCATTGCCCTCCTCCGCATGCACACTTCTCTGCTCTGTTGTGAGCAGAGCAAAGTACTGCAGAGAGCATGCATCAGGGCTCTTTGGAAAAGACAAAGACGTAAGTCAAGTCACAGTGCTGGGTCAGAATACCAGAGAAATAGCGGATAAGTAAAGGGGCAATAACAAGCAGGTAGTCAGAAAACGGTCCAAAGGTCAAGCAGCAGTGGATCAGAACTCACAGCACAAAAATCAGGCATACACAGACCAGAAAGCATAAGATTTTCACTGGCAGTGATCTGGGCCAGACAGCTCACCTAAATAGCAGGGCAATTACTAAGAACAGGGAGCACCTGGAGAAATCTCTGTACCTCCCAGTTCCAGATAAGTCAACTGAGCTGTCAAGCAAAGCACCGACAGCTCAGCACGCCCCAGCACAGGATAGGATGACAGAGCTGTCCATCCCTGAGTCCCAGACACTTTGAGAGGAAGAATCAAGACAGAGTTACCTATAATTTGATTTACAACTAAACTTTTATGCAGTTACTGCATAGTACCCCTTGCAAAGCTCCTATGCAAGAATACTTTTCATTTGGATTGTCACTACAAAGGACCAATGTCACCAAGAGATTCGGCTATACACAGCATAAAAAAGGGTAATGGCTTCGGTGAATATCAAATGCATGGCAAACATTCTGAAATCCCACTTTCATAGAAGGGAAGATCACTTGAACAATCCATACGCTTTCATAATAGAATTGCTAATTTGAATATAACCTACACTGGCAACAATAAGAAACGCAATTTGGGCTCCGGTAGACACGCTGAAAGGTAATTTAGCTTTCAACTTTAAAGGAAAGACTTCTTAAAAATACCTATTTATCCATGTAAATAGAATGCACATATTCCTAAATGGCAATACTTGTCCGCAGCTTGTTTTACATTTCTTTTCATGTTTTATTTGCTTGTGTTCCTTTTGTGGCTGAAGGACCCGCTTAATCTTTGTATCTTGCCGAAAGCTCTGAATAATTCATGGTTATCAACATCTGAATACCGTATTAGCTGCTTTTTCATATTTGCTGGTAAATTAATCAGCATATTACAGTGAAGTGGATATTCAGAAATTGGAATACAATCAGCATGACCCTTGACATGTTTATATATTTAGTAATTAGCTCCTGCCACAAAACTAGTGAGAGGCTAAAACATATAAAAAAAATTGGAATTGATAGAAGTAGTAGTATGTCACTAAGCAGAGTGGACAACCTGTAAGATATGACCAGTGCTAGGGACTACTACTGTCAGGCTATGTGCACACATATGCAGAAAATTTCGGCATGAAAACTGGACTCCTTCCCAGAAAACGTGCGTTTTTTATGCGTTTTTTTTCCGGAGCGGCCCCAGGCTCATAGAAAATAGTTAGAACTGTGGATTTTACCGCAAAATTAATGAGCATGCTGCGTTTTTACCGCGATTCGTTTTTTTTTCGCGGGAAAAAACGCATCAATATGCACAAAAAGTGCAGAATTCATTCAAATGAATGGGATGCTTCTTTTAAGCGATTTTTAAGCGTTTTTGCCGGTAAAAACGCTTAAAAACGCAAAAAAACCCACTTACGTGTGCACACACCCTAAAGGTTTCCCATACATTCACACCTCATACATTGCTAAACAATGGAACTTTAATTCATGAACAACTAAAGGGAATCTCTTAAACAGGTTTTTGCTTCCCCATTTGAGAGTAGCATGATGTAATGGCAGATAGCCTGATTCCAGTGATGTATCACTTACTGGTCGGCATGCTGTCATAATGATACAATCAGTTTCTTTGCTGCAGATCTAGCAGTACTCACTCAGAATGCTGAGCCCTTTACAACCCCTCCACCCACCAGATTGGCAGATTCCTGTGAACAGGATTGCAAGCTGGCAATCAATGATGGGGGCTGGGTTACACTGATTGGCTAGACTGGTGCGACCTAATCCGGCAGTGATAATCTCTTCCTAATTAAACACTGATTTTATTGAAACTATAGCACACAGCCTAATAAATGATGTATGCCTGGAATCAGGGTCTCTTTTCATACATTATTCTGCTCTCAAATTAGATAGCAAAAACCTGTTGACAGATTCCCTTAAGTACAAATATTGCTCTCCTGCAAGCCTCAGTACTTACTGAAAGAATCCAATTTGTGGTCTATAACGGAGGAGCAATGGTGGCTCTCTTGGGCTAAGCAGCAATTTTCAAAGTACTCCCTGGCTAAAAGGTTTATCCCAGTGTCTGCCTTGCAGCCTCCTTTCAACCTAATGTGGTAAATGTCCCACATGGCACTACCATGGTATTCAGCTTCTCGAATAGGTATCTCTAGCAAAAGTCTCCTGCACCTTTCAGGTCATTATTGCTGCTTATGATAAAAAAAACAATATACCCCTAGGATTTTCACTCACATAGACAAAGGAGCGAGGCTCTGTGCCTTGTACCCATCACTTTTTCTCACTAGGTCAGAAAACATATATATATTGTACATACAGTATAAATATGATCAGTCACACAGTCTACGCCAGGAATGTATTTATTATTTATTATGCTTTGCTTATATAGCGCTATCTTATTCCGCAGCGCTTTACAGCCATTATCATCACTGTCCTCTATGGGGCTCACAATCTAAATTCCCTATCAGTATGTTTTAGGAATGTGGGAGGAAACCCACGCAAACACGGGGAGAACATACAAACTCCTTGCAAATGTTGTCCTTGGTGGTGGCATCCGAACCCAAGACTCCAGCGCTGCAAGGCTGCAGTGCTAACCACTGAGCCACCGTTTCGCCCTCAATGTGGCGTTCCTGCACTCTTTAGCCCTCACGCCAACAAACTAATGTACTTATCCATGACTACAGCCATTATAGTCTGCGAGTGTTACAGAAAAATCCTCATGCTGGTTTCTTGTCTCTTTCCCTAACACCTATTGGCTTTAATGGAGTAGACCGCCAGCAATTCCCAAGACTGCCAACTTTCAGGCTTGAGGATAAGGGTACCGTTACATGTAGCGATGCACCAACGATTCCGACAACGATACGATCTGGCTAAGATCGTTTGTGCATCGCTAGTAAGCAGTCATACAGGCCGATCTTCATAACAACGCATCAGCGATCAGCGATGTCACTAACGACCACGGCGATCGTTGGTACCGTGTCACACACTGTCTATAATAGTGATTCAGACTTTGAATAGGCGTCCTTCAGCGCTATTTATATGAGTTCGAAGTCGCCAACGAGGTCGCTCGTCGTTGATAAGGGGCGTCAAACACAGCGATGCATGCTGGTCAGCGTGACGCCAGCAATCAAAAAATGATCCTGAACGTTCGCGCACGATCAGCGACATCGCAGCAGGGAGCCGGTCGTTTCCGCGTGTCACACTTAGCGAGATCGCTAGCTATGTCGCTGTTGCATCACAAAATCGTTGTCGCTTCAGCGATATCGCTAGCGATCTCGCCGTGTGTAACGGGGGCTTAAGTTATGAAATGCCCTAGAAAGGAGTACTCTTTTAACCCCATGCGTAGTGATATAGCAGTATTCTAGCATTCAGTAATCAAGAAATACACAGTAAAATAATCTAGACGTAACAATACAAGCTGCCAGTGGCATAACCTATAGCGAAGTCATTGTATTTTATGTTATTTATTGAGCTACATATATATCTATAATAATAAATGCCCTAACCAGCTTCCGGTTGTAACAACTTCCGTCCAGTTGTAACCGGTGACGTCACCACACACACGCAAATCTTAACCCTCAACACACCACACCGCCTCAACACACACTCCTCTCACCTCCACTCATGTCCACTCACTCTTTCACTCCACATACGTTGCTTTCTCTCACTCCGTTTCTCATACTCACACCGTCATCGTCGCTGCCCCGACATCTTCCTCCGCCGCCGCGATCCAGGATCCAGACGTTCTCCAGGCCGCCGACATGTTCTTGCGGGACGCCATCTTGAATTTCGTGAAATCCCGCGATATTCAAGAAGGCGTCGCCGCAACAACATGTCGCTGGCGTGGACGACATCGGGATGCAAAACGATGGCGTCGGCGAAATCTCGCGAGATTACGCCGACGCCATTTTGGATCCCGATGTCGCCCATGCCAGCGACATGTTGTTGCGGCGACGCCATCTTGAATATCGCGGGACTTCACGAAATCCAAGATGGCGTCCCGCAAGAACATGTCGCTGGCGTGGGCGATATCGGGATCCAAAATGGCGTCGGCGTAATCTCGCGAGATTTCGCCGACGCCATATTTTGGATCCCGATGTCGTCCACGCCAGCGACATGTTGTTGCGGCGACGCCTTCTTGAATATCGCGGGATTTCACGAAATCCAAGATGGTGTCCCACAAGAACATGTCGGCGGCCTGGAGAACGTCTGGATCCTGGATCGCGGCGGCGGAGGAAGATGTCGGGGCAGCGACGATGACGGTGTGAGTATGAGAAACGGAGTGAGAGAAAGGAACGTATGTGGAGTGAAAGAGTGAGTGGACATGAGTGGAGGTGAAAGGTGAGAGGAGTGTGTGTTGAGGCGGTGTGGTGTGTTGAGGGTTAACATGGCAAGAGGTGTTAACGACGTCGGCGAATCGCCATCTTGCATTCGTGAAATTGCGTAATTTACCTCACGCCGACTTGCTGTGCGGACGCTTGGCATTGCCTGTACCACCATAACTACTGCTGCCTTGGTCCTATGCCTGTTTACTGCCGGTGTCTAATTACAGGGCCAATTTGCCTCTACCGCCATAACTACTGCTGCCTTGCTCCTCTGCCGGTGTCTAATTACAGGGCTAATTTGCCTCTACCGCCATAACTACTGCTGCCTTGCTCCTCTGCCGGTGTCTAATTACAGGGCCAATTTGCCTCTACCGCCATAACTACTGCTGCATTGCTCCTCTGCCGGTGTCTAATTACAGGGCTAATTTGCCTCTACCGCCATAACTACTGCTGCCTTGCTCCTCTGCCGGTGTCTAATTACAGGGCCAATTTGCCTATACCGCCATAACTACTGCTGCCTTGCTCCTCTGCCGGTGTCTAATTACAGGGCTAATTTGCCTCTACCACCATAACTACTGCTGCCTTGCTCCTCTGCCGGTGTCTAATTACAGGGCTAATTTGCCTCTACCGCCATAACTACTGCATTGCTCCTCTGCCGGTGTCTAATTACAGGGCCAATTTGCCTCTACCGCCATAACTACTGCTGCCTTGCTCCTGCCGGTGTCTAATTACAGGGCCAATTTGCCTATACCGCCATAACTACTGCTGCCTTGCTCCTCTGCCGGTGTCTAATTACAGGGCCAATTTGCCTCTACCGCCATAACTACTGCTGCCTTGCTCCTCTGCCGGTGTCTAATTACAGGGCTAATTTGCCTCTACCGCCATAACTACTGCTGCCTTGCTCCTCTGCCGGTGTCTAATTACAGGGCTAATTTGCCTCTACCGCCATAACTACTGCTGCCTTGCTCCTCTGCCGGTGTCTAATTACAGGGCCAATTTGCCTATACCGCCATAACTACTGCTGCCTTGCTCCTCTGCCGGTGTCTAATTACAGGGCTAATTTGCCTCTACCGCCATAACTACTGCTGCCTTGCTCCTCTGCCGGTGTCTAATTACAGGGCTAATTTGCCTCTACCGCCATAACTACTGCATTGCTCCTCTGCCGGTGTCTAATTACAGGGCCAATTTGCCTCTACCGCCATAACTACTGCTGCCTTGCTCCTCTGCCGGTGTCTAATTACAGGGCTAATTTGCCTCTACCGCCATAACTACTGCTGCCTTGCTCCTCTGCCGGTGTCTAATTACAGGGCTAATTTGCCTCTACCGCCATAACTACTGCTGCCTTGCTCCTCTGCCGGTGTCTAATTACAGGGCCAATTTGCCTATACCGCCATAACTACTGCTGCCTTGCTCCTCTGCCGGTGTCTAATTACAGGGCTAATTTGCCTCTACCGCCATAACTACTGCTGCCTTGCTCCTCTGCCGGTGTCTAATTACAGGGCCAATTTGCCTCTACCGCCATAACTACTGCTGCATTGCTCCTCTGCCGGTGTCTAATTACAGGGCCAATTTGCCTATACCGCCATAACTACTGCTGCCTTGCTCCTCTGCCGGTGTCTAATTACAGGGCTAATTTGCCTCTACCGCCATAACTACAGCTGCCTTGCTCCTCTGCCGGTGTCTAATTACAGGGCTAATTTGCCTCTACCGCCATAACTACTGCATTGCTCCTCTGCCGGTGTCTAATTACAGGGCCAATTTGCCTCTACCGCCATAACTACTGCTGCCTTGCTCCTGCCGGTGTCTAATTACAGGGCCAATTTGCCTATACCGCCATAACTACTGCTGCCTTGCTCCTCTGCCGGTGTCTAATTACAGGGCCAATTTGCCTCTACCGCCATAACTACTGCTGCCTTGCTCCTCTGCCGGTGTCTAATTACAGGGCTAATTTGCCTCTACCGCCATAACTACTGCTGCCTTGCTCCTCTGCCGGTGTCTAATTACAGGGCCAATTTGCCTATACCGCCATAACTACTGCTGCCTTGCTCCTCTGCCGGTGTCTAATTACAGGGCTAATTTGCCTCTACCGCCATAACTACTGCTGCCTTGCTCCTCTGCCGGTGTCTAATTACAGGGCTAATTTGCCTCTACCGCCATAACTACTGCATTGCTCCTCTGCCGGTGTCTAATTACAGGGCCAATTTGCCTCTACCGCCATAACTACTGCTGCCTTGCTCCTCTGCCGGTGTCTAATTACAGGGCTAATTTGCCTCTACCGCCATAACTACTGCTGCCTTGCTCCTCTGCCGGTGTCTAATTACAGGGCCAATTTGCCTATACCGCCATAACTACTGCTGCCTTGCTCCTCTGCCGGTGTCTAATTACAGGGCTAATTTGCCTCTACCGCCATAACTACTGCTGCCTTGCTCCTCTGCCGGTGTCTAATTACAGGGCTAATTTGCCTCTACCGCCATAACTACTGCATTGCTCCTCTGCCGGTGTCTAATTACAGGGCCAATTTGCCTCTACCGCCATAACTACTGCTGCCTTGCTCCTGCCGGTGTCTAATTACAGGGCCAATTTGCCTATACCGCCATAACTACTGCTGCCTTGCTCCTCTGCCGGTGTCTAATTACAGGGCCAATTTGCCTCTACCGCCATAACTACTGCTGCCTTGCTCCTCTGCCGGTGTCTAATTACAGGGCTAATTTGCCTCTACCGCCATAACTACTGATGCCTTGCTCCTCTGCCGGTGTCTAATTACAGGGCTAATTTGCCTCTACCGCCATAACTACTGCTGCCTTGCTCCTCTGCCGGTGTCTAATTACAGGGCCAATTTGCCTATACCGCCATAACTACTGCTGCCTTGCTCCTGTGCCGGTGTCTAATTACAGGGCTAATTTGCCTCTACCGCCATAACTACTGCTGCCTTGCTCCTCTGCCGGTGTCTAATTACAGGGCCAATTTGCCTCTACCGCCATAACTACTGCTGCCTTGCTCCTCTGCCGGTGTCTAATTACAGGATCAATTTGCCTCTACCGCCATAACTACTGCTGCATTGCTCCTCTGCCGGTGTCTAATTTACAGGGCCAATTTGCCTCTACCGCCATAACTACTGCTGCCTTGCTCCTCTGCCGGTGTCTAATTACAGGATCAATTTGCCTCTACTGCCATAACTACTGCTGCCTTGCTCCTCTGCCTGTGTCTAATTACAGGATCAATTTGCCTCTACCGCCATAACTACTGCTGCCTTGCTCCTCTGCCGGTGTCTAATTACAGGGCCAATTTGCCTATACCGCCATAACTACTGCTGCCTTGCTCCTCTGCCGGTGTCTAATTACAGGGCTAATTTGCCTCTACCGCCATAACTACTGCTGCCTTGCTCCTCTGCCGGTGTCTAATTACAGGGCTAATTTGCCTCTACCGCCATAACTACTGCATTGCTCCTCTGCCGGTGTCTAATTACAGGGCCAATTTGCCTCTACCGCCATAACTACTGCTGCCTTGCTCCTGCCGGTGTCTAATTACAGGGCCAATTTGCCTATACCGCCATAACTACTGCTGCCTTGCTCCTCTGCCGGTGTCTAATTACAGGGCCAATTTGCCTCTACCGCCATAACTACTGCTGCCTTGCTCCTCTGCCGGTGTCTAATTACAGGGCTAATTTGCCTCTACCGCTATAACTACTGCTGCCTTGCTCCTCTGCCGGTGTCTAATTACAGGGCTAATTTGCCTCTACCGCCATAACTACTGCTGCCTTGCTCCTCTGCCGGTGTCTAATTACAGGGCCAATTTGCCTATACCGCCATAACTACTGCTACCTTGCTCCTCTGCCGGTGTCTAATTACAGGGCTAATTTGCCTCTACCGCCATAACTACTGCTGCCTTGCACCTCTGCCGGTGTCTAATTACAGGGCCAATTTGCCTCTACCGCCATAACTACTGCTGCCTTGCTCCTCTGCCGGTGTCTAATTACAGGATCAATTTGCCTCTACCGCCATAACTACTGCTGCATTGCTCCTCTGCCGGTGTCTAATTTACAGGGCCAATTTGCCTCTACCGCCATAACTACTGCTGCCTTGCTCCTCTGCCGGTGTCTAATTACAGGATCAATTTGCCTCTACTGCCATAACTACTGCTGCCTTGCTCCTCTGCCGGTGTCTAATTACAGGATCAATTTGCCTCTACCGCCATAACTACTGCTGCCTTGCTCCTCTGCCGGTGTCTAATTACAGGGCTAATTTGCCTCTACCGCCATAACTACTGCTGCCTTGCTCCTCTGCCGGTGTCTAATTACAGGATCAATTTGCCTCTACCGCCATAACTACTGCTGCATTGCTCCTCTGCTGGTGTCTAATTACAAGGCCAATTTGCCAATACCGCCATAACTACTGCTGCCTTGCTCCTCTGCCGGTGTCTAATTACAGGGCCAATTTGCCTCTACCGCCATAAGTACTGCTGTCTTGCTCCTCTGACTGTTCACTGCCTGTGTCTAATTACAGGGCCAATTTGCCTCTACCGCCATAACTGCTGCTGCATTGCTCCTCTGCCGGTGTCTAATTACAGGGCCAATTTGCCTCTACCACCATAACTACTGCTGCCTTGCTCCTCTGCCGGTGTCTAATTACAGGGCCAATTTGCCTCTACCGCCATAACTACTGCTGCCTTGCTCCTCTGCCGGTGTCTAACTACAGGGCCAATTTGCCACTACCACTTCATAACTACTGCTGGGCAATTACAGGGTCAATTAGTATCTGTTTACTCTACAATACTCCAGGACGCCTTCTTCACTGCCAGATAACTGCCAAATAGACTACTTTACCTGTGCCAACATGAGTCATAACAAAAAGTATGCCAATGCCAGTGAAAGGAAAGCAGCTTTAGCACTACGACAAAAACAACGCCGTGCTAATGAGACTCCTGAGGAAAAACACCATCGCCTTGAGAAGATTAAGGCTTATAAACGCCGTCGCCTCACACACGAATCCCCTAACTCTAAATCCATAAGATTGGCTGAAGAAGCCTCTGCACGCCGTCACCGCCGACAACAGACGGCCTCTTCCTCATCATTATTATTAGACTCACAACAGGATGCTTCCACATCAGCATGTGGAACAATTTACTGCTACACTTCATCCCATATGCCATTCACTGACATAACTAATCAGCAATCTGTTTCTGCCCTATCAATACCACCATTCAATACCGATGCACAGTATGCCAATGCCAGTGAAAGGAAAGCAGCTTTAGCACTACGACAAAAACAACGCTGTGCTAATGAGACTCCTGAGGAAAAACAGCATCGACTTGACAAGATTAAGGCTTATAAACGCCGTCGTCTCACACACAAATCCCCTAACTCTAAATCTATTACATTGGCTGAAGAAGCCTCTACACGCCATCACCGCCAACAACAGACGGCTTCTTCCTCATCATTGTTAGTAGACTCACAACAGGATGCTTCCACATCAGCATGTGGAACAAGTTACTACTACACTTCATCCTATATGCCGTTCACTGACATAACTAATCAGCAATCTGTTTCTGCCCTATCAATACCACCATTAGTCAATACCAACGCACAGTTTCTTCACATACAAGCTGCAGTTAGCCCGCAGAAAGTGCAACCAAGACAAATATACGTTGGTCTCAAAACTAGGCGCACCCCATCGGTTGGACATGCACTTCTACTACAACCTCACATTTTCACTAATGATGAAAATAGTATTACCGAACACAGCTGTGGTGACATGACCCATGTATGTGAGCATTGCGAAGCTTTGCATTTTGTAGCAGAGATACCTTCTGATAACAACTTTACGCTCTGCTGTCAGAAGGGTAAAGTCCATGTACCCATACTACAATATCCTGATGTCTTTACACGTTTGCTGAAAGGGCAAAGTGAATTTAGCAAAAATTTCATGGATAATATTCGAAGTATTAACAGTTCCTTTGATTTTGCCTCCATGGGTGCAAATATTTCACCACCTCCTGGATATGGCCCATACTGTTTCCGCATACATGGCCAGATCTATCATAGAACTGGAACACTACATCCCTCAGATGACCAGCAACGCGCATTTGCCCAACTTTACATTCTCGATACAACTACCGCAAACGAACAACGCTTACGATGTAAAGAAAATCAAAAATGTACAAAACGGAACTGTCATGCCAAACATCACTATGGCTATTAAACAAGATCGTACTCAAGACCCTCGACGCTACAATAATCCCACTGTCAGTGAAGTAGCAGTCGTGTTTCAAAATGACAATGGTGAGCCACTAATGTCCACTCGCAGGATTTCAGAATACTCAAGATGGCATGGCCGCAAGAACATGTCGCCGGCGTGGACAATGTCGGGATCCAGGATGGCGCCGGCGGAAGAAGATGTCGGGGATCGTGGAGCAGCGACGATGACGGTGTGAGTATGAGAAACGGAGTGAGAGAAAGGGTCGTATGTGGACTGAAAGAGTGAATGGACGTGAGTGGAGGTGAAAGGTGAGAGGAGTGTGTGTTGAGGCGGTGTGGTGTGTTGAGGGTTAACATGGCAAGAGGTGTTAACGACATCGGCGAATCGCCATCTTGCATTCGTGAAATTGCGTCATTTACCTCACGCCGACTTGCTGTGCGGACGCTTGGCATTGCCTGTACCACCATAACTACTGCTGCCTTGGTCCTATGCCTGTTTACTGCCAGTGTCTAATTACAGGGCCAATTTGCCTCTACCGCCATAACTACTGCTGCCTTGCTCCTCTGCCGGTGTCTAATTACAGGGCTAATTTGCCTCTACCGCCATAACTACTGCTGCCTTGCTCCTCTGCCGGTGTCTAATTGCAGGGCTAATTTGCCTCTACCGCCATAACTACTGCTGCCTTGCTCCTCTGCCGGTGTCTAATTACAGGGCTAATTTGCCTCTACCGACATAACTACTGCATTGCTCCTCTGCCGGTGTCTAATTACAGGGCCAATTTGCCTATACCGCCATAACTACTGCTGCCTTGCTCCTCTGCCGGTGTCTAATTACAGGGCTAATTTGCCTCTACCGCCATAACTGCTGCTGCCTTGCTCCTCTGCCGGTGTCTAATTACAGGGCTAATTTGCCTCTACCGCCATAACTACTGCATTGCTCCTCTGCCGGTGTCTAATTACAGGGCCAATTTGCCTCTACCGCCATAACTACTGCTGCCTTGCTCCTCTGCCGGTGTCTAATTACAGGGCCAATTTGCCTATACCGCCATAACTACTGCTGCCTTGCTCCTCTGCCGGTGTCTAATTACAGGGCCAATTTGCCTCTACCGCCATAACTACTGCTGCCTTGCTCCTCTGCCGGTGTCTAATTACAGGGCTAATTTGCCTCTACCGCCATAACTACTGCTGCCTTGCTCCTCTGCCGGTGTCTAATTACAGGGCCAATTTTCCTCTACCGCCATAACTACTGCTGCCTTGCTCCTCTGCCGGTGTCTAATTACAGGATCAATTTGCCTCTACCGCCATAACTACTGCTGCATTGCTCCTCTGCCGGTGTCTAATTTACAGGGCCAATTTGCCTCTACCGCCATAACTACTGCTGCCTTGCTCCTCTGCCGGTGTCTAATTACAGGATCAATTTGCCTCTACCGCCATAACTACTGCTGCCTTGCTCCTCTGCCGGTGTCTAATTACAGGATCAATTTGCCTCTACCGCCATAACTACTGCTGCATTGCTCCTCTGCTGGTGTCTAATTACAAGGCCAATTTGCCAATACCGCCATAACTACTGCTGCCTTGCTCCTCTGCCGGTGTCTAATTACAGGGCCAATTTGCCTCTACCGCCATAAGTACTGCTGCCTTGCTCCTCTGACTGTTCACTGCCTGTGTCTAATTACAGGGCCAATTTGCCTCTACCGCCATAACTACTGCTGCATTGCTCCTCTGCCGATGTCTAATTACAGGGCCAATTTGCCTCTACCGCCATAACTACTGCTGCCTTGCTCCTCTGCCGGTGTCTAATTACAGGGCCAATTTGCCTCTACCGCCATAACTACTGCTGCCTTGCTCCTCTGCCGGTGTCTAACTACAGGGCCAATTTGCCACTACCACTTCATAACTACTGCTGGGCAATTACAGGGTCAATTAGTATCTGTTTACTCTACAATACTCCAGGATGCCTTCTTCACTGCCAGATAACTGCCAAATAGACTCCTTTACCTGTGCCAACATGAGTCATAACAAAAAGTATGCCAATGCCAGTGAAAGGAAAGCAGCTTTAGCACTACGACAAAAACAACGCCGTGCTAATGAGACTCCTGAGGAAAAACACCATCGCCTTGAGAAGATTAAGGCTTATAAACGCCGTCGCCTCACACACGAATCCCCTAACTCTAAATCCATAAGATTGGCTGAAGAAGCCTCTGCACGCCGTCACCGCCGACAACAGACGGCCTCTTCCTCATCATTATTATTAGACTCACAACAGGATGCTTCCACATCAGCATGTGGAACAATTTACTGCTACACTTCATCCCATATGCCGTTCACTGACATAACTAATCAGCAATCTGTTTCTGCCCTATCAATACCACCATTCAATACCGATGCACAGTATGCCAATGGGTGTAAGCGGGGGTTTACTTTACCAATACCGATCAATATTGTATATAGCAAATTGGTATGGAGATATATGTAAAATTATATTAAAACTTAGCTTTTAATCTTAAATTAAAAACTGTATAATGCAAATTAAGGTGCCTAAAGTGATAGTGTCTGTGCAACCGTGCCCATAAAATAAGGTTGTATTTGAAACGCCTCCTATTGTCCAGATATGAGCGGATTACAATCCTCTTTAATGTCTAAATATGGCCAGGTAATAATATTACCAAACATTAGCCATAGAACACCTCAGTATATGCACCAAAGCACTTTTTAGAGGTTATCTTATGTGACTAAATCATTAATCCTAAACTCATTTCCACCATTTATGAACAATTATCATTAGAATGCGATTCATATAAATATAGGATATCTATTTCTCCAAAATCAGATATCTATTGCATTGGCATATTTACAGGTCAGAGAGAACAATACATCGCATCTATGGAGTCCAGTATAGTGTATTACCTATATCCCACAAAAATACTGCATATTAAATACTCTCATGATGCATTATTATTATGTCCTTATACTCATCTCATGTGTATTAGTCCTATACACTGATGCCTGTATATGCACTCTTGTGAGAAAGGCCTCCAGTCCAAAAGAACTTCATGTCTGTATTCATCTGGGCCGCCTTAGTCCAACACCGTTCTCCCAACGCGTTTCATCTAATTAGGACTCATCAGGGGAGTTTATGGAGTTCAAATAGACCTATGGCGCGCAAATATCACCTTCCTTTTATATAGTTGAGCACCACATTGTATCCTATCCATTTCCGGACGCCGGGTACCTCATTTCCGGTCCCGCCATATGTAATGGCCCATTTCCATCTATATGCCCCACTTCCTGGGCTCGGCTTACGGCCATTTACATCACATCCGGTCTCGGAGGTGAATGCCCCACTTCCTGGGCTCGGCTTACGGCCATTTACATCACATCCGGTCTCGGAGGTGCAACGTCATCATAGCGCCGTTCCCATGACCCATAGTGTCCATGGTAACCCGACGCTGCATATCCTCCATCTAATCGCGCTCTCTACCGCTATCTCCCAATTGTGTCAATAGACTTGTTGATCAATCATATTAGAAGCATTATACAGTTTTTAATTTAAGATTAAAAGCTAAGTTTTAATATAATTTTACATATATCTCCATACCAATTTGCTATATACAATATTGATCGGTATTGGTAAAGTAAACCCCCGCTTACACTATTTGACTATTGGATATGGCAGGTTTCCTATCCACAGGGATAGACACAAATCAATGGATGAATGAGGCTAAGGACGTTTTTTCGGACGGTGTTTTCACGCAGAGAAAATATATTCCATCATTCAGTGCAGCTTTTAAGGAACTCACCAAAATATATAAAGAGCAAATCACGTCTTGGTGGGAGGTACAAAGTTTGGAAAATTATATAAAAGCAGGCATAGTACCTAGACATCTTAGAATATCTATTAATTTTGGTTATAGATATAAAAGCGCAACGCTATCAGCTAAACTTGAAAAAGAGGCTACGGATAGCTCACTAAGATTAATGAGAATACTCCTAGATGAGGAAAAATCTATGCTAAATTCCATTAATGAACGTCTTAAAGAGCAGATAGAGGTCACAAAAAAATTCTCAGCAGAAACGGAATTTTCTATAAAAGAAAATAGTTTACAGAATACTATTGAAAAATTTCAATACCATCTTAAAGAAAGAAAACATAAGTATTTTATTAGAGACCTACAGGAGTTTCGAGATAATAAGGCATATACGGTTACTAATATTAAACCAAATAGACAACCAGAAACGGATATTTCATCCTCTGAGGCTGAATATTCCGACTCCGAGGGTAGGTTTAAAAACAACAGGGGGAGAACTAGAGGTAGAGGGGGTATACGAGGAGGTAGAGGGGCAGGTCGGGGGTCACCACAGAGGGAACATTTTTTAGACTCAAATTACCCACTGAGAAGTCGATTCAATACCCGGAACCCCATTTGAATAACCAAATCGTTAATATTTCATCAAAACCCCTAAATAAGGAACAGATGGCGGTGTTAAGTAAGGGTATGTCATTTGTCCCAACCTCTGATTTTGTATGCTTTGAAGCTATTAAAGACCTTAATTTGTTCATACGTAAACTTAAATGGAAGAAATACTTTATAAATGCAGATAAAAAAAGCTGCACTGAATTGGGTATTGATGAGGACCTTTTGGGTGATGTCAGGTTTTTATATCATCTGGGGGATGTGGACCCCAATGAATTTGGCGAAGGTCCTTTTACGGACTTTAAGAACAAAAGCAAACGTATGCCACCAATCAATAATGATATAAGTGCCATAGATGTTTTCTCTAATTTGGTTTCTAGGGACTTGATGGACTTAGAAAAATCACAAAAACAAAGACCCCGTAATCTCACCAAAATTGAGATGGATGGTCTGCTTGAATTAGAGAGGGATACCACCAGGATAATTAAACCATCGGATAAAGGTGGTAACACAGTGGTGATGGATGTTGCCCAATATAGATCTCTGTGTTACTCTCTATTGCAGAAATCCATGGGATACGAGATACTTGAATGTAACCCTACAGAAATATATTTAAAAGAACTAAAAATGTTGGTTGATGGGGCCTTTCAATCAAAACTGATTGATAAAAATGAACGAGATTTTCTTATTCCTACACATCCGGTAGTGGCGACTTTTTATGCCCTGCCAAAGGTTCATAAGGGCCTGGTACCATTAAAAGGAAGGCCTATAGTTTCTGGAATCGGGAGCCTAACCCAAAATTTAGGGTTATATGTTGATAAAATATTGAGACCCTTTGTGGTCTCTTTGAGCTCATATACACGGGACACCACTGATCTTTTATTGAAATTGGATAACATCGAGTTGGATACCAATATGATATTGGGTTCAATCGATGTGGAGGCTTTGTACTCTTCGATCCCCCATGAGAAGGGTTTAATGGCTACGGACTACTATCTAAGAACGAGAGGTTTACAATATACGGAACATAATTCATTTGTGATGAGGGCCCTTGAATTCTGTTTAACAAAGAACTTTTTTCTATTTGATGGCAAGTACTTCCACCAGCTCAGGGGCACCGCGATGGGTAGCCCTTGTGCACCATCTTATGCAAATTTGCTCCTGGGCTGGTGGGAGGAAAATGCCATCTTTGGAGAGCACTCAGAAGTGGCGGAGGAAAACATTGTCCTGTGGCTTCGCTACATGGACGATGTCTTTATAATCTGGAAGGGTGATGAGAAGGGCTTTTGTAACTTTGTAAAAGGCCTTAATAAGAATGATCTGGGCCTTAGTTTTACCTGTGAGGTCAATGCTCGGAGTATACCGTTTTTGGATGTTCTGATTGAACGGGGTGAAAATGGACGCCTTCTTACTAAGACATATAGAAAACCTACATCTTCTAATTCACTTCTGAGATGGGAATCTAACCATCCAGTTCCCTTGAAAAAAGGCATCCCTAAGGGGCAGTACCTTCGAATGAGAAGGAACTGTTCGGATCAGGTTACATATAAGATGCAAGCCGATGATTTGAGATCCCGCTTTTTAGAACGGGGATACCCGGATGGGATCCTAAGGAATGCTTATAGGACATCCCTGGCTAGGGATAGGAAAGACCTACTTACTCCTGGGCAGAAAACCGATGATGATGGAACTATAAGATTCATCACAAAATATTGTAACGGAGCCAAGGATGTCAAAGAAATAATAGACCGACATTGGCCGATTTTGTGTATGGATCAGGACCTCACGAGGGTCATCTCTAGTCACCCGCAGATTACATACAAGAAAGGCCGTTCCTTAAAAGATAGGTTGGTCCGTAGCCATTTTACACCAAAAAGTGCTGACAGTGCCACATGGCTGGGCACCCAACCAAAAGGATGCTTTAAATGTGGTTGCTGTAAATATTGCACTTCAATTGAAAAAAACAACGAATTCTGCAGCAATAATACAAGAAAAATATACCCCATACATCAATTTATTAACTGCAGATCCGTAGGGGTTATATATAAGATGACATGCAGATGTGGTGTAGAATATGTTGGCAAAACAAAGAGAGAGCTTAGGGTAAGGGTAGGAGAGCATCATAGGGATACTATCAATAAACGTGATACCCCGGTGGCCAATCATATTAATCAGTTTCATAAGGGAGATCTCAAGATGGCTAGTTTTATAGGTATCGAAAAGGTACCCAGAAATCAAAGAGGAGGTGATTGGGATAAATACATCCTCCAAAGAGAAACTTTCTGGATATTTACCCTACAGACAATGCACCCTAAAGGATTAAACGATATACTCTCCTTTTCTTCCTTCTTGTAGGGAGGGAGTAATAGGGCGAGGTATATTAGGGAGAGCCGCCGTTGAGTGGGGGCGCCACTTGCGCAGGTTATTAGGGTGCCAACCTCCGCGTGAGGTAGGGAAGAGGTAGAGAGGGCTTATCAGGGATAGTCCTAGTGAGCACCCTCTCTATACTTCTAATAACAGAAAGATCCGTGGTGTCCCCTGTTTAGCATGCAACATTAGATCAGATTACTAATTGACTCCCATATATGTAACAATATACCAATTGAATACGTGACTCCCCGTATCTGATTTTCTCATATTATTTTTCTCTGGGTGAGGGATACTGTAGATACGTCCTTTTCCCATGTCTATTTTAAATGTGAATGTAAAGATGGTTATGGAATCCATGCAAAGTGTCCATTAATAGGGTATTCAGCAAATTGAAATTGAAAAAGTCTGAATAAATTCCTATATATAATCTGGATGTAGCCGCTTCTAATATGATTGATCAACAAGTCTATTGACACAATTGGGAGATAGCGGTAGAGAGCGCGATTAGATGGAGGATATGCAGCGTCGGGTTACCATGGACACTATGGGTCATGGGAACGGCGCTATGATGACGTTGCACCTCCGAGACCGGATGTGATGTAAATGGCCGTAAGCCGAGCCCAGGAAGTGGGGCATTCACCTCCGAGACCGGATGTGATGTAAATGGCCGTAAGCCGAGCCCAGGAAGTGGGGCATATAGATGGAAATGGGCCATTACATATGGCGGGACCGGAAATGAGGTACCCGGCGTCAGGAAATGGATAGGATACAATGTGGTGCTCAACTATATAAAAGGAAGGTGATATTTGCGCGCCATAGGTCTATTTGAACTCCATAAACTCCCCTGATGAGTCCTAATTAGATGAAACGCGTTGGGAGAACGGTGTTGGACTAAGGCGGCCCAGATGAATACAGACATGAAGTTCTTTTGGACTGGAGGCCTTTCTCACAAGAGTGCATATACAGGCATCAGTGTATAGGACTAATACACATGAGATGAGTATAAGGACATAATAATAATGCATCATGAGAGTATTTAATATGCAGTATTTTTGTGGGATATAGGTAATACACTATACTGGACTCCATAGATGCGATGTATTGTTCTCTCTGACCTGTAAATATGCCAATGCAATAGATATCTGATTTTGGAGAAATAGATATCCTATATTTATATGAATCGCATTCTAATGATAATTGTTCATAAATGGTGGAAATGAGTTTAGGATTAATGATTTAATCACATAAGATAACCTCTAAAAAGTGCTTTGGTGCATATACTGAGGTGTTCTATGGCTAATGTTTGGTAATATTATTACCTGGCCATATTTAGACATTAAAGAGGATTGTAATCCGCTCATATCTGGACAATAGGAGGCGTTTCAAATACAACCTTATTTTATGGGCACGGTTGCACAGACACTATCACTTTAGGCACCTTAATTTGCATTATACAGTTTTTAATTTAAGATTAAAAGCTAAGTTTTAATATAATTTTACATATATCTCCATACCAATTTGCTATATACAACAGTATGCCAATGCCAGTGAAAGGAAAGCAGCTTTAGCACTACGACAAAAACAACGCCGTGCTAATGAGACTCCTGAGGAAAAACAGCATCGACTTGACAAGATTAAGGCTTATAAACGCCGTCGTCTCACACACGAATCCCCTAACTCTAAATCTATTACATTGGCTGAAGAAGCCTCTACACGCCATCACCGCCAACAACAGACGGCTTCTTCCTCATCATTGTTAGTAGACTCACAACAGGATGCTTCCACATCAGCATGTGGAACAAGTTACTACCACACTTCATCCTATATGCCGTTCACTGACATAACTAATCAGCAATCTGTTTCTGCCCTATCAATACCACCATTAGTCAATACCAATGCACAGTTTCTTCACATACAAGCTGCAGTTAGCCCGCAGAAAGTGCAACCAAGACAAATATACGTTGGTCTCAAAACTAGGCGCACCCCATCGGTTGGACATGCACTTCTACTACAACCTCACATTTTCACTAATGATGAAAATAGTATTACCGACACAGCTGTGGTGACATGACCCATGTATGTGAGCATTGCGAAGCTTTGCATTTTGTAGCAGAGATACCTTCTGATAACAACTTTACGCTCTGCTGTCAGAAGGGTAAAGTCCATGTACCCATACTACAATATCCTGATGTCTTTACACGTTTGCTGAAAGGGCAAAGTGAATTTAGCAAAAATTTCATGGATAATATTCGAAGTATTAACAGTTCCTTTGATTTTGCCTCCATGGGTGCAAATATTTCACCACCTCCTGGATTCCTGGATATGGCCCATACTGTTTCCGCATACATGGCCAGATCTATCATAGAACTGGAACACTACATCCCTCAGATGACCAGCAACGCGCATTTGCCCAACTTTACATTCTCGATACAACTACCGCAAACGAACAACGCTTACGATGTAAAGAAAATCAAAAATGTACAAAACGGAACTGTCATGCCAAACATCACTATGGCTATTAAACAAGATCGTACTCAAGACCCTCGACGCTACAATAATCCCACTGTCAGTGAAGTAGCAGTCGTGTTTCAAAATGACAATGGTGAGCCACTAATGTCCACTCGCAGGATTTCAGAATACTCAAGATGGCATGGCCGCAAGAACATGTCGCCGGCGTGGACAATGTCGGGATCCAGGATGGCGCCGGCGGAAGAAGATGTCGGGGATCGTGGAGCAGCGACGATGATGGTGTGAGTATGAGAGACGGAGTGAGAGAAAGGGTCGTATGTGGAGTGAAAGAGTGAATGGACGTGAGTGGAGATGGTGAAAGGTGAGAGGAGTGTGTGTTGAGGCGGTGTGATGTGTTGAGGAGGTGTGTGTGTATTGAGGGTTAACATGGCAAGAGGTGTGTCACTATCCTCTCGATGCGATAGCATCGGGCCTTAATCTACTATAATAAATGCGCTAAGCAGCTTCCGGGTTGTAACAACTTCCGTCCAGTTGTAACTGGTGACGTCACAGCACACCTCTTGCCATGTTAACCCTCAACACACCACTCCTCAACACACACTCCTCTCACCTTTCACTATCTCCACTAATGTCCACTCGCAGGATTTCAGAATACTCAAGATGGCATGGCCGCAAGAACATGTCGCCGGCGTGGACAACGTCGGGATCCAGGATGGCGCCGGCGGAAGAAGATGTCGGGGATCATAGAGCAGCGACGATGACAGTGTGAGTATGAGAGACGGAGTGAGAGAAAGGGTCGTATGTGGAGTGAAAGAGTGAGTGGATGTGAGTGGAGATGGTGAAAGGTGAGAGGAGTGTGTGTTGAGGAGGTGTGTGTGTATTGAGGGTTAACATGGCAAGAGGTGTGTCACTATCCTCTCGATGCGATAGCATCGGGCCTTAATCTAGTATATATATATTTCTGGAAGATCTTTAACATATTTATTTTTTTTTTTTTTAAATATCCTATGTATCTAAAATCGCACTTTGGTGTAATTTGTTGGGTCCAATTTTACGGTTGATGCCAACGTGCGGAGAAGTTTCTTCTGTCTGGAAATCTCCATAGAAGCTAATAAACTCGCACTCAACACACAGACCACACACAAACACAATCAATTCACTCCTTTATAAAGCGTGACAATGATATTTCTGAAAACACATTAAACCTGAATATAGCACAGCCTAAAAGGATTTTGCACATATTAGAATTTAAAAGGGGCTTTCAAACCTCAGGAAGCCTCTGTCAGATGTCACCAACCAGTAGGAATGCTCATTAAAAGTTATCTCGCTGAATAGATTTTTCTCCTAAATAAAGTGGTACAAAGGTTGACAGAATATACTGCCAGAGACATCAATCTGCCTCGGGTGACATGTATAGGAAATATAGGGACTTACTATCCATAGCACTATAAAAGCTCACATAGCAATGCAGCTAGATGTCAGAGACGACCAGATACTAAACCTGTCCATTCAGCCATGTGAAAGAACCGTAGTATGCATTACTAATAGGAACAGTTACTTCTTCCTTTCAGACCCTCCGACATAGCAACTGAATGAACAAATCATTGTACCAGGTCTCTAACCTTCTTGGTTTTAGTGTTCTGCTCGAGTTTTTTTCTGTCGTAGGCCATGTGGATATGTCTAACATATGGTATCAGTCTATTAGGCAGTGAGGACAGATCAATGTATAAAATATCAGGAACAGGAATATGTTAAGAACGGTTTATGAAGGACCGATTTTGCACAGTAATTTGTAGCCAAATACAGTGATGGTGCTTCAACTCATGTGTGATCGCACAACTCATCGTTCCTTAGAAATGATGGACTATAACAGCAGATGACCAGTTCTAGTGCCATTGCTAAGAGAAACAGAAAGGTATGACTCCAGGGAGGGCAAAAAAACAGAAATTGGTTTATTGAAAATTAGAAAACCATTGGTTGACCAGATTCATTAAGATTTCTGCTGCAATATCTTGGTGGAATTTGGTACAAGCAACATAAATCAATCTATCTCTTTCTCTTAGGTATAAAATGTTCAGGCTAGTGGAGGTGGAGTAATGGTGTGGGTAATGTTTTCAGCAGGACAATGCCTACTGCCCCAAGGGTTAGTCATGGATTGGTTCCAGGAATAAGGTTATTTATCTTTTCTGGTCTTCATAGTCTCCAAATTGTAACCCTATAGAGAATCTCAGGAGTGAGGTAAAACAGGATGCTCAGAGTATGTCAGTGTCACTATCCAGTCTACAGCAAAAGCAAGTATCTATCCTCTCCACATGGGACAATACAGTGGGGAAAAAAGTATTTAGTCAGCCACCAATTGTACAAGTTCTCCCACTTAAAAAGATGAGAAGGGTCTGTAATTGACATCATAGGTAGACCACAAATATGAGAGTCAAAATGAGAAAACAAATTCAGAAAATCACCTTGTCTGATTTGGCAAGATTTATTTTTCAAATTATGGTGGAAAATAAGAATTTGGTCACCTAAAAACATGCAAGATTTCTGGCTCTTACAGACCTCTAACTTCCTAAGATAATCCTCTGTCCTCCACTCATTACCTGTAGTAATGGCACCTGTTTGAACTTGTTATCAGTATAAAAGACACCTGTCCACAACCTCAAACAGTCCCACTCCAAACTCCACTATGGTGAAGACCAAAGAGCTGTCAAAGTCCACCATAAACAAAATTGTAGCCCTGCACCAGGCTGGGAAGACTGAATCTGCAATAGACAAGCAGCTTGGTATGATGAAATCAACTGTGGGAGCAATAATAAGAAAATGGAAGACATACAAGTCCAGTGATAATCTTCCTCGATCTGGGGCTCCACGCAAGATCTCACCCCATGGGGTCAAAATGATCACAAGAACGGTGAGCAAAAATCCCAGAACCACACAGGGGGGCCTTGTGAATGTCCTGCATAGAGAGCTGGGACAACCGTAACAAAGGCTACCATCAGTAACAAACTACGCCGCCAGGGACTCAGATCCTGCAGTACCAGACGTGTCCCCCTGCTTAAGCTAGTACATGTCCGGGCCTGTCTGAAGTTTGCTAGAGAGCATTTGGATTATCCAGAAGATTATTGGGAGAATGTCATATGGTCTGATGAAACCAAAATAGAACTGTTTGATAGAAAGAAAACTCATGTTTGGAGGAGACAGAATGCTGAGTTGCATCCAAAGAACACCATATTTACTGTGAAGCATGGGTGTGCCAACAACATGCTTCAGGGCTGTTTCTCTGCAAAGGGACCAGAATGACTGATCCGTGTACATGAAAGAATGAATGGGGCCATGTATCGTGAGATTTTGAGTGCAAACCTCCGTCCATCAGAAAGGGCATTGAAGATGAAACGTGGATGGGTCTTTCAGGATGATAATGATCCCAAGCACACCGCCAGGCCAACGAAGGAGTGGCTTCGTAAGAAGCATATGAAGGTCCTAGAGTGGCCTAGTCAGTCTCCAGATCTCAACCCCATAGAAAACCTTTGGAGGGATTTGAAAGTCCATGATGCCCAATGACAGGCCTAAAACATCACTGCTCAAGAGGAGATATACATGGAGGCAGGGGCGTAACTACCACGGTCGCAGCAGTCGCCACTGCGACCAGGCCCAGAGGAGTCAGGGGCCCGGCAGGTCAGACCATATGTCCCAACCGTCCCGATTCTCGCGGGACAGTCCCGTTTTTGATCCCTCTATCCCACCTGCGTCCCGCCCGGGATAATATTTTTCCCACACTGCACTGAGTCGCCACACCCCCCCATGCACCACATCCTCACTTTCCCGCAGAGACCCACTGCAACCCCCCCATAGCCTGCAATGACATCACTAGGCTGTTCTCTAATGTGCGCACAGGACCTGTGATGAGGTCACAGGAGGGTTGGAGTCAGGGGTCACATGATCAGAGGCCTCTGTCTGAGGCCCTTGATCATGTGACCCCTGACTCCTCCCCTCATGTGACTTCTTCACAGGTCCTGAGCACACAGCCCTCGGTGTATGCAGGACTCTGCTGTGCTGGTTGTCATTGGGCTGGATGAGAGTAGGGTAAGTTAATGTGTGGTGTCAGGAGAGGTTTACAGTGTGGATGTAGCAGAGCTATGTGTGTGCAATTTTGGATGGAGCGGAGCTGTGTGTGTACAATTTTGGACGGAGCGGAGCCGTGTGTGTACGAAGTGTACGGAGCGGAGCCATGTGTGTATGAGGTGTACAGAGCAAAGTCTTGTGTGTACGAGGTGTACGGAGTGGAGCCGTGTGTGTACAAGGTGGACGGAGCGGAGCCACGTGTGTACGACGTGGACGGAGCGGAGCCGTGTGTGTACGAGGTGGACGGAGTGGTGATGTGCGTGTATTTTGGCATTGGGGGCCCCATTTAAAAGTTTGCACCGAGGCCCATAACTTTGTAGTTACGCCACTGCATGGAGGAATGGGCCAGCATACCAAAAACAGTGTGTGCCAACCTTGTGAAGACTTACAGATAATATTCGACCTATGTCATTGCCAACAAAGGGTATATAACAAAATATTGAGATGAACTTTTGCTAATGACCAAATACTTATTTTCCATCATAATTTACAAAATAAGGCTACTTTCACACTTGCGTTTTTTTGCGCTGCGCACCGTGCGCAGTGCAAACGCACATAAAAAGCGCATCATGTGTTTGTGTGCATTTTTTTGTGTTGTTGCGCATTTTTTTAAAAAAAAACGCATGCTTTTTTTGCGCTGAAGTGTGCATTACCATGTGCACGTATGCGCACCCATAGACTATAATGGGTTTTTGGGTGATTTTTGTGCGCATGCATTTTTTTGGGACAAGTCGGAGGCACAAAAAATGCAACAGGATGCATTTTGTGCACCCGGGAGCACACTACAAAAAAACGCATGCGCATACAAACTCGTACAAACGCATGTGTATGCGCACTCATGTAAAGTATAGGCAAAAAAAAGCATGTGTTTTTTTGCGCAAAAAAACGCAAGTGTGAAACCAGCCTAAATCTTGCCAAATCAGACAAGGTGATTTTCTGGATTTATTTTCTCATTTTGACTCTCAAAGTTGTGGTCTACCTATGATGTCAATTACAGGTCTCTCTCATCTTTTTAAGTGGGAGAACTTGCACAATTGGTGGCTGACTAAATACTTTTTTTCCCCACTGTATTCCTTCAAAATTATTTCAATTCCTAGTATGATCAATGCCACAATGAAAGACAGAGGAAGTCCTATGTGCTAAAGGGTGTCTCTGATAAAGTAGCCATCAGGGTATGCTTACAAATGTGCACGACAATGGGCGACATTATAGGAATAGCTAGTTTTAAAGATTTTGCTGAATTTAAACATGGTACTGTCATCGGGTCCCATTGTTGCATCAAATAAACTGGTGAAACTGAGTGGTATTATTGAAAAGTGGAAGCTTTTAGGAACTACAGCAACAAAAACAAGTAACGTTACAGAGCGGCGCTGCCAAGTACTAAAGCGCATAGTACAGAAAAGTTGCAAATGCTACACTGACTCCATAACTGCAGAGCTCCAAATTTAATATCAAATTAACATCAGCACAAAAACTGTGCACCAAAAGATTCATGACATGGGTTTCCACAGCTGAGTAACTGCATGAATTTCGTACATCACCAAGCACAATGTCAATATAGGATGAAGCTGTGTCAATCACTACTACTGAACTCTAGAGCAGTGGAAATATGTTATGTAGAGTGAGAAATCATGCTTCTTTATATGGCAGTTTGATAGATGAGTCTTGGTTTGGCAACTAACAGGAGAACGTTATCAACCTGACTTCATTGGGCCAGCTGTAAAGTTTGGTGAAGGAGAGATAATGCTGTTTGGTCGATTTTCAGGGATTGACCTAAGGGCCCCGTCACACATAGCGATCTTGCTAGCGAGATCGCTGCTGAGTCATAAGTTTTGTGACACAACAGCGATCTCACCAGCGAGATCACTGTGTGTGACAGCGATCAGCGACCAGCCCCCCTGCCGGTATCGCTGATCGCTGCAAGAAAGCCCTGGACATTTCTTTGATCGCTGGTCTCCCGCTGGCCAGCATGTATCGCTGCGTGTGACAGGCGGGAGACCAGCGATCAGCTTGTAACTAAGGTACACATCAGGTATCTAAGGAACGTGCGTCACTTAGAAACCTGATGTGTACCTTAGTTACCAGAGCGCTGATGCAGGGAGCTGGTAACTAAGGTACACATCGGGTATCTAAGGGACGCATGTCCCTTAGATACCCGATGTGTACCTTAGTTACCAGCTCCCTGCATCAGCACGCTGGTAACTAATGTACACAGCGACGCCACGCGCTCGGCGTCGCTGGTGCTGATTGTTGGTGAAGCTGTCTGTTTGACAGCTCACCAGCGATCATGTAGCGACTCACCAGCGATCTTGACACATTGATATCGTTGTCGGGATCGTTGATAAGTCGCTATGTGTGACGGGGCCCTAAGTCTCTTGGTTCAATTCAAGGAAAATTTAAGTGATTTAGCACTACAAAATATTTAAATATTTTGGAAAATTTAATACTAGAAATCGTCTTACATAATTTAATGTACCGATAATGAAAACCACAGTGTTGTAAACTTATTTTCTGGTCTGCGTCTGGTTTCTGGTGAGGGAACTGTTTGTGCTGATGGAAGAGTTGTGAGTTCTCTTTCTGGGCTCCCTCTGGTGGTGGCAGGAGGTAATGAAGCTAATCTAATTAACAGAGACCTGCCACCTGATAATGAGGACGACGATTGGACATCTGGAGTCTCAGACTGGATTTAAGACAGCCGACTCCCTATTCCCATGCTGGTGATTTTTCCAGCCTCCTGAGGTCTTGGTTTCCAGCTCAGTTCCTGTCTTCTCAAGCTAAGTTTTCTCTGCTAATGTTCACATTTGATTTGGTTTTGTCTATTCAGTTTTTGTGCGGTCAGCCAGCCCTGGCTGGGGCTGTGCTGAATTTCCACTCTTATTTTACTGTATGTGCCAGTTTGCTTTTTGTCCCTTATTAGATTGGCCTCTTTTTGCTCTGTTCTCAGAATATGCCAGAGTGCTGATATAGTGGGTGAAGTCTAGTGACTTCAGGGTTTTTTTGCTATCAGAAGCATTGGACATTTTTTGCAGGGGTTTTTTGGCGTGATTGCAGACAGTATATTTCCTTTCCTGTCCTTTCTAGTAAGTGTGGGCCCCATCGTTTGCTCAGCCTATTTTCCTACCTGTGTTTGTGCTTTCATCTTGTTTCACCGTCAATACATGTGTGGGGGCTGTCTATTCCTTTGAGGTCTGCCATGGGGCAGTTTAGGTTTCCCTTTTCTTGCTTTAGGCTTATTTAGTCCTCCAGCTGTTACAAGGCATCTAGAATCATCATAGGTACGCTCCACGGCTGCTGTTAGTTGTGTGGTTAGGATCAGGGGTCTGCAATCCGTGTAGTTACCAACCTCTCTGGTTTTCTGTGACTTAGCTTGGTTTTGTTTTCCTCCTCGGTGACCCAATCATAACAGAATCACCAGCCATACCGCAGATTCTAGGGTACTCAAAAGCAGGAAGGAATTGTTAAAAAAAAAAAGTGTCAGAATTTTTTTTTTATATATGTATTTTTTCCTCTGGGGCTGTAGGAGGATTTTTCTTTAATGGAGATTAAGTAATTGTCTGATCATGTTGAGCAGCTCGCTGCTGAAGTGCAGGGAATTTCTGCCTATCTCGCTCAATCATCTGCTGTTGAACCAAAAATCCCTACTCCTGATGTGTTTTCTGGGGATGGGTCTAAATTTTTGAATTTTAAGAATAATTGTAAATTATTTCTTGCCTTGAAGCCTAACTCATCGGGGAGCTCTGTGCAGCAGGTTAAAATTATCATCTCCTTGCTGCGCGGCGATCCCCAGGATTGGGCTTTTTCTGTGACACCTGAAAATCCTATTCTGACTAATGTGGACGCATTTTTTCAAGCATTGAGGTTGTATGATGAACCTAATGCTGTTGATCAAGCTGAGGAAACCCTGTTAGCAATGAACCAGGGTCAGGATTCTTCAGAGTTATACTGTCAAAAATTCCGAAAGTGGGCGGTCCTTACTACATGGAATGATGGTGCATTGGCAGCTCTCTTTTGGAAGGGTTTATCAGAGACCGTAAAAGATGCTATGGTGGGATTTCCTGTTCCCTTTGGTCTTGATGATTCTATGTCATTAGCCATTCAAGTTGATCGGCGTTTACGTGAACGTAAAACTACACGAGAGGTGTTGTCACCATTTGAACAAACGTCTGAACCTATGCAATGTGATAGGGTTTTGTCTAGGGCGCAACGTCAGGAGTTTAGAAGGCGTAATAAGCTGTATTTTTTCTGTGGAGACGCCTCTCATACTATTTCTGTCTGCCCTAAACAAGAGAAACGTTTTGCACACACATTTGCTGTGGGCAGTGTATAACCTAAGTTTCTTTTGGAAATTACTCTGATCTGCTCCTTATCCACATTTTCTGATAAGGCTTTTGTAGATTCAGGAGCAGCTTTGAATCTGATGGATTTGGACTTTGCCAAACATTGTGGTTTTCCTATGATACCTCTGCGGACGCCTATTCCTTTGAGGGGTATTGATGCTACTCCTTTGGCGGAGAATAAATCTCAGTTTTGGAACCAGGTAATAATGCGAGTTGCCCCAGACCACCAAGAAAATTGTAAATTTTTGGTGCTGCACAATTTGCATGATACTATTGTTCTGAGTTTTCCCAGGTTCCAAACTCATAATCCAGTTTTGAATTGGAAATCTGTCTGTGGTGAGTTGGGATTGTCAGTGTGTTCTTAGCGACACTCCTGTTTTCTTCACCTCTCCTCAGTCTCATGATATTCCTGATTATTTGACCGATTTTTCTGATGTATTTAGTGTGAGTAAGTCTGCGTCTTTGCCTCCTCATAGGAGTTATGACTGTGCAATTGAGTTGATGCCTGGGTGTAAATTTCCCAAGGGTTGGCTTTTCAACTTATCAGTACCCGAACATGATGCTATGCGATCCTGTATTAAGGAGTCGTTGGAGAAGGGTTATATTAGACCATCCTCTTCACCCTTAGGTGCTGGGGTTTTTTTTGTGGCCAAGAAAGATGGTTCATTAAGACCTTCTATTTCCCTTAACAAGATGACGGTTAAATATCAGTACCCGTTACCCCTGATGTCTGATTTATTCTCCAGAGTTAAAAGTGCCTGCTGGTTTACTAAGCTTGACCTCAAGGGGGCGTATAATCTTATTCGCATCAAGCACGGGGATGAATGGAAGACGGCATTTAGTACTCCGGAGGGACATTTTGAGTACCTGGTGATGCCTTTTGGGCTCACTAATGTTAGGAGTCAGATTTCTACCTCTCCTATGTTGAAATCTAGACCCTTACATTCTGCAGTGTCCTGCGCTTCATCTGCTGCAGAGGAGATTGCAGAGGAGAGTGCCTTGCGGCAACTCTCTCCAGAGGCTAAGTCCTTTGTTCCCTTAACTGAGCATGCTCATGGGACGGGAGTCAGGTGCTCAGGTCCTGTGTCGAATCCTATTGGCTCCTCTGGGAGCCTTGGAGATTTCCGGAAGGTCCCGTTTGGTATAAAAAGCGCGCATGGCTGTTCCGCCATGCGCTAGTATTTTCATACTTGCTGCTGTATGTTTGATGATGGATGCTTGAACTGGTGAATGACTTATTAAGAAACCCCTTCCCTCTGATATGTTTGTGTGAGTGATTGGTTCCTGCTAGTAGTAGCGCCAGCGTGCCTAGCTCCATCTTGCTCAGCAGCTTAGCATCTGCTTTGCGCCTGCGTTATTGCAGCGCCTTACCTGCGGCTCAGATCTTGCCGCGCTGCAGTTTCAGCTTATTTCTGCGGCCGCTGTTGCGACGCCACGCACCTTATTTAACGGTAGGTCTAGATGGATTAGTCCTGTTGTCTAAGGCTACTCCTGTGACCCTGAATACCATGTCTGCATCGCTGAGGCTCTGTGACCCTGAACAGACTCAGCGTTTTGTGTTTGCTTTTTGCCTGCAGTTCTGTGAGTGTAACAGAGCTTGCTTCAGTGCACATTGGGTGCAGTTAAACCCTGTGCACATTACCGCCATAGTGCTCTGCATCTCTCCTAGCTGTGGTTTTCCATCCTCCGCACGCTGGACCCCGAGCGGCGAAGGCACTTTATTCATATTTTTTATTTAGTGCCTTCTGCCACTCCTAACATTATACTAGCGCCAGGGTCTGGCTAGAGATGGCAGACCAGCAGCAACTTTTGCAGTGTGTGCGACAGCTCGAGGCTCGCTTGGCTACCCTTGAGAGAGCTCTCTCAGCTGCGCAGGCCACGGATGCTGCTGTTCAGGCACTCACAGATGCGGTAGGGCGTATGTCCATGTCCGCCCTTGCGCCGACAGTTTACCGCCTCCCGTTGCCCGAAAAATACTGTGGGGATGGCGCCTCCTGCAGGGGTTTCATCAGCCAGTGCTCAATACACCTGGAGCTGCTGGCTGCACAATTTCCAACAGAGCGGGCTAAGGTGGCCTTTATTATCTCCCTACTGTCGGGCAAGGCCTTGGAATGGGCTACGCCTTTATGGGAACGTGGTGACCTCGAGATTCGGACCGCAGCCAGCTTGCTAACAGCCATCAAGCAAGTATTTCTCAGTCTACGGGTCAAGCACGATACCTCTCTGCAACTTCTCGCCCTTATTCAGGGGTCACTTTCGGTTAGCCAGTATGCCGTCCATTTTCAGACACTGGCGTCCGAGTTGGAGTGGTCCGACAAAACCCTTATCTCCGTTTTTGGCGAGGTCTAGCAGAGCACGTGAAGGATGTCTCTCCACTAGAGAGATCCCTAACAGCTTGGAGGAGTTCATTTCCGTCTCCTCACGCATCGACCTCAGTTTTCCAGAGCGCGGTATGGAGCGGGCTCACTCCAAGCGAAGAGCTGTTTCGGCTCCTAAATTTTTTGAACCTCTTGAGTTGTCTGAGCCGGAGGTTCTAACCCCTCAGCCCATGGAGGTGTCTCGTACCAATCTTAATACGGACTCAGACCAGGAATCCATTTGCGGTTGTCACCATGTATGTGCGGTTTCTCCGGAAGCCAGCCCCCGCAATGGTCGGAGTCTGAACCAGTTATCGAGACCTTTGTCCCTCCTCATCTTAGGGCTCAGGTTCACGCCTGGGCACATGCGTTCAATGCGCCCCACCATCGGGGTTACATGCAACTCTAGAAGCTATTGGCTGGAGCGTATTGGTGGCCCCATAGGGCTCGGGACATCAAAAAATGTATCCAGGTTTGCACCTTTTGTGCTCAGCACAGCCTTCCTAGGCGGAGACTGGTAACGGTCGCTGATTCACGGCGGCGGTCGGTTGCCTCGCCCGCTCCTGTTGTCTCCCAGGTGTCCCTTCTGAAACCTGGTGATCTTGCCTCCACTGATGCCTTCCAAGTGTCCCGGTTTGCGGTAACACCTACCAGGACACCAAGCTCGCCTTCGGACGAGTTTGAACCTTATGCCACCGTAGTGCACAGGTTGATGGTCAGGAAGGCTCAGGGAGGAGGGGGCCCTAGGAGGGGGGGAAATGTTAGGAGTCAGATTTCTACCTCTCCTATGTTGAAATCTAGACCCTTACATTCTGCAGTGTCCTGCGCTTCATCTGCTGCAGAGGAGATTGCAGAGGAGAGTGCCTTGCGACAACTCTCTCCAGAGGCTAAGTCCTTTGTTCCCTTAACTGAGCATGCTCATGGGACGAACTCCCATTGGGGTTCGGGAGTCAGGTACTGAGGTCCAGTGTCGAATCCTATTGGCTCCTCTTGGAGCCTTGGAGATTTCCGGAAGGTCCTGTTTGGTATAAAAAGCACGCATGGCTGTTCCGCCATGCGCTAGTATTTTCTTACTTGCTGCTGTATGTTTGATGATGGATGCTTGGACTGGTGAATGACTTATTAAGAAACCCCTTCCCTCTGATAATACGTTTGTGTGAGTGATTGGTTCCTGCCAGTAGTAGCGCCAGCGTGCCTAGCTCCATCTTGCTCAGCAGCTTAGCGTCTGCATTGCGCCAGCGTTATTGCAGCGCCTTACCTGTGGCTCAGATCTTGCCGCGCTGCAGTTGCAGCTTATCTCTGCGTCCGCTGTTGCGACGCCACGCACCTTATTTAACGGTAGGTCTAGATGGAGTAGTCCTGTTGTCTAAGGCTACTCCTGTGACCCTGAATACCGTGTCTGCATCGCTGAGACTCTGTGACCCTGAACAGACTCAGCATTTTGTGTTTGCTTTTTGCCTGCAGCTCTGTGAGTGTAACAGAGCTTGCTTCAGTGCACATTGGGTGCAGTTAAACCCTGTGCACATTACCGCCATAGTGCTCTGCATCTACTAGCTGCGGTTTTCCATCCTCCACACGCTGGACCCCGAGCGGCGAAGGCACTTTATTCATATTTTTTATTTAGTGCCTTCACCACTCCTAACAACTAATGCCCCTTCTGTCTTCCAGTCCTTTATGAATGATATTTTCCGGGACTTTGTGGATAAGTTTTTGATCATCTATCTGGATGATATTTTGATCTTTTCCAGCGATTGGGATTCTCATGTGGAACACGTCTGGACTGTGTTCCGGATTTTGAGGGAGAATTCCCTGTTTGTTAAGGGATCGAAATGCTCTTTGGTGTACAGAGGATTTCATTTTGGGGATTTATTTTGTCTCCGTCGACTATTGAAATGGACCTGGCCAAGGTACAGGACATTTATGATTGGGTTCAGCCCACTTCTTTGAAGGCTCTCCAGAAGTTTTTGGGTTTTGCTAATTTCTATCGTAAATTTATAGGTAATTTTTCTGGTATTGTCAAACCACTGACTGATATGACCAAGAAGGGTGCTGATGTGCTGAATTGGTCTCCAGAGGCTGTCTCAGCTTTTCAGGAGCTTAAGCGGAGATTCACTTCTGCTCCGGTTTTACGGCAGCCTGATGTCTCACTTCCATTTCAGGTGGAGGTAGATGCTTCTGAGATTGGTGCAGGAGCTGTTTTGTCCCAAAAAGATCCTGTGACTTCTAAGATGAATTCCTGTGCCTTCTTTTCTCAAAAGTTCTCCCCATCTGAACGCAACTATGCCGTGGGGAATCGGGAATTGTTGGCCATGAAATGGGCATTTGAAGAGGGGAGACATTGCTTGGAGGAAGCTAGACATGAAGTTGTGGTCCTCACCAACCACAAGAATTTGATTTATCTGGAGTCGGCCAAACGCGTGAATCCTAGACAGGCTAGGTGGGCCTTGTTTTTCACGCGTTTTAATTTTGTGGTCTCTTTTCTTCCGGGCACTAAGAATGTTAAGGCAGACGCCCTTTCTAGGAGTTTCTGTCATGCCCGCCATGTCGGTTATGCCTGTCATGCCCACCATGTCTGTTATGCCGCATGACTCCTGGAGCGGTGTGCACGTGTACTGAATTCTCATGCCCGTTATGTCTCATGCTGCAAGTGCCTGGAGCGGTGTGCACGCGCGCCTCACCTCATGGCTGCACGCCGTTGCTAGGTAACCATCCGTCTCTGCTCTGATTCTGCAATCCTCTATGTATTCCTGGAACCCCTGATCATGTGACCTTTCCCATGTTCTAACACTGTCTGATTCTGCAATCCTCTAGGTATTCCTGGAACCCCTGATCATGTGACCTTTCCCATGTTCTAGTACTGTCTGATTCTGCAATCCTCTAGGTATTTCTGGAACCCCTGATCATGTGACCTTCTCTATGGTTCAGCCCAGTCTGATCTAATAATGCTCTCTATGATCCTGGAAGATCTGATCCAGAAGTCCTTCCCTGATCCTGACCCGGAACTGCAGGTGCTATGGTGCTATATCAGACCGCCCCTTCCTATGGTCGGGGCCTGAGTATCGTGTTGCTTCCCTGCATGACTGCTTGGTCTGCTTGGTCGCTCTCTGTATTCTGTGCCCCTGCACTCTGCCCTGTCGTGCGTCTCTGCACACGCTCTGTGCTTGTACTCTGCCTCCTGTCTCGTGCCATGTCTTGTGTTGTCTCTCGAGCCATGTTTGTCTTTGCCTTGCTTTGTCTTGTAGTACTTCCGCTGTTCTTTGCCTTTGCCTGTTTCGCCATGTCTGGTCTTTGCTATTCTGAGCCTTGTAGTGCTTCTCATGTTTCTTGTCTCTGCCTGGTTTTCCGTACTCTGTCCTATAGTGCTCTCTTGCACATTTCCATGTCTAGTTTCAAGGTGCTCCCTGGACCCAGCTCTGGGCTTCAGCCTATGCTCCGCTGCTAGACTCTGTCCTATTGTGCTCTCTTGCACATTTCCACGCTAGTCTCAAGGTGCTCCCTTGACCCGGCTCTGGGCTTCGGCCTACGCTCCACTGCTAGCTCTGTTCTCACTCTGACCTGGCTCTGTTTCTGCCTATGATCCGCTCCGTGTTTCGTACCCTGTCTTGCCTTGTTTCTTGCTTTGCCTTGCCTTGTTTCTTCGTGTGCTCTTTGCATGCACCTGGCCTTCATAGCTTCCTGCTTGTGCTTCAGCCGTGCCCGCCCTAGCTGTGCCCGCCAGCTTGTGCCTCAGCCGTGCTCGTCGTTCAGTGACAGCTGTGTCGCCTGCTATGCCCCAGTCGGGTTCGCTGGAGTCTTACCCGCCTGTTTGTGCTGCAGCCCGTCCACCTAGCCAGTGCCCCAGCCGTGCTCTCTGTGCTTCCTTGCACCCATGCTGTCTCTGCACTGTGCTCTCCGTGCTTCTCTTAGCACATGCAGGCCCTCGCCTGCCCCGTGGCATACCTCCCCGTGCTTCTGCAAAAGTACACGCAGGCCTTGCCATGTAGCCTGTCGTGCCCTCTCACACGCACAGGTTCTAGCCTGTACTCTGTCCCTGGCATGCCCTCTGCACAAGCAGGACTCTGCCTTGTACCCTGACCCTGGCGTGCCCCTCTGCACGCGCAGGACTCTGCCTTGAACCTGACCCTGGCGTGTCCCTCTGCACGCGCAGGACCCTGCCTTGAACCCTGACCCTGGCGTGCCCTCTGGACGCCCAGGACTCTGCCTTGAACCCTGACCCTGGCGTGCCCTCTGCACACGCAGGACTCTGACTTGAACCTGACCCTGGTGTGTCCCTTGGCACGTGCAGGACCCTGCCTTGTATGTTGAACTTTGAACCCTGGCGTGTCCCCTACAGACGCACCGTACTTTTCACATTTGAACCTGGCGTGTCCCCTACACACGCACCTTGCCTTGCACCTTGCCCTGGACCCTGGTGTGCCCTAGCACGCACCCCACCTAGAATCTTGCCCTGGACCTCGCGTGTTCCCTAACACGCACCATGCCTGGATATCTGTCATTCCTCCTTGCCTGTACCCTGGTTTGCCGGATGCCCGGATCCTGCCGATCGCCATCAGAGCTCCAGAACCTGATGACCCTGTTGATCGTTGCTCGCTGTCCGGAGTCCGATGCCATTGAGACCCAGGTGTGCCACCTGGCACGTACCATGCTATGGACCTTGGTGTGCCATCGCACGCACCTTGCCGTGTTAGCTTGTTCTCATGTTTTTGCACTGCATGTTATCCTGAAGTTGTCTTAATGAAGATACCTTGAACTTACGTCTTGTCTTGCTTCCTGCTCATCCTTGTCGTCAGACACTCATACCTAGTGTCTACTTGAGCCGGCCGTCTGGTGCCAGCAGTCGTGGTGGCTCACCCCCTTGGTCTTGCCCCTGACACTCCCTGTATAGGGGGTGGTTCCTAACAAGGTCAGCTCGCCCTAGGTGGGTGGGTGCCACGACCCAGAGGGTCCACGCTAAAGAAAAAGTCGACTCAGCGTAAGCTGACCTCGTCAAAGTTTCTTTGCTGATTCTCTTATTGTGACCGAGCCTACTACCATCCTACGTGAGGGGGTAGTTCTTTCTGCCATTTTGCCCGATTTGAGATGCGCCCTGGAGGAATTTCAGGAGGATAAACCTGAGCGTTGTCCTATGGGAAAATTTTATGTTCCTGACCAGTGGAGGAAGAGAGTGATGTCTGAAGTTCACTGCTCCGCATTGGCTGGTCATCCAGGTATTTTTGGTACCAGAGATTTGGTGAGTCGGTCTTTTTGGTGGCCTGCCTTATCTCGTGATGTCAGGAATTTTGTGCAGTCCTGTGGGACTTGTTCTCGGTCTAAACTCTGTTCTCGTTCTAGTGGGTTGTTGATGCCCCTGCCGGTGCCCAAGAGGCCATGGACCCATATCTCAATGGATTTTATTTCTGATCTTCCTGTCTCTCAGAGAATGACTGTTATCTGGGTGATTTGTGACAGATTTTCTAA